>NC_091476.1:113780737-114086121 GCF_036971445.1 Narcine bancroftii
CCTCTGATTCCCCGCCTCTGATTCCGCGCATCTGATTCCCCGCCTCTGATACCCCGCCTCTGATTCCCCGCCTCTGATTCCATGCATCTGATTCCCCGCCTCAGATTCCCCGCCTCTGATTCCCCGACTCTGATTGCCCGCCTCTGATTCCCCGCCTCTGATTCCCCGCCTCTGATTCCCAGCCTATGTTTACCCGCCTCTGTTTACCCGCCTGTTTTCCCGCCTCTGATTGCCAATCTCAGATTCCCTGCCTCAGATTCCCTGCCTCAGATTCCCTGCCTCTGATTCCCTGCCTCTGATACCCTGCATCTGATTGCCCGCCTCTGATTACCTGCCTCTGATTCCCCGTCTCTGATTCCCCACCTCTGATTCGCCACTTCTGAATCCCCGCCTCTGATTCCCCGCGTCTGATTCCCCGCCTCTGATTCACCGCCTCTGATTCCCCGCCTCTGATTCCCCGCCTCTGATTCCCCACCTCTGATTGCCCCGCATCTGATTCGCTGATTCTGATTCCCCGCCTCTGAATCCCCGCCTCTGATTCCCCGCCTCTGATTCCCCTCCTCTGATACCCCGCCTCTGATTCCCCACCTCTGATTCCCCGCATCTGATTCCCCGCCTCTGATTCCCCGCCTCTGATTCCCTGCCTCTGATTCCCCGCCTCTGATTCCGCGCCTCTGATTCCCCGCCTATGTTTACCCGCCTCTGTTTACCCACCTGTTTCCCCGCCTCTGATTCCCCACCTCAGATTCCCTGACTCAGATTCCATGCCTCTGATTCCCTGCCTCTGATTCCCTGCCTCTGATTCCCTGCATCTGATTGCCCGCCTCTGATTCTCCGCCTCTGATTCCCCGCCTCTGATTCCCCACCTCTGATTCCCCACTTCTGATTCACTGCCTCTGATTCCCCGCCTCTGATTCCCCGCCTCTGATTCCCCACCTCTGATTCCCCACTTCTGATTCACTGCCTCTGATTCCCCGCCTCTGATTCCACGCCTCTGATTCCCCGCCTCTGATTCCCCGCCTCTAATTCCCCGCCTCTGATACCGCGCCTCTGATGCCCCGCTTCTGATTCCCTGCATCTGATTCCCCGCCTCAGATTCCCCGCCTCTGATTTCCCACCTCTGATTACCCGCCTGTTTTCCCGCCTCTGGTTCCCCAACACAGATTCCCTGCCTCAGATTCCCTGCCTCTGATTCCCTGCCTCTGATTCCCTGCCTCTGATTCCCTGCATCTGATTGCCCGCCTCTGATTCCCTGCCTCTGATTCCCTGCCTCTGATTCCCTGCCTCTGATTCCCTGCATCTGATTGCCCGCCTCTGATTCCCCGCCTCTGATTCCCCGCCTATGTTTACCCGCCTCTGTTTACCCGCCTGTTTTCCCACCTCTGATTGCCCACGTCAGATTCCCTGCCTCAGATTCCCTGCCTCAGATTCCCTGCCTCTGATTCCCTGCCTCTGATACCCTGCATCTGATTGCCCGACTCTGATTACCTGCCTCTGATTCCCCGCCTCTGATTCCCCACCTCTGATTCCCCACTTCTGATTCCCCGCCTCTGATTCCCCGCGTCTGATTCCCCGCCTCTGATTCACCGCCTCTGATTCCCCGCCTCTGATTCCCCGCCTCTGATTCCCCACCTCTGATTGCCCCGCATCTGATTCGCTGATTCTGATTCCCCGCCTCTGAATCCCCGCCTCTGATTCCCCGCCTCTGATTCCCCTCCTCTGATACCCCGCCTCTGATTCCCCACCTCTGATTCCCCGCATCTGATTCCCCGCCTCTGATTCCCCGCCTCTGATTCCCTGCCTCTGATTCCCCGCCTCTGATTCCGCGCCTCTGATTCCCCGCCTAAGTTTACCCGCCTCTGTTTACCCACCTGTTTCCCCGCCTCTGATTCCCCACCTCAGATTCCCTGCCTCAGATTCCCTGCCTCTGATTCCCTGCCTCTGATTCCCTGCCTCTGTATCCCTGCATTTCATTGCCCGCCTCTGTTTCTCCGCCTCTGATTCCCCGCCTCTGATTCCCCACCTCTGATTCCCCACCTCTGATTCCCCACTTCTGATTCCCTGCCTCTGATTCCCCGCCTCTGATTCCCCATCTCTGATTCACCGCCTTTGATTCGCCACCTCTGATTCCCCATATCTGATTCCCCACCTCTGATTCCCGGTCTCTTATTCCCAGCATCTGATTCCCGGCCTCTGATTCCCGGCCTCTGATTCCCCGCTTCTGATTCTGATTCCCTGCCTCTTATTCCCCATCTCTGATTCCGCACATCTGTTTCCCCGCATCTGATTCCCCGCCTCTGTTTCCCTATATCTAATTCCCCACCTCTGATGCCCCAACTCTGATTCCCCGCCTCTGATTCCCCAGCTCTGATTCCCCGCCTCTGATTCCCTGCATCCGATTCCCCATATCTGATTCCCCGCCTCTGTTTCACCGCCTCTGATTCCCCGCCTCTGTTTCCCCATATCTGATTCCCGCCTCTGATTCCCAACTATGAATCCCCTCCTCTGATTCCCCAGCTCTGATTCCCTGCCTCTGATTCCCCGTATCCTATTCCCTGCCTCTGATTCCCCGCCTGTGATTCCCCATCACTGATTCACCACCTCTGATTCCCTACCTCTGATTCCCCATATCTAATTCCCCGCCTCTGTTTGCCCGCCTCTGATTCCCCGCCTCTGTTTCCCCATATCTGATTCCCCGCCTCTGAATCCCCAACTCTGATTCCCTGCCTCAGATTCCCCAGCTCTGATTCCCCGCCTTTGATTCCCCCCGTCTGATTCCCAGCCTCTGAATCCCCGTGTCTGATTTCCTGCCTCTGATTCCCCGCCTCTGATTCCCCATCTCTGATTCACCGCCTCTGATTCCCCACCTCTGATTCCCCCTCTCTGATTCCGCACATCCAATTCCCTGCCTCTGATTCCCCAACTCTGATTCCCCATCTCTGATTCCCCAGCTCTGATTCCCCGCCTCAGATTCCCCGCATCTGATTCCCTGCCTCTGATTCCCCGCCTCTGATTCCCTGCCTCTGATTCCCCATATCTGATTCCCCGCCTCTGATTCCCCAACTCTGATTCCCCGCTTCTGATTCCCCAGCTCTGAATCCCCGCCTCTGATTCCCTGCGTCTGATTCCCTGCCTCTGATTCCCCGCCTCTGATTCCCCATCTGTGATTCACAACCTCTGATGCCCCACCACTGATTCCCCATATCTGATTCCCTGCCTCTGTTTCCCCGCCTCTGATTCCCCACCTCTGTTTCCCCATATCTGATTCCCCGCCTCTGATTCCCCAACTCTAATACCCCGCCTCTGATTCCCCAGCTCTGATTCCCCGCCTCTGATTCCCCGCATCTGATTCCCTGCCTCTGATTCCCCGCCTCTGATTCCAGGACTCTGATTCCCAGCATCTGATTCCGGCCTCTGATTCCCGGCCTCTGATTCCCTTCTTCTGATTCTGATTCCCTGCCTCTGATTCCCCATCTCTGATTCCGCACATCTGATTCCATGCCTCTGATTCCCCACCTCTGATTCCCCATATCTGATTCCCCGCCTCTGTTTCCCCGCCTCTGATTCCCCGCCTCAGTTTCCCAATATCTAAGTCCCCACCTCTGATTCCCCAAATCTGATTCCCCACCTCTGATTCCCCAGCTCTGATTCCCCGCCTCTGATTCCCCGCATCTGATACCCTGCATCTGATTCCAAGCCTCTGATTCCCTGCCTCTGATTCCCAACCTCTGATTCCCCACCTCTGATTCCCCATATCTGATTCCCCGCCTCTGTTTCCCCGCCTCGGATTCCCCGCCTCTGTTTCCCCATATCTGATTCCCGGCCTCTGATTCCCCGCCTCTGATTCCCCATATCTGATTCCCTGCCTCTGATTCCCCAACTCTGATTCCCCGCCTCTGTTTCCCCGCGTCTGATTCCCTGGCTCTGATTCCCCGCCTTGATTCCCCATCTCTGATTCACAACCTCTGATTCCCCACCTCTGATTCCCTATATTTGATTCCCCGCCTCTGTTTCCCCGCCTCTGATTCCCCGCCTCTGATTCCCCATATCTGATTCCCCGCCTCTGATTGCCCACCTCTGATTCCCAGCCTCTGATTCGCCAGCTCTGATTCCCCACCTCTGATTCCCCGCATCTGATTCCCTGCCTCTGATTCCCCGCCTCTGATTCCCCATCTCTGATTCACCGCCTTTGATTCGCCACCTCTGATTCCCCATATCTGATTCCCCACCTCTGTTTCCCCGCCTCTGATTCCCCGCCTCTGATTCTCCATATCTCATTCCCCGCCTCTGAATCCCCATCTCTGATTCCCGGACTCTGATTCCCCTCCTCTGATTCCCGGCCTCTTATTCCCAGCATCTGATTCCCGGCCTCTGATTCCCGGCCTCTGATTCCCCGCTTCTGATTCCCTGCCTCTGATTCCCCATCTCTGATTCCGCACATCTGATTCCCTGCCTCTGATTCCCCACCTCTGATTCCCCATATCTGATTCCCCGCCTCTGTTTCCCCGCCTCTGATTCCCCGCCTCTGTTTCCCTATATCTAATTCCCCACCTCTGATGCCCCAACTCTGATTCCCCGCCTCTGATTCCCCAGCTCTGATTCCCCGCCTCTGATTCCCTGCATCCGATTCCCCATATCTGATTCCCTGCCTCTGTTTCCCCGCCTCTGATTCCCCGCCTCTGTTTCCCCATATCTGATTCCCGCCTCTGATTCCCAACTATGATTCCCCGCCTCTGATTCCCCAGCTCTGATTCCCTGCCTCTGATTCCCCGCGTTCTATTCCCTGCCTCTGATTCCCCGCCTGTGATTCCCCATCACTGATTCACCACCTCTGATTCCCTACCTCTGATTCCCCATATCTAATTCCCCACCTCTGTTTGCCCGCCTCTGATTCCCCGCCTCTGTTTCCCCATATCTGATTCCCCGCCTCTGAATCCCCAACTCTGATTCCCTGCCTCAGATTCCCCAGCTCTGATTCCCCGCCTTTGATTCCCCCCGTCTGATTCCCAGCCTCTGAATCCCCGTGTCTGATTTCCTGCCTCTGATTCCCCGCCTCTGATTCCCCATCTCTGATTCACCGCCTCTGATTCCCCACCTCTGATTCCCCATCTCTGATTCCGCACATCCAATTCCCTGCCTCTGATTCCCCAACTCTGATTCCCCACCTCTGATTCCCCAGCTCTGATTCCCCGCCTCAGATTCCCCGCGTCTGATTCCCTGCCTCTGATTCCCCGCCTCTGATTCCCTGCCTCTGATTCCCCATATCTGATTCCCCGCCTCTGATTCCCCAACTCTGATTCCCGCTTCTGATTCCCCAGCTCTGAATCCCCGCCTCTGATTCCCCGCGTCTGATTCCCTGCCTCTGATTCCACGCCTCTGATTCCCCATCTGTGATTCACAACCTCTGATGCCCCACCTCTGATTCCCCATATCTGATTCCCCGCCTCTGTTTCCCCGCCTCTGATTCCCCGCCTCTGATTCCCCATATCTGATTCCCCGCCTCTGATTGCCCACCTCTGATTCCCCGCGTCTGATACCCTGCCTCTGATTCCCCGCCTCTGATTCCCCATCTCTGATTCACCACCTCTGATTCCCGCCCTCTGATTCCCCATCTCTGATTCCGCACATCCGATTCCCTGCCTATGTTTCCCCACCTCTGATTCCCCGCCTCTGACTCCCCATATCTGATTCCCTGCCTCTGTTTCCCCGCCTCTGATTCCCTACCTCTGTTTCCCCATATCTGATTCCCCGCCTCTGATTCCCCAACTCTAATACCCCGCCTCTGATTCCCCAGCTCTGATTCCCCGCCTCTGATTCCCCGCATCTGATTCCCTGCCTCTGATTCCCCGCCTCTGATTCCAGGCCTCTGATTCCCATCATCTGATTCCGGCCTCTGATTCCCGGCCTCTGATTCCCTGCTTCTGATTCTGATTCCCTGCCTCTGATTCCCCATCTCTGATTCCGCACATCTGATTCCCTGCCTCTGATTCCCCACCTCTGATTCCCCATATCTGATTCCCCGCCTCTGTTTCCCAATATCTAAGTCCCCACCTCTGATTCCCCAAATCTGATTCCCCACCTCTGATTCCCCAGCTCTGATTCCCAGCCTCTGATGCCCCGCATCTGATTCCCTGCATCTGATTCCAAGCCTCTGATTCCCTGCCTCTGATTCCCAACCTCTGATTCCCCACCTCTGATTCCCCATATCTGATTCCCCGCCTCTGTTTCCCCGCCTCGGATTCCCCGCCTCAGTTTCCCCATATCTGATTCCCGGCCTCTGATTCCCCGCCTCTGATTCCCCGCCTCTGATTCCCTGCCTCTGATTCCCCATCTCCGATTCCGCACATCGTATTCCCTTCCTCTGATTCCCCGCCTCTGATTCCCCGCCTCTGATTTCCTGCATCTGATTCCCAACCTCTGATTCCCCACCTCTGATTCCCCATATCTGATTCCCCGCCTCTGTTTCCCCGCCTCTGATTCCCCGCCTCTGATTCCCAACTCTGATTCCCCGCCTCTGATTCCCCAGCTCTGATTCCCCGTGTTTGATTCCCTGCCTCTGATTCCCTGCCCTGATTCCCCATCTCTGTTTCACCGCCTTTGATTCGCCACCTCTGATTCCACGTATCTGATTCCCCGCCTCAGTTTCCCCGACTCTGATTCCCTTCCTCTGATTCCCAACCTCTGATTCCACACCTCTGATTCCCCATATCTGATTCCCCGCCTCTATTTCCCCATATCTGAATCCCCACCTCTGATTCCCCAACTCTGATTCCCCGCCTCTGATTCCCCAGCTCTGATTCCCTGACTCTGATTCCCGGCGTCCGATTCCCTGCCTCTGATTCCCCGCCTCTGATTCCCAATCTCTGATTCCCCGCCTCTGATTCCGCGTGTCTGATTCCCTGCCTCTGATTCCCCGCCTCTGATTCCCCGCCTCTGATTCCCTGCCACTGATTCACTTCCCATGATTCCCCACCTCTGATTCCCCATATCTGATTCCCCGCCTCTGTTTCCCCGCCTCTGAGTCCCCGCCTCTGATTCCCCATATCTGATTCCCTGCCTCTGATTCCCCAACTCTGATTCCCCGCCTCTGATTCCCCAGCTCTGAATCCCCGCCTCTGATTCCCCGTGTCTGATTCCCTGCCTCTGATTCCCCGCCTTGATTCCCCATCTCTGATTCACAACCTCTGATTCCCCACCTCTGATTCCCTATATTTGATTCCCCGCCTCTGTTTCCCCGCCTCTGATTCCCCGCCTCTGATTCCCCATATCTGATTCCCCGCCTCTGATTGCCCACCTCTGATTCCCCGCCTCTGATTCGCCAGTTCTGATTCCCCGCCTCTGATTCCCCGCATCTGATTCCCTGCCTCTGATTCCCCGCCTCTGATTCCCCATCTCTGATTCACCGCCTTTGATTCGCCACCTCTGATTCCCCATATCTGATTCCCCACCTCTGTTTCCCGGCCTCTGATTCCCCGCCTCTGAAACTCCATATCTCATTCCCCGCCTCTGATTCCCCAACTCTAATACCCCGCCTCTGATTCCCCAGCTCTGATTCCCCGCCTCTGATTCCCCGCATCTGATTCCCTGCCTCTGATTCCCCGCCTCTGATTCCAGGACTCTGATTCCCAGCATCTGATTCCGGCCTCTGATTCCCGGCCTCTGATTCCCTTCTTCTGATTCTGATTCCCTGCCTCTGATTCCCCATCTCTGATTCCGCACATCTGATTCCCTGCCTCTGATCACCACCTCTGATTCCCCATATCTGATTCCCCGCCTCTGTTTCCCCGCCTCTGATTCCCCGCCTCAGTTTCCCAATATCTAAGTCCCCACCTCTGATTCCCCAAATCTGATTCCCCACCTCTGATTCCCCAGCTCTGATTCCCCGCCTCTGATTCCCCGCATCTGATACCCTGCATCTGATTCCAAGCCTCTGATTCCCTGCCTCTGATTCCCAACCTCTGATTCCCCACCTCTGATTCCCCATATCTGATTCCCCGCCTCTGTTTCCCCGCCTCGGATTCCCCGCCTCTGTTTCCCCATATCTGATTCCCGGCCTCTGATTCCCCGCCTCTGATTCCCCATATCTGATTCCCTGCCTCTGATTCCCCAACTGTGATTCCCCGCCTTGATTCCCCATCTCTGATTCACAACCTCTGATTCCCCACCTCTGATTCCCTATATTTGATTCCCCGCCTCTGTTTCCCCGCCTCTGATTCCCCGCCTCTGATTCCCCATATCTGATTCCCCGCCTCTGATTGCCCACCTCTGATTCCCAGCCTCTGATTCGCCAGCTCTGATTCCCCGCCTCTGATTCCCCGCATCTGATTCCCTGCCTCTGATTCCCCGCCTCTGATTCCCCATCTCTGATTCACCGCCTTTGATTCGCCACCTATGATTCCCCATATCTGATTCCCCACCTCTGTTTCCCCGCCTCTGATTCCCCGCCTCTGATTCTCCATATCTCATTCCCCGCCTCTGAATCCCCATCTCTGATTCCCGGACTCTGATTCCCCTCCTCTGATTCCCGGCCTCTTATTCCCAGCATCTGATTCCCGGCCTCTGATTCCCGGCCTCTGATTCCCCGCTTCTGATTCCCTGCCTCTGATTCCCCATCTCTGATTCCGCACATCTGATTCCCTGCCTCTGATTCCCCACATCTGATTCCCCATATCTGATTCCCCGCCTCTGTTTCCCCGCCTCTGATTCCCCGCCTCTGTTTCCCTATATCTAATTCCCCACCTCTGATGCCCCAACTCTGATTCCCCGCCTCTGATTCCCCAGCTCTGATTCCCCGCCTCTGATTCCCTGCATCCGATTCCCCATATCTGATTCCCTGCCTCTGTTTCCCCGCCTCTGATTCCCCGCCTCTGTTTCCCCATATCTGATTCCCGCCTCTGATTCCCAACTATGATTCCCCGCCTCTGATTCCCCAGCTCTGATTCCCTGCCTCTGATTCCCCGCCTCTGATTCCGCACCTCTGATTCCCTGCATCTGATTGCCCGCCTCTGATTCCCCGCCTCTGATTCCCCGCCTCTGATTCCCCGCCTCTGATTCCGCACCTCTGATTCCCCGCCTATGTTTACCCGCCTCTGTTTACCCACCTGTTTCCCCGCCTCTGATTCCCCACCTCAGATTCCCTGCCTCAGATTCCCTGCCTCTGATTCCCTGCCTCTGATTCCCTGCCTCTGATTCCCTGCATCTGATTGCCCGCCTCTGATTCTCCGCCTCTGATTCCCCGCCTCTGATTCCCCACCTCTGATTCCCCGCTTCTGATTCCCCGCCTCTGATTCCCCGCCTCTGATTCCCCGCCTCTGATTCCCAGCCTCTGATTCCCCACCTCTGATTCTCTGCCTCCCTTTCCGCTCAACTTTCCTGGCCTACTTTTCCCCACATATCTTTCCCGCCTCTGATTTCCCGCCTCTGATTCCACGCCTCTGATTCCCCGCCTCTGATTCCCCGCCTCTGATTCCCCGCCTCTGATTCCCCTCCTCTGATACCCCGCCTCTGATTCCCCGCCTCTGATTCCCTGCATCTGATTCCCCGCATCTGATTCCCCGCCTCTGATTCCCCGCCTCATATTCCCCGCCTCTGATTCCCCGCCTCTGATTCCCCGCCTCTTATTCCCCGCCTATGTTTACCCGCCTCTGTTTACCCGCCTGTTTCCCTGCCTCAGATTCCCTGCCTCAGATTCCCTGCATCAGATTCCTTTAATCTGATTCCGTGCCTCTGATTCCCTGCCTCTGATTCCCCGCCTCTGATTCCCCGCCTCTGATTCCCCACCTCTGATTCCCCCCTCTGATTCCCCGCCTCTGATTCCCCGCCTCCGATTCCCCGCCTCTGATTCCCCGCGTCTGATTCCATGCCTCTCTTTCCCTTCCTCTATTTCCGTGCCTCTTTCTCTACATCTCGTTTCCCACATCTCATTTCCCCCTTCTGATAACCCGCATCAGATTCCCTGCAACAGATTCCCTGCCTCAGATTCCCTGCCTCAGATTCCCTGCATCAGATTCCCTTCATCTGATTCCCTGCCTCTGATTCCCCGCCTCTGATTCCCCACCTCTGAGTCCCTGCCTCAGATTCCCTGCCTATGATTCTCTGCCTCTGATTCCCTGCCCCTGATTCCCTGCATCTGATTGCCCGCCTCTGATTCTCTGCCTCTGATTCCACGCCTCTGATTCCCCGCCTCTGATTCCCCGCATCCGATTCCGCACCCATTTTTCACCGCCTCTGATTTCCAGGCTCAGATTCACCCGCTCTGATTCCGCACCTCTGATTCCACGCCTCTCTTTCTGTGTCTCTGATTCCCCGCCTCTGATTTCACGCCTCTGATTACCCGCCTAGATACCCTGCCTCTCTTTCCCTGCCTCTATTTCCGTGCCTCTTTCTCTGCATCTCGTTTCCCACATCTCATTTCCCCCTTCTGATAACCCGCATCGGAATCCCTGCCACAGACTCCCTGCCTCAGATTCCCTGCCTCTGATTCCCTGCCTCTGATTCCCCGCCTCTGATTCCCCGCCTCTGATTCCCCGCCTCTGTTTCCCTACCTCTGATTCCCCACTTCTGATTCCCCGCCTCTGATTCCCCGCCTATGATTCGCCGCTTCTGATTGCCCCCCTCTGATTCCCTGCCTCTGATTCCCCGCCTCTGATTCCCCACCTCTGATTCCCCGCCTCTGATTCCCTGCCTCTGATTACCCGCCTCTGATTCCCCACCTCTGAGTCCCTGCCTCAGATTCCCTGCCTCTGATTCTCTGCCTCTGATTCCCTGCCTCTGATTCCCTGCATCTGATTGCCCGCCTCTGATTCTCCACCTCTGATTCCCCGCCTCTGATTCCCCGCCTCTGATTCCCCGCCTCTGATTCCTCGCCTCTGATTCCACGCCTCTGATTCCTTGCCTCTGATAACCAGCCTCTGATTCCCTGCCTCTGAGTCCCCACTTCTGATTCCCCACGTCCGATTCCGCACCCACGTTTCACCGCCTCTGTTGCTCTGCTTCTTATTTCCCGGCTCAGATTCACCGGCTCTGATTCCGCACCTCTGATTCCACGCCTCTCTTTCTGTGTCTCTGATTCCCCGCCTCTGATTCCACGCCTCTGATTACCTGCCTCTGATACCCTGCCTCTCTTTCCCTGCCTCTATTTCCGTGCCTCTTTCTCCGCATCTCGTTTCCAACATCTCATTTCCCTCTTCTGATAACCCGCATCAGATTCCCTGCCTCCGATTCCCTGCCTCAGATTCCCTGCCTCAGATTCCCTGCATCAGATTCCCTTCATCTGATTCCCTGCCTCTGATTCCCCGCCTCTGACTCCCCGCCTCTGATTCCCCGCCTCTGATTTCCCACCTCTGATTCCCCACTTCTGATTCCCCGCCTCTGATTCCCCGTCTCTGATTCCACGCCTCTGATTCCCCGCCTCTGATTCCGCGCATCTGATTCCCCGCCTCTGATACCCCGCCTCTGATTCCCCGCCTCTGATTCCATGCATCTGATTCCCCGCCTCAGATTCCCCGCCTCTGATTCCCCGACTCTGATTCCCCGCCTCTGATTCCCCGCCTCTGATTCCCCGCCTCTGATTCCCAGCCTATGTTTACCCGCCTCTGTTTACCCGCCTGTTTTCCCGCCTCTGATTGCCAATCTCAGATTCCCTGCCTCAGATTCCCTGCCTCAGATTCCCTGCCTCTGATTCCCTGCCTCTGATACCCTGCATCTGATTGCCCGCCTCTGATTACCTGCCTCTGATTCCCCGTCTCTGATTCCCCACCTCTGATTCGCCACTTCTGAATCCCCGCCTCTGATTCCCCGCGTCTGATTCCCCGCCTCTGATTCACCGCCTCTGATTCCCCGCCTCTGATTCCCCGCCTCTGATTCCCCACCTCTGATTGCCCCGCATCTGATTCGCTGATTCTGATTCCCCGCCTCTGAATCCCCGCCTCTGATTCCCCGCCTCTGATTCCCCTCCTCTGATACCCCGCCTCTGATTCCCCACCTCTGATTCCCCGCATCTGATTCCCCGCCTCTGATTCCCCGCCTCTGATTCCCTGCCTCTGATTCCCCGCCTCTGATTCCGCGCCTCTGATTCCCCGCCTATGTTTACCCGCCTCTGTTTACCCACCTGTTTCCCCGCCTCTGATTCCCCACCTCAGATTCCCTGACTCAGATTCCATGCCTCTGATTCCCTGCCTCTGATTCCCTGCCTCTGATTCCCTGCATCTGATTGCCCGCCTCTGATTCTCCGCCTCTGATTCCCCGCCTCTGATTCCCCACCTCTGATTCCCCACTTCTGATTCACTGCCTCTGATTCCCCGCCTCTGATTCCCCGCCTCTGATTCCCCACCTCTGATTCCCCACTTCTGATTCACTGCCTCTGATTCCCCGCCTCTGATTCCACGCCTCTGATTCCCCGCCTCTGATTCCCCGCCTCTAATTCCCCGCCTCTGATACCGCGCCTCTGATGCCCCGCTTCTGATTCCCTGCATCTGATTCCCCGCCTCAGATTCCCCGCCTCTGATTTCCCGGCTCTGATTCCCCGCCTCTGATTCCCCGACTCTGATTACCCGCCTCTGATTTCCCACCTCTGATTACCCGCCTGTTTTCCCGCCTCTGGTTCCCCAACACAGATTCCCTGCCTCAGATTCCCTGCCTCTGATTCCCTGCCTCTGATTCCCTGCCTCTGATTCCCTGCATCTGATTGCCCGCCTCTGATTCCCTGCCTCTGATTCCCTGCCTCTGATTCCCTGCCTCTGATTCCCTGCATCTGATTGCCCGCCTCTGATTCCCCGCCTCTGATTCCCCGCCTATGTTTACCCGCCTCTGTTTACCCGCCTGTTTTCCCACCTCTGATTGCCCACGTCAGATTCCCTGCCTCAGATTCCCTGCCTCAGATTCCCTGCCTCTGATTCCCTGCCTCTGATACCCTGCATCTGATTGCCCGACTCTGATTACCTGCCTCTGATTCCCCGCCTCTGATTCCCCACCTCTGATTCCCCACTTCTGATTCCCCGCCTCTGATTCCCCGCGTCTGATTCCCCGCCTCTGATTCACCGCCTCTGATTCCCCGCCTCTGATTCCCCGCCTCTGATTCCCCACCTCTGATTGCCCCGCATCTGATTCGCTGATTCTGATTCCCCGCCTCTGAATCCCCGCCTCTGATTCCCCGCCTCTGATTCCCCTCCTCTGATACCCCGCCTCTGATTCCCCACCTCTGATTCCCCGCATCTGATTCCCCGCCTCTGATTCCCCGCCTCTGATTCCCTGCCTCTGATTCCCCGCCTCAGATTCCGCGCCTCTGATTCCCCGCCTATGTTTACCCGCCTCTGTTTACCCACCTGTTTCCCCGCCTCTGATTCCCCACCTCAGATTCCCTGCCTCAGATTCCCTGCCTCTGATTCCCTGCCTCTGATTCCCTGCCTCTGATTCCCTGCATTTCATTGCCCGCCTCTGTTTCTCCGCCTCTGATTCCCCGCCTCTGATTCCCCACCTCTGATTCCCCACCTCTGATTCCCCACTTCTGATTCCCTGCCTCTGATTCCCCGCCTCTGATTCCCCATCTCTGATTCACCGCCTTTGATTCGCCACCTCTGATTCCCCATATCTGATTCCCCACCTCTGATTCCCGGTCTCTTATTCCCAGCATCTGATTCCCGGCCTCTGATTCCCGGCCTCTGATTCCCCGCTTCTGATTCTGTTTCCCTGCCTCTTATTCCCCATCTCTGATTCCGCACATCTGTTTCCCCGCATCTGATTCCCCGCCTCTGTTTCCCTATATCTAATTCCCCACCTCTGATGCCCCAACTCTGATTCCCCGCCTCTGATTCCCCAGCTCTGATTCCCCGCCTCTGATTCCCTGCATCCGATTCCCCATATCTGATTCCCCGCCTCTGTTTCACCGCCTCTGATTCCCCGCCTCTGTTTCCCCATATCTGATTCCCGCCTCTGATTCCCAACTATGAATCTCCTCCTCTGATTCCCCAGCTCTGATTCCCTGCCTCTGATTCCCCGCATCCTATTCCCTGCCTCTGATTCCCCGCCTGTGATTCCCCATCACTGATTCACCACCTCTGATTCCCTACCTCTGATTCCCCATATCTAATTCCCCGCCTCTGTTTGCCCGCCTCTGATTCCCCGCCTCTGTTTCCCCATATCTGATTCCCCGCCTCTGAATCCCCAACTCTGATTCCCTGCCTCAGATTCCCCAGCTCTGATTCCCCGCCTTTGATTCCCCCCGTCTGATTCCCAGCCTCTGAATCCCCGTGTCTGATTTCCTGCCTCTGATTCCCCGCCTCTGATTCCCCATCTCTGATTCACCGCCTCTGATTCCCCACCTCTGATTCCCCCTCTCTGATTCCGCACATCCAATTCCCTGCCTCTGATTCCCCAACTCTGATTCCCCATCTCTGATTCCCCAGCTCTGATTCCCCGCCTCAGATTCCCCGCGTCTGATTCCCTGCCTCTGATTCCCCGCCTCTGATTCCCTGCCTCTGATTCCCCATATCTGATTCCCCGCCTCTGATTACCCAACTCTGATTCCCCGCTTCTGATTCCCCAGCTCTGAATCCCCTCCTCTGATTCCCCGCGTCTGATTCCCTGCCTCTGATTCCCCGCCTCTGATTCCCCATCTGTGATTCACAACCTCTGATGCCCCACCACTGATTCCCCATATCTGATTCCCTGCCTCTGTTTCCCTGCCTCTGATTCCCCACCTCTGTTTCCCCATATCTGATTCCCCGCCTCTGATTCCCCAACTCTAATACCCCGCCTCTGATTCCCCAGCTCTGATTCCCCGCCTCTGATTCCCCGCATCTGATTCCCTGCCTCTGATTCCCCGCCTCTGATTCCAGGTCTCTGATTCCCAGCATCTGATTCCGGCCTCTGATTCCCGGCCTCTGATTCCCTTCTTCTGATTCTGATTCCCTGCCTCTGATTCCCCATCTCTGATTCCGCACATCTGATTCCCTGCCTCTGATTCCCCACCTCTGATTCCCCATATCTGATTCCCCGCCTCTGTTTCCCCGCCTCTGATTCCCCGCCTCAGTTTCCCAATATCTAAGTCCCCACCTCTGATTCCCCAAATCTGATTCCCCACCTCTGATTCCCCAGCTCTGATTCCCCGCCTCTGATTCCCCGCATCTGATACCCTGCATCTGATTCCAAGCCTCTGATTCCCTGCCTCTGATTCCCAACCTCTGATTCCCCACCTCTGATTCCCCATATCTGATTCCCCGCCTCTGTTTCCCCGCCTCGGATTCCCCGCCTCTGTTTCCCCATATCTGATTCCCGGCCTCTGATTCCCCGCCTCTGATTCCCCATATCTGATTCCCTGCCTCTGATTCCCCAACTCTGATTCCCCGCCTCTGTTTCCCCGCGTCTGATTCCCTGGCTCTGATTCCCCGCCTTGATTCCCCATCTCTGATTCACAACCTCTGATTCCCCACCTCTGATTCCCTATATTTGATTCCCCGCCTCTGTTTCCCCGCCTCTGATTCCCCGCCTCTGATTCCCCATATCTGATTCCCCGCCTCTGATTGCCCACCTCTGATTCCCAGCCTCTGATTCGCCAGCTCTGATTCCCCACCTCTGATTCCCCGCATCTGATTCCCTGCCTCTGATTCCCCGCCTCTGATTCCCCATCTCTGATTCACCGCCTTTGATTCGCCACCTCTGATTCCCCATATCTGATTCCCCACCTCTGTTTCCCCGCCTCTGATTCCCCGCCTCTGATTCTCCATATCTCATTCCCCGCCTCTGAATCCCCATCTCTGATTCCCGGACTCTGATTCCCCTCCTCTGATTCCCGGCCTCTTATTCCCAGCATCTGATTCCCGGCCTCTGATTCCCGGCCTCTGATTCCCCGCTTCTGATTCCCTGCCTCTGATTCCCCATCTCTGATTCCGCACATCTGATTCCCTGCCTCTGATTCCCCACCTCTGATTCCCCATATCTGATTCCCCGCCTCTGTTTCCCCGCCTCTGATTCCCCGCCTCTGTTTCCCTATATCTAATTCCCCACCTCTGATGCCCCAACTCTGATTCCCCGCCTCTGATTCCCCAGCTCTGATTCCCCGCCTCTGATTCCCTGCATCCGATTCCCCATATCTGATTCCCTGCCTCTGTTTCCCCGCCTCTGATTCCCCGCCTCTGTTTCCCCATATCTGATTCCCGCCTCTGATTCCCAACTATGATTCCCCGCCTCTGATTCCCCAGCTCTGATTCCCTGCCTCTGATTCCCCGCGTTCTATTCCCTGCCTCTGATTCCCCGCCTGTGATTCCCCATCACTGATTCACCACCTCTGATTCCCTACCTCTGATTCCCCATATCTAATTCCCCGCCTCTGTTTGCCCGCCTCTGATTCCCCGCCTCTGTTTCCCCATATCTGATTCCCCGCCTCTGAATCCCCAACTCTGATTCGCTGCCTCAGATTCCCCAGCTCTGATTCCCCGCCTTTGATTCCCCCCGTCTGATTCCCAGCCTCTGAATCCCCGTGTCTGATTTCCTGCCTCTGATTCCCCGCCTCTGATTCCCCATCTCTGATTCACCGCCTCTGATTCCCCACCTCTGATTCCCCATCTCTGATTCCGCACATCCAATTCCCTGCCTCTGATTCCCCAACTCTGATTCCCCACCTCTGATTCCCCAGCTCTGATTCCCCGCCTCAGATTCCCCGCGTCTGATTCCCTGCCTCTGATTCCCCGCCTCTGATTCCCTGCCTCTGATTCCCCATATCTGATTCCCCGCCTCTGATTCCCCAACTCTGATTCCCGCTTCTGATTCCCCAGCTCTGAATCCCCGCCTCTGATTCCCCGCGTCTGATTCCCTGCCTCTGATTCCACGCCTCTGATTCCCCATCTGTGATTCACAACCTCTGATGCCCCACCTCTGATTCCCCATATCTGATTCCCCGCCTCTGTTTCCCCGCCTCTGATTCCCCGCCTCTGATTCCCCATATCTGATTCCCCGCCTCTGATTGCCCACCTCTGATTCCCCGCGTCTGATACCCTGCCTCTGATTCCCCGCCTCTGATTCCCCATCTCTGATTCACCACCTCTGATTCCCGCCCTCTGATTCCCCATCTCTGATTCCGCACATCCGATTCCCTGCCTATGTTTCCCCACCTCTGATTCCCCGCCTCTGACTCCCCATATCTGATTCCCTGCCTCTGTTTCCCCGCCTCTGATTCCCTACCTCTGTTTCCCCATATCTGATTCCCCTCCTCTGATTCCCCAACTCTAATACCCCGCCTCTGATTCCCCAGCTCTGATTCCCCGCCTCTGATTCCCCGCATCTGATTCCCTGCCTCTGATTCCCCGCCTCTGATTCCAGGCCTCTGATTCCCATCATCTGATTCCGGCCTCTGATTCCCGGCCTCTGATTCCCTGCTTCTGATTCTGATTCCCTGCCTCTGATTCCCCATCTCTGATTCCGCACATCTGATTCCCTGCCTCTGATTCCCCACCTCTGATTCCCCATATCTGATTCCCCGCCTCTGTTTCCCCGCCTCTGATTCCCCGCCTCTGTTTCCCAATATCTAAGTCCCCACCTCTGATTCCCCAAATCTGATTCCCCACCTCTGATTCCCCAGCTCTGATTCCCCGCCTCTGATGCCCCGCATCTGATTCCCTGCATCTGATTCCAAGCCTCTGATTCCCTGCCTCTGATTCCCAACCTCTGATTCCCCACCTCTGATTCCCCATATCTGATTCCCCGCCTCTGTTTCCCCGCCTCGTATTCCCCGCCTCAGTTTCCCCATATCTGATTCCCGGCCTCTGATTCCCCGCCTCTGATTCCCCGCCTCTGATTCCCTGCCTCTGATTCCCCATCTCCGATTCCGCACATCGTATTCCCTTCCTCTGATTCCCCGCCTCTGATTCCCCGCCTCTGATTTCCTGCATCTGATTCCCAACCTCTGATTCCCCACCTCTGATTCCCCATATCTGATTCCCCGCCTCTGTTTCCCCGCCTCTGATTCCCCGCCTCTGATTCCCAACTCTGATTCCCCGCCTCTGATTCCCCAGCTCTGATTCCCCGTGTTTGATTCCCTGCCTCTGATTCCCTGCCCTGATTCCCCATCTCTGTTTCACCGCCTTTGATTCGCCACCTCTGATTCCACGTATCTGATTCCCCGCCTCAGTTTCCCCGACTCTGATTCCCTTCCTCTGATTCCCAACCTCTGATTCCACACCTCTGATTCCCCATATCTGATTCCCCGCCTCTATTTCCCCATATCTGAATCCCCACCTCTGATTCCCCAACTCTGATTCCCCGCCTCTGATTCCCCAGCTCTGATTCCCTGACTCTGATTCCCGGCGTCCGATTCCCTGCCTCTGATTCCCCGCCTCTGATTCCCAATCTCTGATTCCCCGCCTCTGATTCCGCGTGTCTGATTCCCTGCCTCTGATTCCCCGCCTCTGATTCCCCGCCTCTGATTCCCTGCCACTGATTCACTTCCCCTGATTCCCCACCTCTGATTCCCCATATCTGATTCCCCGCCTCTGTTTCCCCGCCTCTGAGTCCCCGCCTCTGATTCCCCATATCTGATTCCCTGCCTCTGATTCCCCAACTCTGATTCCCCGCCTCTGATTCCCCAGCTCTGAATCCCCGCCTCTGATTCCCCGTGTCTGATTCCCTGCCTCTGATTCCCCGCCTTGATTCCCCATCTCTGATTCACAACCTCTGATTCCCCACCTCTGATTCCCTATATTTGATTCCCCGCCTCTGTTTCCCCGCCTCTGATTCCCCGCCTCTGATTCCCCATATCTGATTCCCCGCCTCTGATTGCCCACCTCTGATTCACAACCTCTGATTCCCCACCTCTGATTCCCTATATTTGATTCCCCGCCTCTGTTTCCCCGCCTCTGATTCCCCGCCTCTGATTCCCCATATCTGATTCCCCGCCTCTGATTGCCCACCTCTGATTCCCCGCCTCTGATTCCCGGCCTCTGATTCCCCGCCTCTGAAACTCCATATCTCATTCCCCGCCTCTGATTCCCCAACTCTGATTCCCCGCTTCTGATTCCCCAGCTCTGAATCCCCGCCTCTGATTCCCCGCGTCTGATTCCCTGCCTCTGATTCCCTGCCTCTGATTCCCCATCTGTGATTCACAACCTCTGATGCCCCACCTCTGATTCCCCATATCTGATTCCCTGCCTCTGTTTCCCCGCCTCTGATTCCCCACCTCTGTTTCCCCATATCTGATTCCCCGCCTCTGATTCCCCAACTCTAATACCCCGCCTCTGATTCCCCAGCTCTGATTCCCCGCCTCTGATTCCCCGCATCTGATTCCCTGCCTCTGATTCCCCGCCTCTGATTCCAGGACTCTGATTCCCAGCATCTGATTCCGGCCTCTGATTCCCGGCCTCTGATTCCCTTCTTCTGATTCTGATTCCCTGCCTCTGATTCCCCATCTCTGATTCCGCACATCTGATTCCCTGCCTCTGATCACCACCTCTGATTCCCCATATCTGATTCCCCGCCTCTGTTTCCCCGCCTCTGATTCCCCGCCTCAGTTTCCCAATATCTAAGTCCCCACCTCTGATTCCCCAAATCTGATTCCCCACCTCTGATTCCCCAGCTCTGATTCCCCGCCTCTGATTCCCCGCATCTGATACCCTGCATCTGATTCCAAGCCTCTGATTCCCTGCCTCTGATTCCCAACCTCTGATTCCCCACCTCTGATTCCCCATATCTGATTCCCCGCCTCTGTTTCCCCGCCTCGGATTCCCCGCCTCTGTTTCCCCATATCTGATTCCCGGCCTCTGATTCCCCGCCTCTGATTCCCCATATCTGATTCCCTGCCTCTGATTCCCCAACTGTGATTCCCCGCCTCTGATTCCCCAGCTCTGAATCCCCGCCTCTGTTTCCCCGCGTCTGATTCCCTGGCTCTGATTCCCCGCCTTGATTCCCCATCTCTGATTCACAACCTCTGATTCCCCACCTCTGATTCCCTATATTTGATTCCCCGCCTCTGTTTCCCCGCCTCTGATTCCCCGCCTCTGATTCCCCATATCTGATTCCCCGCCTCTGATTGCCCACCTCTGATTCCCAGCCTCTGATTCGCCAGCTCTGATTCCCCGCATCTGATTCCCCGCATCTGATTCCCTGCCTCTGATTCCCCGCCTCTGATTCCCCATCTCTGATTCACCGCCTTTGATTCGCCACCTCTGATTCCCCATATCTGATTCCCCACCTCTGTTTCCCCGCCTCTGATTCCCCGCCTCTGATTCTCCATATCTCATTCCCCGCCTCTGAATCCCCATCTCTGATTCCCGGACTCTGATTCCCCTCCTCTGATTCCCGGCCTCTTATTCCCAGCATCTGATTCCCGGCCTCTGATTCCCGGCCTCTGATTCCCCGCTTCTGATTCCCTGCCTCTGATTCCCCATCTCTGATTCCGCACATCTGATTCCCTGCCTCTGATTCCCCACATCTGATTCCCCATATCTGATTCCCCGCCTCTGTTTCCCCGCCTCTGATTCACCGCCTCTGTTTCCCTATATCTAATTCCCCACCTCTGATGCCCCAACTCTGATTCCCCGCCTCTGATTCCCCAGCTCTAATTCCCCGCCTCTGATTCCCTGCATCCGATTCCCCATATCTGATTCCCTGCCTCTGTTTCCCCGCCTCTGATTCCCCGCCTCTGTTTCCCCATATCTGATTCCCGACTCTGATTCCCAACTATGATTCCCCGCCTCTGATTCCCCAGCTCTGATTCCCTGCCTCTGATTCCCCGCATTCTATTCCCTGCCTCTGATTCCCCGCCTGTGATTCCCCATCACTGATTCACCACCTCTGATTCCCTACCTCTGATTCCCCATATCTAATTCCCCGCCTCTGTTTGCCCGCCTCTGATTCCCCGCCTCTGTTTCCCCATATCTGATTCCCCGCCTCTGAATCCCCAACTCTGATTCCCTGCCTCAGATTCCCCAGCTCTGATTCCCCGCCTTTGATTCCCCCCGTCTGATTCCCAGCCTCTGAATCCCCGTGTCTGATTTCCTGCCTCTGATTCCCCGCCTCTGATTCCCCATCTCTGATTCACCGCCTCTGATTCCCCACCTCTGATTCCCCATCTCTGATTCCGCACATCCAATTCCCTGCCTCTGATTCCCCAACTCTGATTCCCCACCTCTGATTCCCCAGCTCTGATTCCCCGCCTCAGATTCCCCGCATCTGATTCCCTGCCTCTGATTCCCCGCCTCTGATTCCCTGCCTCTGATTCCCCATATCTGATTCCCCGCCTCTGATTCCCCAACTCTGATTCCCGCTTCTGATTCCCCAGCTCTGAATCCCCGCCTCTGATTCCCCGCGTCTGATTCCCTGCCTCTGATTCCCCGCCTCTGATTCCCCATCTGTGATTCACAACCTCTGATGCCCCACCTCTGATTCCCCATATCTGATTCCCCGCCTCTGTTTCCCCGCCTCTGATTCCCCGCCTCTGATTCCCCATATCTGATTCCCCGCCTCTGATTGCCCACCTCTGATTCCCCGCGTCTGATACCCTGCCTCTGATTCCCCGCCTCTGATTCCCCATCTCTGATTCACCACCTCTGATTCCCGCCCTCTGATTCCCCATCTCTGATTCCGCACATCCGATTCCCTGCCTATGTTTCCCCACCTCTGATTCCCCGCCTCTGATTCCCCATATCTGATTCCCTGCTTCTGTTTCCCCGCCTCTGATTCCCTACCTCTGTTTCCCCATATCTGATTCCCCGCCTCTGATTCCCCAACTCTAATACCCCGCCTCTGATTCCCCAGCTCTTATTCCCCGCCTCTGATTCCCCGCATCTGATTCCCTGCCTCTGATTCCCCGCCTCTGATTCCAGGCCTCTGATTCCCATCATCTGATTCCGGCCTCTGATTCCCGGCCTCTGATTCCCTGCTTCTGATTCTGATTCCCTGCCTCTGATTCCCCATCTCTGATTCCGCACATCTGATTCCCTGCCTCTGATTCCCCACCTCTGATTCCCCATATCTGATTCCCCGCCTCTGTTTCCCCGCCTCTGATTCCCCGCCTCTGTTTCCCAATATCTAAGTCCCCACCTCTGATTCCCCAAATCTGATTCCCCACCTCTGATTCCCCAGCTCTGATTCCCCGCCTCTGATGCCCCGCATCTGATTCCCTGCATCTGATTCCCCACCTCTGATTCCCCATATCTGATTCCCTGCCTCTGTTTCCCCGCCTCGGATTCCCCGCCTCAGTTTCCCCATATCTGATTCCCGGCCTCTGATTCCCCGCCTCTGATTCCCCGCCTCTGATTCCCTGCCTCTGATTCCCCATCTCCGATTCCGCACATCTGATTCCCTTCCTCTGATTCCCCGCCTCTGATTCCCCGCCTCTGATTTCCTGCCTCTGATTCCCAACCTCTGATTCCCCACCTCTGATTCCCCATATCTGATTCCCCGCCTCTGTTTCCCCGCCTCTGATTCCCCGCCTCTGATTCCCAACTCTGATTCCCCGCCTCTGATTCCCCAGCTCTGATTCCCCGTGTTTGATTCCCTGCCTCTGATTCCCTGCCCTGATTCCCCATCTCTGTTTCACCGCCTTTGATTCGCCACCTCTGATTCCACATATCTGATTCCCCGCCTCTGTTTCCCCGACTCTGATTCCCTTCCTCTGATTCCCAACCTCTGATTCCACACCTCTGATTCCCCATATCTGATTCCCCGCCTCTATTTCCCCATATCTGAATCCCCGCCTCTGATTCCCCAACTCTGATTCCCCGCCTCTGATTCCCCAGCTCTGATTCCCCGACTCTGATTCCCGGCGTCCGATTCCCTGCCTCTGATTCCCCGCCTCTGATTCCCAATCTCTGATTCCCCGCCTCTGATTCCGCGTGTCTGATTCCCTGCCTCTGATTCCCCGCCTCTGATTCCCCGCCTCTGATTCCCTGCCACTGATTCACTTCCCCTGATTCCCCACCTCTGATTCCCCATATCTGATTCCCCGCCTCTGTTTCCCCGCCTCTGAGTCCCCGCCTCTGATTCCCCTTATCTGATTCCCTGCCTCTGATTCCCCAACTCTGATTCCCCGCCTCTGATTCCCCAGCTCTGAATCCCCGCCTCTGATTCCCCGTGTCTGATTCCCTGCCTCTGATTCCCCGCCTTGATTCCCCATCTCTGATTCACAACCTCTGATTCCCCACCTCTGATTCCCTATATTTGATTCCCCGCCTCTGTTTCCCCGCCTCTGATTCCCCGCCTCTGATTCCCCATATCTGATTCCCCGCCTCTGATTGCCCACCTCTGATTCCCTGCCTCTGATTCGCCAGCTCTGATTCCCCGCCTATGATTCCCCGCATCCGATTCCCTGCCTCTGATTCCCCGCCTCTGATTCCCCATCTCTGATTCACCGCCTTTGATTCGCCACCTCTGATTCCCCATATCTGATTCCCCACCTCTGTTTCCCGGCCTCTGATTCCCCGCCTCTGAAACTCCATATCTCATTCCCCGCCTCTGAATCCCCATCTCTGATTCCCGGACTCTGATTCCCCACCTCTGATTCCCGGCCTCTTATTCCCAGCATCTGATTCCCGGCCTCTGATTCCCGGCCTCTGATTCCCCGCTTCTGATTCTGATTCCCTGCCTCTGATTCCCCATCTCTGATTCCGCACATCTGATTCCCTGCCTCTGATTCCCCACCTCTGATTCCCCATATCTGATTCCCCGCCTCTGTTTCCCCGCCTCTGATTCCCCGCCTCTGTTTCCCTATATCTAATTCCCCACCTCTGATGCCCCAACTCTGATTCCCCGCCTCTGATTCCCCAGCTCTGATTCCCCGCCTCTGATTCCCCGCATCCGATTCCCCATATCTGATTCCCCGCCTCTGTTTCCCCGCCTCTGATTCCCCGCCTCTGTTTCCCCATATCTGATTCCCCGCCTCTGATTCCCAACTATGATTCCCCGCCTCTGATTCCCCAGCTCTGATTCCCTGCGTCTGATTCCCTGCGTTCTATTCCCTGCCTCTGATTCCCCGCCTGTGATTCCCCATCACTGATTCACCACCTCTGATTCCCCACCTCTGATTCCCCATATCTAATTCCCCGCCTCTGTTTGCCCGCCTCTGATTCCCCGCCTCTGCTTCCCCATATCTGATTCCCCGTCTCTGAATCCCCAACTCTGATTCCCTGCCTCTGATTCCCCAGCTCTGATTCCCCGCCTTTGATTCCCCCCGTCTGATTCCCAGCCTCTGAATCCCCGTGTCTGATTTCCTGCCTCTGATTCCCCGCCTCTGATTCCCCATCTCTGATTCCTCTGATTCCCCACATCTGATTCCGCATCTCTGATTCCGCACATCCGATTCCCTGCCTCTGATTCCCCAACTCTGATTCCCCACCTCTGATTCCCCAGCTCTGATTCCCCGCCTCATATTCATCGCGTCTGATTCCCTGCCTCTGATTCCCCGCCTCTGATTCCCCATCTCTGATTCCCCACCTCTGATTCCCAGTGTCTGATTCCCTGCCTCTGATTCCCCGCCTCTGAATCCCAGCCTCTGATTCCCCATATCTGATTCCCCGCCTCTGATTCCCTGCCTCTGATTCCCCAGCTCTGATTCCCCGCCTTTGATTCCCCCCGTCTGATTCCCAGCCTCTGAATCCCCGTGTCTGATTTCCTGCCTCTGATTCCCCGCCTCTGATTCCCCATTTCTGATTCACCGCCTCTGATTCCCCATCTCTGATTCCCCACCTCTGATTCCCCATATCTGATTCCCTTCCTCTGTTTCCCTGCCTCTGATTCCCCACCTCTGTTTCCCCATATCTGATTCCCCGCCTCTGATTCCCCAACTCTAATACCCCACCTCTGATTCCCCAGCTCTGATTCCCCGCCTCTGATTCCCCGCATCTGATTCCCTGCCTCTGATTCCCCGCCTCTGATTCCAGGCCTCTGATTCCCAGCATCTGATTCCGGCCTCTGATTCCCGGCCTCTGATTCCCTGCTTCTGATTCTGATTCCCTGCCTCTGATTCCCCATCTCTGATTCCGCACATCTGATTCCTTGCCTCTGATTCCCCACCTCTGATTCCCCATATCTGATTCCCCGCCTGGGTTTCCCCGCCTCTGATTCCCCGCCTCTGTTTCCCAATATCTAAGTCCCCGCCTCTGATTCCCCAAATCTGATTCCCCACCTCTGATTCCCCAGCTCTGATTCCCCGCCTCTGATTCCCCGCATCTGATTCCCTGCATCTGATTCCAAGCCTCTGATTCCCTGCCTCTGATTCCCAACCTCTGATTCCCCACCTCTGATTCCCCATATCTGATTCCCCGCCTCTGTTTCCCCGCCTCGGATTCCCCGCCTCTGTTTCCCCATATCTGATTCCCGGCCTCTGATTCCCCGCCTCTGATTCCCCGCCTCTGATTCCCTGCCTCTGATTCCCCATCTCCGATTCCGCACATCTGATTCCCTTCCTCTGATTCCCCGCCTCTGATTCCCCGCCTCTGATTCCCTGCCTCTGATTCCCAACCTCGGATTCCCCACCTCTGATTCCCCATATCTGATTCCCCGCCTCTGTTTCCCCGACTTTGATTCCCCGCCTCTGATTCCCAACTCTGATTCCCCGCCACTGATTCCCCAGCTCTGATTCCCCGTGTTTGATTCCCTGCCTCTGATTCCCTGCCCTGATTCCCCATCTCTGTTTCACCGCCTTTGATTCGCCACCTCTGATTCCCCATATCTGATTCCCCGCCTCTGTTTCCCCGACTCTGATTCCCTGCCTCTGATTCCCAACCTCTGATTCCACACCTCTGATTCCCATTATCTGATTCCCCGCCTCTATTTCCCCATATCTGATTCCCCGCCTCTGATTCCCCAACTCTGATTCCCCGCCTCTGATTCCCCAGCTCTGATTCCCCGACTCTGATTCCCGGAGTCCGATTCCCTGCCTCTGATTCCCCGCCTCTGATTCCCCATCTCTGATTCCCCGCCTCCGATTCCCCGTGTCTGATTCCCTGCCTCTGATTCCCCGCCTCTGATTCCCCGCCTCTGATTCCCTGCCACTGATTCCCTGCCCCTGTTTCCCCAATTCTGATTCCCCATATCTGATTCCCCGCCTCTGTTTCCCCGCCTCTGAATCCCCGCCTCTGATTCCCCATATCTGATTCCCTGCCTCTGATTCCCCAACTCTGATTCACCGCCTCTGATTCCCCAGCTCTGAATCCCCGCCTCTGATTCCCCGCGTCTGATTCCCTGCCCTGATTCCCGATCTCTGTTTCACCGCCTTTGATTCGCCACCTCTGATTCCCTATATTTGATTCCCCACCTCTGTTTCCCCACCTCTGATTCGCAACCTCTAATTCCCCACCTCTGATTCCCCATATCTGATTCCCCGCCTCTGTTACCCTGCCTCTGATTCCCGGCCTCTGTTTCCCCATATCTGATTCCCCTCCTCTGATTCCCCAACTCTGATTCCCCGCCTCTGATTCCCCAGCTCTGATTCCCCGCATTTTATTCCCGGCCTCTGATTCCCTGCCACTGATTCCCCGCCCCTGATTCCCCACCTCTGATTCCCCATATCTGATTCCCCGCCTCTGTTTCCCCAGCTCTGATTCACCACCTCTGATTCCCCAGCTCTGATTCCCTGCCACTGATTCCCCGCCCCTGATTCCACACCTCTGATTTCCCATATCTGATTCCCCGCCTCTGTTTCCCCAGCTCTGATTCCCTGCCTCTGATTCCCTGCCCTGATTCCCGATCTCTGTTTCACCGCCTTTGATTCGCCACCTCTGATTCCCCATATCTGATTCCCCGCCTCTATTTCCCCGCCTCTGATTCCCTGCCTCTGATTCCCAACCTCTGATTCCACACCTCTGATTCCCCATATCTGATTCCCCGCCTCTATTTCCCCATATCTGATTCCCCGCCTCTGATTCCCCAACTCTGATTCCCCGCCTCTGATTCCCCAGCTCTGATTCCCCGCCTCTGATTCCCGGCGTCCGATTCCCTGCCTCTGATTCCCCGCCTCTGAATCCCCATCTCTGATTCCCGGACTCTGATTCCACTCCTCTGATTCCCGCCCTCTTATTCCCAGCATCTGATTCCCGGCCTCTGATTCCCGGCCTCTGATTCCCGGCTTCTGATTCTGATTCCCTGCCTCTGATTCCCCATCTCTGATTCCGCACATCTGATTCCCTGCCTCTGATTCCCCACCTCTGATTCGCCATATCTGATTCCCCGCCTCTGTTTCCCCGCCTCTGATTCCCCGCCTCTGTTTCCCTATATCTAATTCCCCACCTCTGATGCCCCAACTCTGATTCCCCGCCTCTGATTCCCCAGCTCTGATTCCCCGCCTCTGATTCCCTGCATCCGATTCCCCATATCTGATTCCCCGCCTCTGTTTCCCCGCCTCTGATTCCCCGCCTCTGTTTCCCCATATCTGATTCCCGCCTCTGATTCCCAACTATGATTCCCCGCCTCTGATTCCCCAGCTCTGATTCCCTGCCTCTGATTCCCCGCGTTCTATTCCCTGCCTCTGATTCCCCGCCTGTGATTCCCCATCACTGATTCACCACCTCTGATTCCCTACCTCTGATTCCCCATATCTAATTCCCCGCCTCTGTTTGCCCGCCTCTGATTCCCCGCCTCTGTTTCCCCATATCTGATTCCCCGCCTCTGAATCCCCAACTCTGATTCCCTGCCTCAGATTACCCAGCTCTGATTCCCCGCCTTTCATTCCCCCCGTCTGATTCCCAGCCTCTGAATCCCCGTGTCTGATTTCCTGCCTCTGATTCCCCGCCTCTGATTCCCCATCTCTGATTCACCGCCTCTGATTCCCCACCTCTGATTCCCCATCTCTGATTCCGCACATCCAATTCCCTGCCTCTGATTCCCCAACTCTGATTCCCCACCTCTGATTCCCCAGCTCTGATTCCCCGCCTCAGATTCCCCGCGTCTGATTCCCTGCCTCTGATTCCTCGCCTCTGATTCCCTGCCTCTGATTCCCCATATCTGATTCCCCGCTTCTGATTCCCCAACTCTGATTCCCCACTTCTGATTCCCCAGCTCTGAATCCCCGCCTCTGATTCCCCGCATCTGATTCCCTGCCTCTGATTCCCCGCCTCTGATTCCCCATCTGTGATTCACAACCTCTGATGCCCCACCTCTGATTCCCCATATCTGATTCCCCGCCTCTGTTTCCCCGCCTCTGATTCCCCGCCTCTGATTCCCCATATCTGATTCCCCGCCTCTGATTGCCCACCTCTGATTCCCCGCGTCTGATACCCTGCCTCTGATTCCCCGCCTCTGATTCCCCATCTCTGATTCACCACCTCTGATTCCCAGCCTCTGATTCCCCATCTCTGATTCCGCACATCCGATTCCCTGCCTATGATTCCCCACCTCTGATTCCCCGCCTCTGATTCCCCATATCTGATTCCCTGCCTCTGTTTCCCCGCCTCTGATTCCCTACCTCTGTTTCCCCATATCTGATTCCCCGCCTCTGATTCCCCAACTCTAATACCCCGCCTCTGATTCCCAAGCTCTGATTCCCCGCCTCTGATTCCCCGCATCTGATTCCCTGCCTCTGATTCCCCGCCTCTGATTCCAGGCCTCTGATTCCCAGCATCTGATTCCGGCCTCTGATTCCCGGCCTCTGATTCCCTGCTTCTGATTCTGTTTCCCTGCCTCTGATTCCCCATCTCTGATTCCGCACATCTGATTCCCTGCCTCTGATTCCACACCTCTGATTCCCCATATCTGATTCCCCGCCTCTGTTTCCCCGCCTCTGATTCCCCGCCTCTGTTATCCAATATCTAAGTCCCCACCTCTGATTCCCCGCCTCTGATTCCCTGCCTCTGATTCCCCATCTCCGATTCCGCACATCTGATTCCCTTCCTCTGATTCCCCGCCTCTGATTCCCCGCCTCTGATTCCCTGCCTCTGATTCCCAACCTCTGATTCCCCACCTCTGATTCCCCATATCTGATTCCCCGCCTCTGTTTCCCCGCCTCTGATTCCCCGCCTCTGATTCCCAACTCTGATTCCCAACTCTGATTCCCCGCCTCTGATTCCCCAGCTCTATTTCCCCGTGTTTGATTCCCTGCCTCTGATTCCCCGCCTCTGATTCCCAACTCTGATTCCCCGCCTCTGATTCCCCAGCTCTATTTCCCCGTGTTTCATTCCCTGCCTCTTATTCCCCGCCTCTGATTCCCCAGCTCTGATTCCCCGACTCTAATTCCCGGCGTCCAATTCCCTGCCTCTGATTCCCCGCCTCTGATTCCCCATCTCTGATTCCCCGCCTCTGATTCCCCGTGTCTGATTCCCTGCCTCTGATTCCCCGCCTCTGATTCCCCGCCTCTGATTCCCTGCCACTGATTCCCTGCCCCTGATTCCCCACCTCTGATTCCCCATATCTGTTTCCCCGCCTCTGTTTCCCCGCCTCTGATTCCCCGCCTCTGATTCCCCATATCTGATTCCCTGCCTCTGATTCCCCAACTCTGATTCCCCGCCTCTGATTCCCCAGCTCTGAATCCCCGCCTCTGATTCCCCGTGTCTGATTCCCTGCCTCTGATTCCCCGCCTTGATTCCCCATCTCTGATTCACAACCTCTGATTCCCCACCTCTGATTCCCTATATTTGATTCCCCGCCTCTGTTTCCCCGCCTCTGATTCCCCGCCTCTGATTCCCCATATCTGATTCCCCGCCTCTGATTGCCCACCTCTGATTCCCCGCCTCTGATTCGCCAGCTCTGATTCCCCGCCTCTGATTCCCCGCATCTGATTCCCTGCCTCTGATTCCCCGCCTCTGATTCCCCTTCTCTGATTCACCGCCTTTGATTCGCCACCTCTGATTCCCCATATCTGATTCCCCACCTCTGTTTCCCGGCCTCTGATTCCCCGCCTCTGATTCTCCATATCTCATTCCCCGCCTCTGAATCCCCATCTCTGATTCCCGGACTCTGATTCCCCACCTCTGATACCCGGCCTCTTATTCCCAGCTTCTGATTCCCGGCCTCTGATTCCCGTCCTCTGATTCCCCGCTTCTGATTCTGATTCCCTGCCTCTGATTCCCCATCTCTGATTCCGCACATCTGATTCCCTGCCTCTGATTCCCCACCTCTGTTTCCCCATATCTGATTCCCCGCCTCTGTTTCCCCGCCTCTGATTCCCCACCTCTGTTTCCCTATATCTAATTCCCCACCTCTGATGCCCCAACTCTGATTCCCCGCCTCTGATTCCCCAGCTCTGATTCCCCGCCTCTGATTCCCCGCATCCGATTCCACATATCTGATTCCCCGCCTCTGTTTCCCCGCCTCTGATTCCCCGCCTCTGTTTCCCCATATCTGATTCCCCGCCTCTGATTCCCAACTATGATTCCCCGCCTCTGATTCCCCAGCTCTGATTCCCTGCGTCTGATTCCCTGCGTTCTATTCCCTGCCTCTGATTCCCCGCCTGTGATTCCCCATCACTGATTCACCACCTCTGATTCCCCACCTCTGATTCCCCATATCTAATTCCCCGCCTCTGTTTGCCCGCCTCTGATTCCCCGCCTCTGTTTCCCCATATCTGATTCCCCGTCTCTGAATCCCCAACTCTGATTCCCTGCCTCTGATTCCCCAGCTCTGATTCCCCGCATTTGATTCCCCCCGTCTGATTCCCAGCCTCTGAATCCCCGTGTCTGATTTCCTGCCTCTGATTCCCCGCCTCTGATTCCCCATCTCTGATTCCTCTGATTCCCCACATCTGATTCCCCATCTCTGATTCCGCACATCTGATTCCCTGCCTCTGATTCCCCAACTCTGATTCCCCACCTCTGATTCCCCAGCTCTGATTCCCCGCCTCAGATTCCCCACGTCTGATTCCCTGCCTCTGATTCCCCGCCTCTGATTCCCCATCTCTGATTCCCCACCTCTGATTCCCCGCGTCTGATTCCCTGCCTCTGATTCCCCGCCTCTGAATCCCAGCCTCTGATTCCCCATATCTGATTCCCCGCCTCTGAGTCCCTGCCTCTGATTCCCCAGCTCTGATTCCCCGCCTTTGATTCCCCCCGTCTAATTCCCAGCCTCTGAATCCCCGTGTCTGATTTCCTGCCTCTGATTCCCCGCCTCTGATTCCCCATCTCTGATTCACCGCCTCTGATTCCCCATCTCTGATTCCCCACCTCTGATTCCCCGTGTCTGATTCCCCGTGTCTGATACCCTGCCTCTGATTCCACGCCTCTGATTCCCCATATCTGATTCCCTGCCACTGATTCCCCGCCTCTGATTCCCCATCTCTGATTCCCCGCCTCTGATTCCCTGCCTCTGATTCCCCATATCTGATTCCCCACTTCTGATTCCCCAACTCTGATTCCCCGCTTCTGATTCCCCAGCTCTGAATCCCCGCCTCTGATTCCCCGCATCTGATTCCCTGCCTCTGATTCCCCGCCTCTGATTCCCCATCTGTGATTCACAACCTCTGATGCCCCACCTCTGATTCCCCATATCTGATTCCCCGCCTCTGTTTCCCCGCCTCTGATTCCCCGCCTCTGATTCCCCATATCTGATTCCCCGCCTCTGATTGCCCACCTCTGATTCCCCGCGTCTGATACCCTGCCTCTGATTCCCCGCCTCTGATTCCCCATCTCTGATTCACCACCTCTGATTCCCGGCCTCTGATTCCCCATCTCTGATTCCGCACATCCGATTCCCTGCCTATGATTCCCCACCTCTGATTCCCCGCCTCTGATTCCCCATATCTGATTCCCTGCCTCTGTTTCCCCGCCTCTGATTCCCTACCTCTGTTTCCCCATATCTGATTCCCCGCCTCTGATTCCCCAACTCTAATACCCCGCCTCTGATTCCCCAGCTCTGATTCCCCGCCTCTGATTCCCCGCATCTGATTCCCTGCCTCTGATTCCCCGCCTCTGATTCCAGGCCTCTGATTCCCAGCATCTGATTCCGGCCTCTGATTCCCGGCCTCTGATTCCCTGCTTCTGATTCTGTTTCCCTGCCTCTGATTCCCCATCTCTGATTCCGCACATCTGATTCCCTGCCTCTGATTCCCCACCTCTAATTACCCATATCTGATTCCCCGCCTCTGTTTCCCCGCCTCTGATTCCCCGCCTCTGTTTCCCAATATCTAAGTACCCACCTCTGATTCCCCAAATCTGATTCCCCACCTCTGATTCCCCAGCTCTGATTCCCCGCCTCTGATTCCCCGCATCTGATTCCCTGCATCTGATTCCAAGCCTCTGATTCCCTGCCTCTGATTCCCCATCTCTGATTCCCCGCCTCTGATTCCCTGCCTCTGATTCCCCATATCTGATTCCCCACTTCTGATTCCCCAACTCTGATTCCCCGCTTCTGATTCCCCAGCTCTGAATCCCCGCCTCTGATTCCCCGCATCTGATTCCCTGCCTCTGATTCCCCGCCTCTGATTCCCCATCTGTGATTCACAACCTCTGATGCCCCACCTCTGATTCCCCATATCTGATTCCCGGCCTCTGTTTCCCCGCCTCTGATTCCCCGCCTCTGATTCCCCATATCTGATTCCCCGCCTCTGATTGCCCACCTCTGATTCCCCGCGTCTGATACCCTGCCTCTGATTCCCCGCCTCTGATTCCCCATCTCTGATTCACCACCTCTGATTCCCGCCCTCTGATTCCCCATCTCTGATTCCGCACATCCGATTCCCTGCCTATGATTCCCCACCTCTGATTCCCCGCCTCTGATTCCCCATATCTGATTCCCTGCCTCTGTTTCCCCGCCTCTGATTCCCTACCTCTGTTTCCCCATATCTGATTCCCCGCCTCTGATTCCCCAACTCTAATACCCCGCCTCTGATTCCCCAGCTCTGATTCCCCGCCTCTGATTCCCCGCATCTGATTCCCTGCCTCTGATTCCCCGCCTCTGATTCCAGGCCTCTGATTCCCAGCATCTGATTCCGGCCTCTGATTCCCGGCCTCTGATTCCCTGCTTCTGATTCTGTGTCCCTGCCTCTGATTCCCCATCTCTGATTCCGCACATCTGATTCCCTGCCTCTGATTCCCCACCTCTAATTCCCCATATCTGATTCCCCACCTCTGTTTCCCCGCCTCTGATACCCCGCCTCTGTTTCCCAATATCTAAGTACCCACCTCTGATTCGCCAAATCTGATTCCCCACCTCTGATTCCCCAGCTCTGATTCCCCGCCTCTGATTCCCCGCATCTGATTCCCTGCATCTGATTCCAAGCCTCTGATTCCCTGCCTCTGATTCCCAACCTCTGATTCCCCACCTCTGATTCCCCATATCTGATTCCCCGCCTCTGTTTCCCCGCCTCGGATTCCCCGCCTCAGTTTCCCCATATCTGATTCCCGGCCTCTGATTCCCCGCCTCTGATTCCCCGCCTCTGATTCCCTGCCTCTGATTCCCCATCTCCGATTCCGCACATCTGATTCCCTTCCTCTGATTCCCCGCCTCTGATTCCCCACCTCTGATTCCCTGCCTCTGATTCCCAACCTCTGATTCCCCACCTCTGATTCCCCATATCTGATTCCCCGCCTCTGTTTCCCCGCCTCTGATTCCCCGCCTCTGATTCCCAACTCTGATTCCCCGCCTCTGATTCGCCACCTCTGATTCCACATATCTGATTCCCCGCCTCTGTTTCCCCGACTCTGATTCCCTTCCTCTGATTCCCAACCTCTGATTCCACACCTCTGATTCCACATATCTGATTCCCCGCCTCTATTTCCCCATATCTGATTCCCCGCCTCTGATTCCCCAACTCTGATTCCCCGCCTCTGATTCCCCAGCTCTGATTCCCCGACTCTGATTCCCGGCGTCCAATTCCCTGCCTCTGATTCCCCGCCTCTGATTCCCCATCTCTGATTCCCCGCCTCTGATTCCCCGTGTCTGATCCCTGCCTCTGATTCCCCGCCTCTGATTCCCCGCCTCTGATTCCCTGCCACTGATTCCCTGCCCCTGATTCCCCACCTCTGAATCCCCATATCTGTTTCCCCGCCTCTGTTTCCCCGCCTCTGATTCCCCGCCTCTGATTCCCCATATCTGATTCCCTGCCACTGATTCCCCAACTCTGATTCCCCGCCTCTGATTCCCCAGCTCTGAATCCCCGCCTCTGATTCCCCGTCTGATTCCCTGCCTCTGATTCCCCGCCTTGATTCCCCATCTCTGATTCACAACCTCTGATTCCCCACCTCTGATTCCCTATATTTGATTCCCCGCCTCTGTTTCCCCGCCTCTGATTCCCCGCCTCTGATTCCCCATATCTGATTCCCCGCCTCTGATTGCCCACCTCTGATTCCCCGCCTCTGATTCGCCAGCTCTGATTCCCCGCCTCTGATTCCCCGCATCTGATTCCCTGCCTCTGATTCCCCGCCTCTGATTCCCCATCTCTGATTCACCGCCTTTGATTTGCCACCTCTGATTCCCCATATCTGATTCCCCACCTCTGTTTCCCGGCCTCTGATTCCCCGTCTCTGATTCTCCATATCTCATTCCCCGCCTCTGAATCCCCATCTCTGATTCCCGGACTCTGATTCTCCACCTCTGATTCCCGGCCTCTTATTCCCAGCATCTGATTCCCGGCCTCTGATTCCCGGCCTCTGATTCCCCGCTTCTGATTCTGATTCCCTGCCTCTGATTCCCCATCTCTGATTCCGCACATCTGATTCCCTGCCTCTGATTCCCCACCTCTGATTCCCCATATCTGATTCCCCGCCTCTGTTTCCCCGCCTCTGATTCCCCACCTCTGTTTCCCTATATCTAATTCCCCACCTCTGATGCCCCAACTCTGATTCCCCGCCTCTTATTCCCCAGCTCTGATTCCCCGCCTCTGATTCCCCGCATCCGATTCCCCATATCTGATTCCCCGCCTCTGTTTCCGCGCCTCTGATTCCCCGCCTCTGTTTCCCCATATCTGATTCCCCGCCTCTGATTCCCAACTATGATTCCCCGCCTCTGATTCCCCAGCTCTGATTCCCTGCGTCTGATTCCCTGCGTTCTATTCCCTGCCTCTGATTCCCCGCCTGTGATTCCCCATCACTGATTCACCACCTCTGATTCCCCACCTCTGATTCCCCATATCTAATTCCCCGCCTCTGTTTGCCCGCCTCTGATTCCCCGCCTCTGTTTCCCCATATCTGATTCCCCGTCTCTGAATCCCCAACTCTGATTCCCTGCCTCTGATTCCCCAGCTCTGATTCCCCGCATTTGATTCCCCCCGTCTGATTCCCAGCCTCTGAATCCCCGTGTCTGATTTCCTGCCTCTGATTCCCCGCCTCTGATTCCCCATCTCTGATTCCTCTGATTCCCCACATCTGATTCCCCATCTCTGATTCCGCACATCCGATTCCCTGCCTCTGATTCCCCAACTCTGATTCCCCACCTCTGATTCCCCAGCTCTGATTCCCCGCCTCAGATTCCCCACATCTGATTCCCTGCCTCTGATTCCCCGCCTCTGATTCCCCATCTCTGATTCCCCACCTCTGATTCCCCGCGTCTGATTCCCTGCCTCTGATTCCCCGCCTCTGAATCCCAGCCTCTGATTCCCCATATCTTATTCCCAGCCTCTGATTCCCTGCCTCTGATTCCCCAGCTCTGATTCCCCGCCTTTGATTCCCCCCGTCTAATTCCCAGCCTCTGAATCCCCGTGTCTGATTTCCTGCCTCTGATTCCCCGCCTCTGATTCCCCATCTCTGATTCACCGCCTCTGATTCCCCATCTCTGATTCCCCACCTCTGATTCCCCGTGTCTGATTCCCCGTGTCTGATTCCCTGCCTCTGATTCCACGCCTCTGATTCCCCATATCTGATTCCCTGCCACTGATTCCCCGCCTCTGATTCCCCATCTCTGATTCACCACCTCTGATTCCCGGCCTCTGATTGCCCACCTCTGATTCCCCGCCTCTGATTCGCCAGCTATGATTCCCCCCCTCTGATTCCCCGCGTCTGATTCCCCGCCTCTGATTCCCCAACTCTAATACCCCGCCTCTGATTCCCCAGCTCTGATTCCCCTCCTCTGATTCCCCGCATCTGATTCCCTGCCTCTGATTCCCCGCCTCTGATTCCAGGCCTCTGATTCCCAACCTCTGATTCCCCACCTCTGATTCCCCATATCTGATTCCCCGCCTCTGTTTCACCGCCTCTGATTCCCCGACTCTGTTTCCCCATATCTGATTCCCCGCCTCTGATTCCCCAACTCTGATTCCCCGCCTGTGATTCCCCAGCTCTAATTCCCCGCCTCTGATTCCCCATATCTGATTCCCATCCTCTGATTGCCCACCTCTGATTCCCCGCCTCTGATTCGCCAGCTCTGATTCCCCGCCTCTGATTCCCCGCATCTGATTCCCTGCCTCTGATTCCCCGCCTCTGATTCCCCATCTCTGATTCCCCGCCTGTGATTCCCCAGCTCTGATTCCCAGCATCTGATTCCCCGTGTTTGATACCCTGCCTCTGATTACCTTCCTCTGATTCCCGGCCTCTGATACCCCGCTTCTGATTCTGATTCCCTGCCTCTGATTCCCCATCTCTGATTCACCACATCTAATTCCCTGCCTCTGATTCCACGCCCCTGATTCCCCACCTCTGATTCCCCATATCTGAATCCCCGCCTCTGTTTCCACGCCTCTGATTCCCTGCCTCTGATTCCCAACCTCTGATTCCCCACCCCTGATTCCCCATATCTGATTCCCCGCCTCTGTTTCCCTGCCTCTGATTCTCCGCCCCTGTTTCCCCATATCTGATTCCCCGCCTTTGATTCGACACCTCTGATTCCCCATATCTGATTCCCCAGCTCTGATTCCCCGCCTCTGATTCCCCGCCTCTGATTCCCCATATATCATTCCCCGCCTCTGAATCCCCATCTCTGATTCCCGGACTCTGATTCCCCACCTCTGATTCCCGGCCTCTTATTCCCGGCATCTGAATCCCGGCCTCTGATTCCCGGCCTCTGATACCCCGCTTCTGATTCTGATTCCCTGCCTCTGATTCCCCATCTCTGATTCCGCACATCTGATTCCCTGCCTCTGATTCCCCACCTCTGATTCCCCATATCTGATTCCCCACCTCTGTTTCCCCGCCTCTGATTCCCCGCCTCTGTTTCCCCATATCTAATTCCCCACCTCTGATGCCCCAACTCTGATACACCGCCTCTGATTCCCCAGCTCTGATTCCCCGCCTCTGATTCCCCGCATCCGATTCCCCATATCTGATTCCCAGCCTCTGTTTCCCCGCCTTTGATTCCCCGCCTCTGTTTCCCCATATCTGATTCACCGCCTCTGATTCCCAACTATGATTCCCCGCCTCTGATTCCCCAGCTCTGATTCCCCGCCTCTGATTCCCCGCGTTCTATTCCCTGCCTCTGATTCCCCGCCTGTGATTCCCCATCTCTGATTCACCACCTCTGATTCCCCACCTCTGATTCCCCTTATCTAATTCCCTGCCTCTGTTTGCCCGCCTCTGATTCCCCGCCTCTGTTTCCCCATATCTGATTCCCCGTGTCTGATTCCCTGCCTCTGATTCCCCGCCTCTGATTCCCCGCCTCAGATTCCCTGCCACTGATTCCCTGCCCCTGATACCCCACCTCTGATTCCCCATATCTGATTCCCTGCCTCTGATTCCCCAACTCTGATTCCCCGCCTCTGATTCCCCAGCTCTGAATCCCCGCCTCTGATTCCCCGTGTCTGATTCCCTGCCTCTGATTCCCCGCCTTGATTCCCCATCTCTGATTCACAACCTCTGATTCCCCGCCTCTGATTCCCTATATTTGATTCCCCGCCTCTGTTTCCCCGCCTCTGATTCCCCGCCTCTGATTCCCGATATCTGATTCCCCGCCTCTGATTGCCCACCTCTGATTCCCCGCCTCTGATTCGCCAGATCTGATTCCCCGCCTCTGATTCCCCGCATCTGATTCCCTGCCTCTGATTCCCCGCCTCTGATTCCACATCTCTGATTCACCGCCTTTGATTCGCCACCTCTGATTCCCCATATCTGATTCCCCACCTCTGTTTCCCGGCCTCTGATTCCCCGCCTCTGATTCTCCATATCTCATTCCCCGCCTCTGAATCCCCATCTCTGATTCCCGGACTCTGATTCCCCACCTCTGATTCCCGGCCTCTTATTCCCAGCATCTGATTCCCGGCCTCTGATTCCCGGCCTCTGATTCCCCGCTTCTGATTCTGATTCCCTGCCTCTGATTCCCCATCTCTGATTCCGCACATCTGATTCCCTGCCTCTGATTCCCCACCTCTGATTCCCCATATCTGATTCCCCGCCTCTGTGTCCCCGCCTCTGATTCCCCACCTCTGTTTCCCTATATCTAATTCCCCACCTCTGATTCCCCATCTCTGATTCCCCAGCTCTGATTCCCCGCCTCTGATTCCCCGCATCCGATTCCCCATATCTGATTCCCCGCCTCTGTTTCCCCGCCTCTGATTCCCCGCCTCTGTTTCCCCATATCTGATTCCCCGCCTCTGATTCCCAACTATGATTCCCCGCCTCTGATTCCCCAGCTCTGATTCCCTGCGTCTGATTCCCTGCGTTCTATTCCCTGCCTCTGTTTCCCCGCCTGTGATTCCCCATCACTGATTCACCACCTCTGATTCCCCACCTCTGATTCCCCATATCTAATTCCCCGCCTCTGTTTGCCCGCCTCTGATTCCCCGCCTCTGTTTCCCCATATCTGATTCCCCGTCTCTGAATCCCCAACTCTGATTCCCTGCCTCTGATTCCCCAGCTCTGATTCCCCACCTTTGATTCCCCCCGTCTGATTCCCAGCCTCTGAATCCCCGTGTCTGATTTCCTGCCTCTGATTCCCCTCCTCTGATTCCCCATCTCTGATTCCTCTGATTCCCCACATCTGATTCCCCATCTCTGATTCCGCACATCCGATTCCCTGCCTCTGATTCCCCAACTCTGATTCCCCACCTCTGATTCCCCAGCTCTGATTCCCCGCCTCAGATTCCCCACGTCTGATTCGCTGCCTCTGATTCCCCGCCTCTGATTCCCCATCTCTGATTCCCCACCTCTGATTCCCCGCGTCTGATTCCCTGCCTCTGATTCCCCGCCTCTGAATCCCAGCCTCTGATTCCCCATATCTGATTCCCCGCCTCTGATTCCCTGCCTCTGATTCCCCAGTTCTGATTCCCCGCCTTTGATTCCCCCCGTCTAATTCCCAGCCTCTGAATCCCCGTGTCTGATTTCCTGCCTCTGATTCCCCGCCTCTGATTCCCCATCTCTGATTCACCGCCTCTGATTCCCCATCTCTGATTCCCCACCTCTGATTCCCCGTGTCTGATTCCCCGTGTCTGATTCCCTGCCTCTGATTCCACGCCTCTGATTCCCCATATCTGATTCCCTGCCACTGATTCCCCGCCTCTGATTCCCCATCTCTGATTCACCACCTCTGATTCCCGGCCTCTGATTGCCCACCTCTGATTCCCCGCCTCTGATTCGCCAGCTATGATTCCCCCCCTCTGATTCCCCGCGTCTGATTCCCCGCCTCTGATTCCCCAACTCTAATACCCCGCCTCAGATTCCCCAGCTCTGATTCCCCTCCTCTGATTCCCCGCATCTGATTCCCTGCCTCTGATTCCCCGCCTCTGATTCCAGGCCTCTGATTCCCAACCTCTGATTCCCCACCTCTGATTCCCCATATCTGATTCCCCGCCTCTGTTTCACCGCCTCTGATTCCCCGACTCTGTTTCCCCATATCTGATTCCCCGCCTCTGATTCCCCAACTCTGATTCCCCGCCTGTGATTCCCCAGCTCTAATTCCCCGCCTCTGATTCCCCATATCTGATTCCCATCCTCTGATTGCCCACCTCTGATTCCCCGCCTCTGATTCGCCAGCTCTGATTCCCCGCCTCTCTTTCCCCGCATCTGATTCCCTGCCTCTGATTCCCCGCCTCTGATTCCCCATCTCTGATTCGCCGCCTGTGATTCCCCAGCTCTGATTCCCAGCCTCTGATTCCCCGTGTTTGATCCCCTGCCTCTGATTACCTTCCTCTGATTCCCGGACTCTGATACCCCGCTTCTGATTCTGATTCCCTGCCTCTGATTCCCCATCTCTGATTCACCACATCTAATTCCCTGCCTCTGATTCCACGCCCCTGATTCCCCACCTCTGATTCCCCATATCTGAATCCCCGCCTCTGTTTCCACGCCTCTGATTCCCTGCCTCTGATTCCCAACCTCTGATTCCCCACCCCTGATTCCCCATATCTGATTCCCCGCCTCTGTTTCCCTGCCTCTGATTCTCCGCCCCTGTTTCCCCATATCTGATTCCCCGCCTCTGATTCCCCAACTCTGATTCCCCACCTCTGATTCCCCAGCTCTGATTCCCCGCCTTTGATTCCCCGTGTTTGATTCCCTGCCTCTGATTCCCCGCCTCTGATTCTCCATCTCTGATTCACCGCCTTTGATTCGACACCTCTGATTCCCCATATCTGATTCCCCACCTCTGTTGCCCCGCCTCTGATTCCCCGCCTCTGATTCCCCATATATCATTCCCCGCCTCTGAATCCCCATCTCTGATTCCCGGACTCTGATTCCCCACCTCTGATTCCCGGCCTCTTATTCCCGGCATCTGAATCCCGGCCTCTGATTCCCGGCCTCTGATTCCCCGCTTCTGATTCTGATTCCCTGCCTCTGATTCCCCATCTCTGATTCCGCACATCTGATTCCCTGCTTCTGATTCCCCACCTCTGATTCCCCATATCTGATTCCCCACCTCTGTTTCCCCGCCTCTGATTCCCCGCCTCTGTTTCCCCATATCTAATTCCCCACCTCTGATGCCCCAACTCTGATACCCCGCCTCTGATTCCCCAGCTCTGATTCCCCGCCTCTGATTCCCTGCATCCGATTCCCCATATCTGATTCCCCGCCTCTGATTCCCAACTATGGTTCCCCGCCTCTGATTCCCCAGCTCTGATTCCCCGCCTCTGATTCCCCGCGTTCTATTCCCTGCCTCTGATTCCCCGCCTGTGATTCCCCATCTCTGATTCACCACCTCTGATTCCCCACCTCTGATTCCCCTTATCTAATTCCCTGCCTCTGTTTGCCCGCCTCTGATTCCCCGCCTCTGTTTCCCCATATCTGATTCCCCGTGTCTGATTCCCTGCCTCTGATTCCCCGCCTCTGATTCCCCGCCTCTGATTCCCTGCCACTGATTCCCTGCCCCTGATACCCCACCTCTGATTCCCCATATCTGATTCCCTGCCTCTGTTTCCCCGCCTCTGATTCCCCGCCTCTGATTCCCCGCCTCTGATTCCCCGCCTCTGATTCCCCAACTCTGATTCCCCGCCTCTGATTCCCCAGCTCTGATACCCGCCTCTGATTCCCCGAGTCTGTTTCCCCGCCTCTGATTCCCTGCCTCTGTTTCCCCATATCTAAGTCCCCGACTCTGATTCCCCGACTCTGATTCCCCACCTCTGATTCCCCAGCTCTGATTCCCCGCCTCTGATTCCCCGCATCTGATTCCCTGCATCTGATTCCCAGTCTCTGATTCCCTGCCTCTGATTCCCAACCTCTGATTCCCCACCTCTGATTCCCCATATCTGATTCCCCGCCTCTGTTTCCCCGCCTCTGATTCCCCACCTCTGTTTCCCCATATCTGATTCCCGGCCTCTGATTCCCCGCCTCTGATTCCCCGCCTCTGATTCCCTGCCTCTGATTCCCCATCTCCGATTCCGCACATCGGATTTCCTGCCTCTGATTCCCCGCCTCTGATTCCCCGCCTCTGATTCCCTGCTTCTGATTCCCAACCTCTGATTCCCCACCTCTGATTCCCCATATCTGATTCCCCGCCTCTGTTTCCCCGCCTCTGATTCCCCGCCTCTGATTCCCCAACTCTGAATCCCCGCCTCTGATTCACCAGCTCTGATTCCACGCCTCTGATTCCCCGTGTTTGATTCCCTGCCTCTGATTCCCTGCCCTGATTCCCCATCTTTGATTCACCGCCTTTAATTCGCCACCTCTGATTCCCCATATCTGATTCCCCTCCTCTGTTTCCCCGCCTCTGATTCCCAACCTCTGATTCCACACCTCTGATTCCCCATATCTGATTCCCCGCCTCTGTTTCCCCGCCTCTGATTCCCCGCCCCTGTTTCCCCATATCTGATTCCCCACCTCTGATTCTCCTACTCTGCTTCCCCGCCTCTGATTCCCCAGCTCTGATTCCCCGCCTCCGATTCCCCGTTTTTGATTCCCTGCCTCTGATTCCCCGCCTCTGATTCCCCATCTCTGATTCACCGCCTTTGATTCGCCACCTCTGTTTCCCCATATCTGATTCCCCACCTCTGTTTCCCCGCCTCTGATTCCCCGCCTCTGATTCCCCATATCTGATTCCCCGGCTCTGATTGCCCACCTCTGATTCCCCGCCTCTGATTCCCCGCATCTGATTCCCTGCCTCTGATTCCCCGCCTCTGATTCCCCATCTCTGATTCACCGCCTTTGATTCCCCGCATCTGATTCCCTGCCTCTGATTCCCCGCCTCTGATTCCCCATCTCTGATTCACCGCCTTTGATTCGCCACCTCTGATTCCCCATATCTGATTCCCCACCTCTGTTTCCCGGCCTCTGATTCCCCGCCTCTGATTCTCCATATCTCATTCCCCGCCTCTGAATCCCCATCTCTGATTCCCGGACTCTGATTCCCCACCTCTGATTCCCGGCCTCTTATTCCCAGCATCTGATTCCCGGCCTCTGATTCCCGGCCTCTGATTCCCCGCTTCTGATTCTGATTCCCTGCCTCTGATTCCCCATCTCTGATTCCGCACATCTGATTCCCTGCCTCTGATTCCCCACCTCTGATTCCCCATATCTGATTCCCCGCCTCTGTTTCCCCGCCTCTGATTCCCCACCTCTGTTTCCCTATATCTAATTCCCCACCTCTGATGCCCCAACTCTGATTCCCCGCCTCTGATTCCCCAGCTCTGATTCCCCGCCTCTGATTCCCCGCATCCGATTCCCCATATCTGATTCCCCGCCTCTGTTTCCCCGCCTCTGATTCCCCGCCTCTGTTTCCCCATATCTGATTCCCCGCCTCTGATTCCCAACTATGATTCCCCGCCTCTGATTCCCCAGCTCTGATTCCCTGCGTCTGATTCCCTGCGTTCTATTCCCTGCCTCTGATTCCCCACCTGTGATTCCCCATCACTGATTCACCACCTCTGATTCCCCACCTCTGATTTCCCATATCTAATTCCCCGCCTCTGTTTGCCCACCTCTGATTCCCCGCCTCTGTTTCCCCATATCTGATTCCCCGTCTCTTAATCCCCAACTCTGATTCCCTGCCTCTGATTCCCCAGCTCTGATTCCCCGCATTTCATTCCCCCCGTCTGATTCCCAGCCTCTGAATCCCCGTGTCTGATTTCCTGCCTCTGATTCCCCGCCTCTGATTCCCCATCTCTGATTCCTCTGATTCCCCACATCTGATTCCCCATCTCTGATTCCGCACATCCGATTCCCTGCCTCTGATTCCCCAACTCTGATTCCCCACGTCTGATTCCCCAGCTCTGATTCCCCGCCTCAGATTCCCCACGTCTGATTCCCTGCCTCTGATTCCCCACCTCTGATTCCCCATCTCTGATTCCCCACCTCTGATTCCCCGCGTCTGATTCCCTGCCTCTGATTCCCCGCCTCTGAATCCCAGCCACTGATTCCCCATATCTGATTCCCCGCCTCTGATTCCCTGCCTCTGATTCCCCAGCTCTGATTCCCCGCCTTTGATTCCCCCCGTCTAATTCCCAGCCTCTGAATCCCCGTGTCTGATTTCCTGCCTCTGATTCCCCGCCTCTGATTCCCCATCTCTGATTCACTGCCTCTGATTCCCCATCTCTGATTCCCCACCTCTGATTCCCCGTGTCTGATTCCCCGTGTCTGATTCCCTGCCTCTGATTCCACGCCTCTGATTCCCCATATCTGATTCCCTGCCACTGATTCCCCGCCTCTGATTCCCCATCTCTGATTCACCACCTCTGATTCCCGGCCTCTGATTGCCCACCTCTGATTCCCCGCCTCTGATTCGCCAGCTATGATTCCCCCCCTCTGATTCCCCGCGTCTGATTCCCCGCCTCTGATTCCCCAACTCTAATACCCCGCCTCTGATTCCCCAGCTCTGATTCCCCTCCTCTGATTCCCCGCATCCGATTCCCTGCCTCTGATTCCCCGCCTCTGATTCCAGGCCTCTGATTCCCAACCTCTGATTCCCCACCTCTGATTCCCCATATTTGATTCCCCGCCTCTGTTTCACCGCCTCTGATTCCCCGACTCTGTTTCCCCATATCTGATTCCCCGCCTCTGATTCCCCAACTCTGATTCCCCGCCTGTGATTCCCCAGCTCTAATTCCCCGCCTCTGATTCCCCATATCTGATTCCCATCCTCTGATTGCCCACCTCTGATTCCCCGCCTCTGATTCGCCAGCTCTGATTCCCCGCCTCTGATTCCCCGCATCTGATTCCCTGCCTCTGATTCCCCGCCTCTGATTCCCCATCTCTGATTCCCCGCCTGTGATTCCCCAGCTCTGATTCCCAGCCTCTGATTCCCCGTGTTTGATCCCCTGCCTCTGATTACCTTCCTCTGATTCCCGGCCTCTGATACCCCGCTTCTGATTCTGATTCCCTGCCTCTGATTCCCCATCTCTGATTCACCACATCTAATTCCCTGCCTCTGATTCCACGCCCCTGATTCCCCACCTCTGATTCCCCATATCTGAATCCCCGCCTCTGTTTCCACGCCTCTGATTCCCTGCCTCTGATTCCCAACCTCTGATTCCCCACCCCTGATTCCCCATATCTGATTCCCCGCCTCTGTTTCCCTGCCTCTGATTCTCCGCCCCTGTTTCCCCATATCTGATTCCCCGCCTTTGATTCGACACCTCTGATTCCCCATATCTGATTCCCCACCTCTGTAACCCCGCCTCTGATTCCCCGCCTCTGATTCCCCATATATCATTCCCCGCCTCTGAATCCCCATCTCTGATTCCCGGACTCTGATTCCCCACCTCTGATTCCCGGCCTCTTATTCCCGGCATCTGAATCCCGGCCTCTGATTCCCGGCCTCTGATACCCCGCTTCTGATTCTGATTCCCTGCCTCTGATTCCCCATCTCTGATTCCGCACATCTGATTCCCTGCCTCTGATTCCCCACCTCTGATTCCCCATATCTGATTCCCCACCTCTGTTTCCCCGCCTCTGATTCCCCGCCTCTGTTTCCCCATATCTAATTCCCCACCTCTGATGCCCCAACTCTGATACCCCGCCTCTGATTCCCCAGCTCTGATTCCCCGCCTCTGATTCCCCGCATCCGATTCCCCATATCTGATTCCCCGCCTCTGTTTCACCGCCTTTGATTCCCCGCCTCTGTTTCCCCATATCTGATTCCCCGCCTCTGATTCCCAACTATGATTCCCCGCCTCCGATTCCCCAGCTCTGATTCCCCGCCTCTGATTCCCCGCGTTCTATTCCCTGCCTCTGATTCCCCGCCTGTGATTCCCCATCTCTGATTCACCACCTCTGATTCCCCACCTCTGATTCCCCTTATCTAATTCCCTGCCTCTGTTTGCCCGCCTCTGATTCCCCGCCTCTGTTTCCCCATATCTGATTCCCCGTGTCTGATTCCCTGCCTCTGATTCCCCGCCTCTGATTCCCCGCCTCAGATTCCCTGCCACTGATTCCCTGCCCCTGATACCCCACCTCTGATTCCCCATATATGATTCCCTGCCTCTGATTCCCCAACTCTGATTCCCCGCCTCTGATTCCCCAGCTCTGAATCCCCGCCTCTGATTCCCCGTGTCTGATTCCCTGCCTCTGATTCCCCGCCTTGATTCCCCATCTCTGATTCACAACCTCTGATTCCCCACCTCTGATTCCCTATATTTGATTCCCCGCCTCTGTTTCCCCGCCTCTGATTCCCCGCCTCTGATTCCCCATATCTGATTCCCCGCCTCTGATTGCCCACCTCTGATTCCCCGCCGCTGATTCGCCAGCTCTGATTCCCCGCCTCTGATTCCCCGCATCTGATTCCCTGCCTCTGATTCCCCGCCTCTGATTCCCCATCTCTGATTCACCGCCTTTGATTCGCCACCTCTGATTCCCCATATCTGATTCCCCACCTCTGTTTCCCGGCCTCTGATTCCCCGCCTCTGATTCTCCATATCTCATTCCCCGCCTCAGAATCCCCATCTCTGATTCCCGGACTCTGATTCCCCACCTCTGATTCCCGGCCTCTTATTCCCAGCATCTGATTCCCGGCCTCTGATTCCCTGCCTCTGATTCCCCACCTCTGATTCCCCATATCTGATTCCCCGCCTCTGTTTCCCCGCCTCTGATTCCCCACCTCTGTTTCCCTATATCTAATTCCCCACCTCTGATGCCCCAACTCTGATTCCCCGCCTCTGATTCCCCAGCTCTGATTCCCCGCCTCTGATTCCCCGCATCCGATTCCCCATATCTGATTCCCCGCCTCTGTTTCCCCGCCTCTGATTCCCCGCCTCTGTTTCCCCATATCTGATTCCCCGCCTCTGATTCCCAACTATGATTCCCCACCTCTGATTCCCCAGCTCTGATTCCCTGCGTCTGATTCCCTGCGTTCTATTCCCTGCCTCTGTTTCCCCGCCTGTGATTCCCCATCACTGATTCACCACCTCTGATTCCCCACCTCTGATTCCCCATATCTAATTCCCCGCCTCTGTTTGCCCGCCTCTGATTCCCCGCCTCTGTTTCCCCATATCTGATTCCCCGTCTCTGAATCCCCAACTCTGATTCCCTGCCTCTGATTCCCCAGCTCTGATTCCCCGCATTTGATTCCCCCCGTCTGATTCCCAGCCTCTGAATCCCCGTGTCTGATTTCCTGCCTCTGATTCCCCGCCTCTGATTCCCCATCTCTGATTCCTCTGATTCCCCACATCTGATTCCCCATCTCTGATTCCGCACATCCGATTCCCTGCCTCTGATTCCCCAACTCTGATTCCCCACCTCTGATTCCCCAGCTCTGATTCCCCGCCTCAGATTCCCCACGTCTGATTCACTGCCTCTGATTCCCCGCCTCTGATTCCCCATCTCTGATTCCCCACCTCTGATTCCCTGCGTCTGATTCCCTGCCTCTGATTCCCCGCCTCTGAATCCCAGCCTCTGATTCCCCATATCTGATTCCCCGCCTCTGATTCCCTGCCTCTGATTCCCCAGTTCTGATTCCCCGCCTTTGATTCCCCCCGTCTAATTCCCAGCCTCTGAATCCCCGTGTCTGATTTCCTGCCTCTGATTCCCCGCCTCTGATTCCCCATCTCTGATTCACCGCCTCTGATTCCCCATCTCTGATTCCCCACCTCTGATTCCCCGTGTCTGATTCCCCGTGTCTGATTCCCTGCCTCTGATTCCACGCCTCTGATTCCCCATATCTGATTCCCTGCCACTGATTCCCCGCCTCTGATTCCCCATCTCTGATTCACCACCTCTGATTCCCGGCCTTTGATTGCCCACCTCTGATTCCCCGCCTCTGATTCGCCAGCTATGATTCCCCCCCTCTGATTCCCCGCGTCTGATTCCCCGCCTCTGATTCCCCAACGCTAATACCCTGCCTCTGATTCCCCAGCTCTGATTCCCCTCCTCTGATTCCCCGCATCTGATTCCCTGCCTCTGATTCCCCGCCTCTGATTCAAGGCCTCTGATTCCCAACCTCTGATTCCCCACCTCTGATTCCCCATATCTGATTCCCCGCCTCTGTTTCACCGCCTCTGATTCCCCGACTCTGTTTCCCCATATCTGATTCCCCGCCTCTGATTCCCCAACTCTGATACCCCGCCTGTGATTCCCCAGCTCTAATTCCCCGCCTCTGATTCCCCATATCTGATTCCCATCCTCTGATTGCCCACCTCTGATTCCCCGCCTCTGATTCGCCAGCTCTGATTCCCCGCCTCTGTTTCCCCGCATCTGATTCCCTGCCTCTGATTCCCCGCCTCTGATTCCCCATCTCTGATTCCCCGCCTGTGATTCCCCAGCTCTGATTCCCAGCCTCTGATTCCCCGTGTTTGATCCCCTGCCTCTGATTACCTTCCTCTGATTCCCGGCCTCTGATACCCCGCTTCTGATTCTGATTCCCTGCCTCTGATTCCCCATCTCTGATTCACCACATCTAATTCCCTGCCTCTGATTCCACGCCCCTGATTCCCCACCTCTGATTCCCCATATCTGAATCCCCGCCTCTGTTTCCACGCCTCTGATTCCCTGCCTCTGATTCCCAACCTCTGATTCCCCACCCCTGATTCCCCGCCTCTGATTCCCCAACTCTGATTCCCCACCTCTGATTCCCCAGCTCTGATTCCCCGCCTTTGATTCCCCGTGTTTGATTCCCTGCCTCTGATTCCCCGCCTCTGATTCTCCATCTCTGATTCACCGCCTTTGATTCGACACCTCTGATTCCCCATATCTGATTCCCCACCTCTGTTGCCCCGCCTCTGATTCCCCGCCTCTGATTCCCCATATATCATTCCCCGCCTCTGAATCCCCATCTCTGATTCCCGGACTCTGATTCCCCACCTCTGATTCCCGGCCTCTTATTCCCGGCATCTGAATCCCGGCCTCTGATTCCCGGCCTCTGATTCCCCGCTTCTGATTCTGATTCCCTGCCTCTGATTCCCCATCTCTGATTCCGCACATCTGATTCCCTGCTTCTGATTCCCCACCTCTGATTCCCCATATCTGATTCCCCACCTCTGTTTCCCCGCCTCTGATTCCCCGCCTCTGTTTCCCCATATCTAATTCCCCACCTCTGATGCCCCAACTCTGATACCCCGCCTCTGATTCCCCAGCTCTGATTCCCCGCCTCTGATTCCCCGCATCCGATTCCCCATATCTGATTCCCCGCCTCTGTTTCCCCGCCTTTGATTCCCCGCCTCTGTTTCCCCATATCTGATTCCCCGCCTCTGATTCCCAACTATGATACCCCGCCTCTGATTCCCCAGCTCTGATTCCCCGCCTCTGATTCCCCGCGTTCTATTCCCTGCCTCTGATTCCCCGCCTGTGATTCCCCATCTCTGATTCACCACCTCTGATTCCCCACCTCTGATTCCCCTTATCTAATTCCCTGCCTCTGTTTGCCCGCCTCTGATTCCCCGCCTCTGTTTCCCCGCCTCTGATTCCCTGCCAGTGATTCCCTGCCCCTGATACCCCACCTCTGATTCCCCATATCTGATTCCCTGCCTCTGTTTCCCCGCCTCTGATTCCCCGCCTCTGATTCCCCGCCTCTGATTCCCCGCCTCTGATTCTTCAACTCTGATTCCCCGCCTCTGATTCCCCAGCTCTGATACCCGCCTCTGATTCCCCGCGTCTGTTTCCCCGCCTCTGATTCCCTGCCTCTGTTTCCCCATATCTAAGTCCCCGACTCTGATTCCCCAACTCTGATTCCCCACCTCTGATTCCCCAGCTCTGATTCCCCGCCTCTGATTCCCCGCATCTGATTCCCTGCATCTGATTCCCAGTCTCTGATTCCCTGCCTCTGATTCCCAACCTCTGATTCCCCACCTCTGATTCCCCATATCTGATTCCCCGCCTCTGTTTCCCCGCCTCTGATTCCCCACCTCTGTTTCCCCATATCTGATTCCCGGCCTCTGATTCCCCGCCTCTGATTCCCCACCTCTGATTCCCTGTCTCTGATTCCCCATCTCCGATTCCGCACATCGGATTTCCTGCCTCTGATTCCCCGCCTCTGATTCCCCGCCTCTGATTCCCTGCTTCTGATTCCCAACCTCTGATTCCCCACCTCTGATTCCCCATATCTGATTCCCCGCCTCTGTTTCCCCGCCTCTGATTCCCCGCCTCTGATTCCCCAACTCTGAATCCCCGCCTCTGATTCCCCAGCTCTGATTCCACGCCTCTGATTCCCCGTGTTTGATTCCCTGCCTCTGATTCCCTGCCCTGATTCCCCATCTCTGATTCACCGCCTTTAATTCGCCACCTCTGATTCCCCATATCTGATTCCCCTCCTCTGTTTCCCCGCCTCTGATTCCCAACCTCTGATTCCACACCTCTGATTCCCCATATCTGATTCCCCGCCTCTGTTTCCCCACCTCTGATTCCCCGCCCGTTTCCCCATATCTGATTCCCGACCTCTGATTCTCCTACTCTGCTTCCCCGCCTCTGATTCCCCAGCTCTGATTCCCCGCCTCCGATTCCCCGTTTTTGATTCCCTGCCTCTGATTCCCCGCCTCTGATTCCCCATCTCTGATTCACCGCCTTTGATTCGCCACCTCTGTTTCCCCATATCTGATTCCCCACCTCTGTTTCCCCGCCTCTGATTCCCCGCCTCTGATTCCCCATATCTGATTCCCCGGCTCTGATTGCCCACCTCTGATTCCCCGCCTCTGATTCCCCGCATCTGATTCCCTGCCTCTGATTCCCCGCCTCTGATTCCCCATCTCTGATTCACAGCCTTTGATTCGCCACCTCTGATTCCCCATATCTGATTCCCCACCTCTGTTTCCCGGCCTCTGATTCCCCGCCTCTGATTCTCCATATCTCATTCCCCGCCTCTGAATCCCCATCTCTGATTCCCGGACTCTGATTCCCCACCTCTGATTCCCGTCCTCTTATTCCCAGCATCTGATTCCCGGCCTCTGATTCCCGGCCTCTGATTCCCTGCTTCTGATTCTGATTCCCTGCCTCTGATTCCCCATCTCGGATTCCGCACATCTGATTCACTGCCTCTGATTCCCCACCTCTGATTCCCCATATCTGATTCCCCGCCTCTGTTTCCCCGCCTCTGATTCCCCACCTCTGTTTCCCTATATCTAATTCCCCACCTCTGATGCCCCAACTCTGATTCCCCGCCTCTGATTCCCCAGCTCTGATTCCCCGCCTCTGATTCCCCGCATCCGATTCCCCATATCTGATTCCCCGCCTCTGTTTCCCCGCCTCTGATTCCCCGCCTCTGTTTCCCCATATCTGATTCCCCGCCTCTGATTCCCAACTATGATTCCCCGCCTCTGATTCCCCAGCTCTGATTCCCTGCCTCTGATTCCCTGCGTTCTATTCCCTGCCTCTGATTCCCCGCCTGTGATTCCCCATCACTGATTCACCACCTCTGATTCCCCACATCTGATTCCCCATATCTAATTCCCCGCCTCTGTTTGCCCGCCTCTGATTCCCCGCCTCTGTTTCCCCATATCTGATTCCCCGTCTCTGAAACCCCAACTCTGATTCCCTGTCTCTGATTCCCCAGCTCTGATTCCCCGCCTTTGATTCCCCCCGTCTGATTCCCAGCCTCTGAATCCCCGTGTCTGATTTCCTGCCTCTGATTCCCCGCCTCTGATTCCCCATCTCTGATTCACCGCCTCTGATTCCCCACCTCTGATTCCCCATCTCTGATTCCGCACATCCGATTCCCTGCCTCTGATTCCCGAACTCTGATTCCCCGCCTCTGATTCCACATCTCTGATTCCCCACCTCTGATTCCCCGTGTCTGATTCCCTGCCTCTGATTCCCCGCCTCTGAATACCAGCCTCTGATTCCCCATATCTGATTCCCCGCCTCTGATTCCCTGCCTCTGATTCCCCAGCTCTGATTCCCCGCCTTTGATTCCCCCCGTCTGATTCCCAGCCTCTGAATCCCCGTGTCTGATTTCCTGCCTCTGATTCCCCGCCTCTGATTCCCCGCCTCTGATTCACCGCCTCTGATTCCCCCTCTGATTCCCCACCTCTGATTCCCCGTGTCTGATTCCCCGTGTCTGATTCCCTGCCTCTGATTCCACGCCTCTGATTCCCCATATCTGATTCCCTGCCACTGATTCCCCGCCTCTGATTCCCCATCTCTGATTCAATACCTCTGATTCCCGGCCTCTGATTGCCCACCTCTGATTCCCCGCCTCTGATTCGCCAGCTATGATTCCCCCCCTCTGATTCCCCGCGTCTGATTCCCCGCCTCTGATTCCCCAGCTCTGATTCCCCTCCTCTGATTCCCTGCATCTGATTTCCTGCCTCTGATTCCCCGCCTCTGATTCCAGGCCTCTGATTCCCAACCTCTGATTCCCCACCTCTGATTCCCAATATCTGATTCCCCGCCTCTGTTTCACCGCCTCTGATTCCCCGCCTCTGTTTCCCCATATCTGATTCCCCGCCTCTGATTCCCCAACTCTGATTCCCCGCCTGTGATTCCCCAGCTCTGATTCCCCGCCTCTGATTCCCCAAATCTGATTCCCATCCTCTGATTGCCCACCTCTGATTCCCCGCCTCTGATTCGCCAGCTCTGATTCCCCGCCTCTGATTCCCCGCATCTGATTCCCTGCCTCTGATTCCCCGCCTCTGATTCCCCATCTCTGATTCCCCGCCTGTGATTCCCCAGCTCTGATTCCCCGCCTCTGATTCCCCAGCTCTGATTCCCAGCCTCTGATTCCCCGTGTTTGATCCCCTGCCTCTGATTACCTTCCTCTGATTCCCGGCCACTGATACCCCGCTTCTGATTCTGATTCCCTGCCTCTGATTCCCCATCTCTGATTCACCACATCTAATTCCCTGCCTCTGATTCCACGCCCCTGATTCCCCACCTCTGATTCCCCATATCTGAATCCCCGCCTCTGTTTCCACGCCTCTGATTCCCTGCCTCTGATTCCCAACCTCTGATTCCCCACCCCTGATTCCCCATATCTGATTCCCCGCCTCTGTTTCCCTGCCTCTGATTCCCCGCCCCTGTTTCCCCATATCTGATTCCCCGCCTCTGATTCCCCAACTCTGATTCCCCGCCTCTGATTCCCCAGCTCTGATTCCCCGCCTCTGATTCCCCGTGTTTGATTCCCTGCCTCTGATTCCCCGCCTCTGATTCCCCATCTCTGATTCACCGCCTTTGATTCGCCACCTCTGATTCCCCATATCTGATTCCCCACCTCTGTTACCCCGACTCTGATTCCCCGCCTCTGATTCCCCATATATCATTCCCCGCCTCTGAATCCCCATCTCTGATTCCCGGACTCTGATTCCCCACCTCTGATTCCCGGCCTCTTATTCCCGGCATCTGAATCCCGGCCTCTGATTCCCGGCCTCTGATTCCCCGCTTCTGATTCTGATTCCCTGCCTCTGATTCCCCATCTCTGATTCCGCACATCTGATTCCCTGCCTCTGATTCCCCACCTCTGATTCCCCATATCTGATTCCTCGCCTCTGTTTCCCCGCCTCTGATTCCCCGCCTCTGTTTCCCCATATCTAATTCCCCACCTCAGATGCCCCAACTCTGATACCCCGCCTCTGATTCCCCAGCTCCTATTCCCCGCCTCTGATTCCCCGCATCCTATTCCCCATATCTGATTCCCCGCCTCTGTTTCCCCGCCTTTGTTTCCCCGCCTCTGTTTCCCCATATCTGATTCCCCGCCTCTGTTTCCCTGCCTCTGATTCCCCGCCCCTGTTTCCCCATATCTGATTCCCCGCCTCTGATTCCCCAACTCTGATTCCCCGCCTCTGATTCCCCAGCTCTGATTCCCCGCCTCTGATTCCCCGTGTTTGATTCCCTGCCTCTGATTCCCCGCCTCTGATTCCCCATCTCTGATTCACCGCCTTTGATTCGCCACCTCTGATTCCCCATATCTGATTCCCCACCTCTGTTACCCCGCCTCTGATTCCCCGCCTCTGATTCCCCATATATCATTCCCCGCCTCTGAATCCCCATCTCTGATTCCCGGACTCTGATTCCCCACCTCTGATTCCCGGCCTCTTATTCCCGGCATCTGAATCCCGGCCTCTGATTCCCTGCCTCTGATTCCCCATCTCTGATTCCGCACATCTGATTCCCTGCCTCTGATTCCCCACCTCTGATTCCCCATATCTGATTCCTCGCCTCTGTTTCCCCGCCTCTGATTCCCCGCCTCTGTTTCCCCATATCTAATTCCCCACCTCAGATGCCCCAACTCTGATACCCCGCCTCTGATTCCCCAGCTCCTATTCCCCGCCTCTGATTCCCCGCATCCTATTCCCCATATCTGATTCCCTGCCTCTGTTTCCCCGCCTTTGATTCCCCGCCTCTGTTTCCCCATATCTGATTCCCCGCCTCTGATTCCCAACTATGATTCCCCGCCTCTGATTCCCCAGCTCTGATTCACCGCCTCTGATTCCCCGCGTTCTATTCCCTGCCTCTGATTCCCCGCCTGTGATTCCCCATCTCTGATTCACCACCTCTGATTCCCCACCTCTGATTCCCCATATCTAATTCCCCGCCTCTGTTTGCCCGCCTCTGATTCCCCGCCTCTGTTTCCCCATATCTGATTCCCCGTGTCTGATTCCCTGCCTCTGATTCCCCGCCTCTGTTTCCCCGCCTCTGATTCCCTGCCACTGATTCCCTGCCCCTGATACCCCACCTCTGATTCCCCATATCTGATTCCCTGCCTCTGTTTCCCCGCCTCTGATTCCCCGCCTCTGATTCCCCATATCTGATTCCCTGCCTCTGATTCCCCAACTCTGATTCCCCGCCTCTGATTCCCCAGCTCTGAATCCCCGCCTCTGATACCCCGCGTCTGTTTCCCCGCCTCTGATTCCCCGCCTCTGTTTCCCCATATCTGATTCCCCGTGTCTGATTCCCTGCCTCTGATTCCCCGCCTCTGTTTCCCCGCCTCTGATTCCCTGCCACTGATTCCCTGCCCCTGATACCCCACCTCTGATTCCCCATATCTGATTCCCTGCCTCTGTTTCCCCGCCTCTGATTCCCCGCCTCTGATTCCCCATATCTGATTCCCCGCCTCTGATTCCCCAACTCTGATTCCCCGCCTCTGATTCCCCAGCTCTGAATCCCCGCCTCTGATACCCCGCGTCTGTTTCCCCGCCTCTGATTCCCCGCCTCTGTTTCCCCATATCTAAGTCCCCGACTCTGATTCCCCAACTCTGATTCCCCACCTCTGATTCCCCAGCTCTGATTCCCCACCTCTGATTCCCCGCATCTGATTCCCTGCATCTGATTCCCAGCCTCTGATTCCCTGCCTCTGATTCCCAACCTCTGATTCCCCACCTCTGATTCCCCATATCTGATTCCCCGCCTCTGTTTCCCCGCCTCTGATTCCCCGCCTCTGTTTCCCCATATCTGATTCCCGGCCTCTGATTCTCCACCTCTGATTCCCCGCCTCTGATTCCCTGCCTCTGATTCCCCATCTCCGATTCCGCACATCGGATTCCCTGCCTCTGATTCCCCGCCTCTGATTCCCCGCCTCTGATTCCCTGCTTCTGATTCCCAACCTCTGATTCCCCACCTCTGATTCCCCATATCTGATTCCCCGCCTCTGTTTCCCCGCCTCTGATTCCCCGTCTCTGATTCCCCAACTCTGAATCCCCGCCTCTGATTCCCCAGCTCTGATTCGCCGCCTCTGATTCCCCGCATCTGATTCCCTGCCTCTGATTCCCCGCCTCTGATTCCAGGCCTCTGATTCCCAGCATCTGATTCCGGCCTCTGATTCCCGGCCTCTGATTCCCTGCTTCTGATTCTGATTCCCTGCCTCTGATTCCCCATCTCTGATTCCGCACATCTGATTCCTTGCCTCTGATTCCCCACCTCTGATTCCCCATATCTGATTCCCCGCCTGGGTTTCCCCGCCTCTGATTCCCCGCCTCTGTTTCCCAATATCTAAGTCCCCGCCTCTGATTCCCCAAATCTGATTCCCCACCTCTGATTCCCCAGCTCTGATTCCCCGCCTCTGATTCCCCGCATCTGATTCCCTGCATCTGATTTCAAGCCTCTGATTCCCTGCCTCTGATTCCCAACCTCTGATTCCCCACCTCTGATTCCCCATATCTGATTCCCCGCCTCTGTTTCCCCGCCTCGGATTCCCCGCCTCTGTTTCCCCATATCTGATTCCCTGCCTCTGATTCCCCATCTCCGATTCCGCACATCTGATTCCCTGCCTCTGATTCCCAACCTCTGATTCCCAACCTCGGATTCCCCACCTCTGATTCCCCATATCTGATTCCCCGCCTCTGTTTCCCCGCCTCTGATTCCCCGCCTCTGATTCCCAACTCTGATTCCCCGCCTCTGATTCCCCAGCTCTGATTCCCCGTGTTTGATTCCCTGCCTCTGATTCCCTGCCCTGATTCCCCATCTCTGTTTCACCGCCTTTGATTCGCCACCTCTGATTCCCCATATCTGATTCCCCGCCTCTGTTTCCCCGACTCTGATTCCCTGCCTCTGATTCACAACCTCTGATTCCACACATCTGATTCCCCATATCTGATTCCCCGCCTCTATTTCCCCATATCTGATTCCCCGCCTCTGATTCCCCAACTCTGATTCCCCGCCTCTGATTCCCCAGCTCTGATTCCCCGACTCTGATTCCCGGCATCCGATTCCCTGCCTCTGATTCCCCGCCTCTGATTCCCCATCTCTGTTTCCCCGCCTCTGATTCCCCGCCTCTGTTTCCCCATATCTGATTCCCCGTGTCTGATTCCCTGCCTCTGATTCCCCGCCTCTGTTTCCCCGCCTCTGATTCCCTGCCACTGATTCCCTGCCCCTGATACCCCACCTCTGATTCCCCATATCTGATTCCCTGCCTCTGTTTCCCCGCCTCTGATTCCCCGCCTCTGATTCCCCATATCTGATTCCCCGCCTCTGATTCCCCAACTCTGATTCCCCGCCTCTGATTCCCCAGCTCTGAATCCCCGCCTCTGATACCCCGCGTCTGTTTCCCCGCCTCTGATTCCCCGCCTCTGTTTCCCCATATCTAAGTCCCCGACTCTGATTCCCCAACTCTGATTCCCCACCTCTGATTCCCCAGCTCTGATTCCCCACCTCTGATTCCCCGCATCTGATTCCCTGCATCTGATTCCCAGCCTCTGATTCCCTGCCTCTGATTCCCAACCTCTGATTCCCCACCTCTGATTCCCCATATCTGATTCCCCGCCTCTGTTTCCCCGCCTCTGATTCCCCGCCTCTGTTTCCCCATATCTGATTCCCGGCCTCTGATTCTCCACCTCTGATTCCCCGCCTCTGATTCCCTGCCTCTGATTCCCCATCTCCGATTCCGCACATCGGATTCCCTGCCTCTGATTCCCCGCCTCTGATTCCCCGCCTCTGATTCCCTGCTTCTGATTCCCAACCTCTGATTCCCCACCTCTGATTCCCCATATCTGATTCCCCGCCTCTGTTTCCCCGCCTCTGATTCCCCGTCTCTGATTCCCCAACTCTGAATCCCCGCCTCTGATTCCCCAGCTCTGATTCGCCGCCTCTGATTCCCCGCATCTGATTCCCTGCCTCTGATTCCCCGCCTCTGATTCCAGGCCTCTGATTCCCAGCATCTGATTCCGGCCTCTGATTCCCGGCCTCTGATTCCCTGCTTCTGATTCTGATTCCCTGCCTCTGATTCCCCATCTCTGATTCCGCACATATGATTCCTTGCCTCTGATTCCCCACCTCTGATTCCCCATATCTGATTCCCCGCCTGGGTTTCCCCGCCTCTGATTCCCCGCCTCTGTTTCCCAATATCTAAGTCCCCGCCTCTGATTCCCCAAATCTGATTCCCCACCTCTGATTCCCCAGCTCTGATTCCCCGCCTCTGATTCCCCGCATCTGATTCCCTGCATCTGATTTCAAGCCTCTGATTCCCTGCCTCTGATTCCCAACCTCTGATTCCCCACCTCTGATTCCCCATATCTGATTCCCCGCCTCTGTTTCCCCGCCTCGGATTCCCCGCCTCTGTTTCCCCATATCTGATTCCCTGCCTCTGATTCCCCATCTCCGATTCCGCACATCTGATTCCCTGCCTCTGATTCCCAACCTCTGATTCCCAACCTCGGATTCCCCACCTCTGATTCCCCATATCTGATTCCCCGCCTCTGTTTCCCCGCCTCTGATTCCCCGCCTCTGATTCCCAACTCTGATTCCCCGCCTCTGATTCCCCAGCTCTGATTCCCCGTGTTTGATTCCCTGCCTCTGATTCCCTGCCCTGATTCCCCATCTCTGTTTCACCGCCTTTGATTCGCCACCTCTGATTCCCCATATCTGATTCCCCGCCTCTGTTTCCCCGACTCTGATTCCCTGCCTCTGATTCACAACCTCTGATTCCACACATCTGATTCCCCATATCTGATTCCCCGCCTCTATTTCCCCATATCTGATTCCCCGCCTCTGATTCCCCAACTCTGATTCCCCGCCTCTGATTCCCCAGCTCTGATTCCCCGACTCTGATTCCCGGCATCCGATTCCCTGCCTCTGATTCCCCGCCTCTGATTCCCCATCTCTGATTCCCCGCCTCTGATTCCCCGTGTCTGATTCCCTGCCTTTGATTCCCCGCCTCTGATTCCCCACCTCTGTTTCCCTGCCACTGATTCCCTGCCCCTGATTCCCCACCTCTGATTCCCCACATCTGATTCCCCGCCTCTGTTTCCCCGCCTCTGATACCCCGCCTCTGATTCCCCATATCTGATTCCCTGCCTCTGATTCCCCAACTCTGATTCCCCGCCTCTGATTCCCCAGCTCTGAATCCCCGCCTCTGATTCCCCGCGTCTGATTCCCTGCCTCTGATTCCCCGCGTCTGATTCCCGGCCTCTGATTCCCCGCCTCTGATTCTCCATATCTCATTCCCCGCCTCTGAATCCCCATCTCTGATTCCCGGACTCTGATTCCCCACCTCTGATTCCCGTCCTCTTATTCCCAGCATCTGATTCCCGGCCTCTGATTCCCGGCCTCTGATTCCCTGCTTCTGATTCTGATTCCCTGCCTCTGATTCCCCATCTCGGATTCCGCACATCTGATTCACTGCCTCTGATTCCCCACCTCTGATTCCCCATATCTGATTCCCCGCCTCTGTTTCCCCGCCTCTGATTCCCCGCCTCTGTTTCCCTATATCTAATTCCCCACCTCTGATGCCCCAACTCTGATTCCCCGCCTCTGATTCCCCAGCTCTGATTCCCCGCCTCTGATTCCCCGCATCCGATTCCCCATATCTGATTCCCCGCCTCTGTTTCCCCGCCTCTGATTCCCCGCCTCTGTTTCCCCATATCTGATTCCCCGCCTCTGATTCCCAACTATGATTCCCCGCCTCTGATTCCCCAGCTCTGATTCCCTGCCTCTGATTCCCTGCGTTCTATTCCCTGCCTCTGATTCCCCGCCTGTGATTCCCCATCACTGATTCACCACCTCTGATTCCCCACATCTGATTCCCCATATCTAATTCCCCGCCTCTGTTTGCCCGCCTCTGATTCCCCGCCTCTGTTTCCCCATATCTGATTCCCCGTCTCTGAAACCCCAACTCTGATTCCCTGCCTCTGATTCCCCAGCTCTGATTCCCCGCCTTTGATTCCCCCCGTCTGATTCCCAGCCTCTGAATCCCCGTGTCTGATTTCCTGCCTCTGATTCCCCGCCTCTGATTCCCCATCTCTGATTCACCGCCTCTGATTCCCCACCTCTGATTCCCCATCTCTGATTCCGCACATCCGATTCCCTGCCTCTGATTCCCGAACTCTGATTCCCCGCCTCTGATTCCACATCTCTGATTCCCCACCTCTGATTCCCCGTGTCTGATTCCCTGCCTCTGATTCCCCGCCTCTGAATACCAGCCTCTGATTCCCCATATCTGATTCCCCGCCTCTGATTCCCTGCCTCTGATTCCCCAGCTCTGATTCCCCGCCTTTGATTCCCCCCGTCTGATTCCCAGCCTCTGAATCCCCGTGTCTGATTTCCTGCCTCTGATTCCCCGCCTCTGATTCCCCGCCTCTGATTCACCGCCTCTGATTCCCCCTCTGATTCCCCACCTCTGATTCCCCGTGTCTGATTCCCCGTGTCTGATTCCCTGCCTCTGATTCCACGCCTCTGATTCCCCATATCTGATTCCCTGCCACTGATTCCCCGCCTCTGATTCCCCATCTCTGATTCAATACCTCTGATTCCCGGCCTCTGATTGCCCACCTCTGATTCCCCGCCTCTGATTCGCCAGCTATGATTCCCCCCCTCTGATTCCCCGCGTCTGATTCCCCGCCTCTGATTCCCCAGCTCTGATTCCCCTCCTCTGATTCCCTGCATCTGATTTCCTGCCTCTGATTCCCCGCCTCTGATTCCAGGCCTCTGATTCCCAACCTCTGATTCCCCACCTCTGATTCCCAATATCTGATTCCCCGCCTCTGTTTCACCGCCTCTGATTCCCCGCCTCTGTTTCCCCATATCTGATTCCCCGCCTCTGATTCCCCAACTCTGATTCCCCGCCTGTGATTCCCCAGCTCTGATTCCCCGCCTCTGATTCCCCAAATCTGATTCCCATCCTCTGATTGCCCACCTCTGATTCCCCGCCTCTGATTCGCCAGCTCTGATTCCCCGCCTCTGATTCCCCGCATCTGATTCCCTGCCTCTGATTCCCCGCCTCTGATTCCCCATCTCTGATTCCCCGCCTGTGATTCCCCAGCTCTGATTCCCCGCCTCTGATTCCCCAGCTCTGATTCCCAGCCTCTGATTCCCCGTGTTTGATCCCCTGCCTCTGATTACCTTCCTCTGATTCCCGGCCACTGATACCCCGCTTCTGATTCTGATTCCCTGCCTCTGATTCCCCATCTCTGATTCACCACATCTAATTCCCTGCCTCTGATTCCACGCCCCTGATTCCCCACCTCTGATTCCCCATATCTGAATCCCCGCCTCTGTTTCCACGCCTCTGATTCCCTGCCTCTGATTCCCAACCTCTGATTCCCCACCCCTGATTCCCCATATCTGATTCCCCGCCTCTGTTTCCCTGCCTCTGATTCCCCGCCCCTGTTTCCCCATATCTGATTCCCCGCCTCTGATTCCCCAACTCTGATTCCCCGCCTCTGATTCCCCAGCTCTGATTCCCCGCCTCTGATTCCCCGTGTTTGATTCCCTGCCTCTGATTCCCCGCCTCTGATTCCCCATCTCTGATTCACCGCCTTTGATTCGCCACCTCTGATTCCCCATATCTGATTCCCCACCTCTGTTACCCCGACTCTGATTCCCCGCCTCTGATTCCCCATATATCATTCCCCGCCTCTGAATCCCCATCTCTGATTCCCGGACTCTGATTCCCCACCTCTGATTCCCGGCCTCTTATTCCCGGCATCTGAATCCCGGCCTCTGATTCCCGGCCTCTGATTCCCCGCTTCTGATTCTGATTCCCTGCCTCTGATTCCCCATCTCTGATTCCGCACATCTGATTCCCTGCCTCTGATTCCCCACCTCTGATTCCCCATATCTGATTCCTCGCCTCTGTTTCCCCGCCTCTGATTCCCCGCCTCTGTTTCCCCATATCTAATTCCCCACCTCAGATGCCCCAACTCTGATACCCCGCCTCTGATTCCCCAGCTCCTATTCCCCGCCTCTGATTCCCCGCATCCTATTCCCCATATCTGATTCCCCGCCTCTGTTTCCCCGCCTTTGTTTCCCCGCCTCTGTTTCCCCATATCTGATTCCCCGCCTCTGTTTCCCTGCCTCTGATTCCCCGCCCCTGTTTCCCCATATCTGATTCCCCGCCTCTGATTCCCCAACTCTGATTCCCCGCCTCTGATTCCCCAGCTCTGATTCCCCGCCTCTGATTCCCCGTGTTTGATTCCCTGCCTCTGATTCCCCGCCTCTGATTCCCCATCTCTGATTCACCGCCTTTGATTCGCCACCTCTGATTCCCCATATCTGATTCCCCACCTCTGTTACCCCGCCTCTGATTCCCCGCCTCTGATTCCCCATATATCATTCCCCGCCTCTGAATCCCCATCTCTGATTCCCGGACTCTGATTCCCCACCTCTGATTCCCGGCCTCTTATTCCCGGCATCTGAATCCCGGCCTCTGATTCCCTGCCTCTGATTCCCCATCTCTGATTCCGCACATCTGATTCCCTGCCTCTGATTCCCCACCTCTGATTCCCCATATCTGATTCCTCGCCTCTGTTTCCCCGCCTCTGATTCCCCGCCTCTGTTTCCCCATATCTAATTCCCCACCTCAGATGCCCCAACTCTGATACCCCGCCTCTGATTCCCCAGCTCCTATTCCCCGCCTCTGATTCCCCGCATCCTATTCCCCATATCTGATTCCCTGCCTCTGTTTCCCCGCCTTTGATTCCCCGCCTCTGTTTCCCCATATCTGATTCCCCGCCTCTGATTCCCAACTATGATTCCCCGCCTCTGATTCCCCAGCTCTGATTCACCGCCTCTGATTCCCCGCGTTCTATTCCTTGCCTCTGATTCCCCGCCTGTGATTCCCCGCCTGTGATTCCCCATCTCTGATTCACCACCTCTGATTCCCCACCTCTGATTCCCCATATCTAATTCCCCGCCTCTGTTTGCCCGCCTCTGATTCCCCGCCTCTGTTTCCCCATATCTGATTCCCCGTGTCTGATTCCCTGCCTCTGATTCCCCGCCTCTGTTTCCCCGCCTCTGATTCCCTGCCACTGATTCCCTGCCCCTGATACCCCACCTCTGATTCCCCATATCTGATTCCCTGCCTCTGTTTCCCCGCCTCTGATTCCCCGCCTCTGATTCCCCATATCTGATTCCCCGCCTCTGATTCCCCAACTCTGATTCCCCGCCTCTGATTCCCCAGCTCTGAATCCCCGCCTCTGATACCCCGCGTCTGTTTCCCCGCCTCTGATTCCCCGCCTCTGTTTCCCCATATCTGATTCCCCGTGTCTGATTCCCTGCCTCTGATTCCCCGCCTCTGTTTCCCCGCCTCTGATTCCCTGCCACTGATTCCCTGCCCCTGATACCCCACCTCTGATTCCCCATATCTGATTCCCTGCCTCTGTTTCCCCGCCTCTGATTCCCCGCCTCTGATTCCCCATATCTGATTCCCCGCCTCTGATTCCCCAACTCTGATTCCCCGCCTCTGATTCCCCAGCTCTGAATCCCCGCCTCTGATACCCCGCGTCTGTTTCCCCGCCTCTGATTCCCCGCCTCTGTTTCCCCATATCTAAGTCCCCGACTCTGATTCCCCAACTCTGATTCCCCACCTCTGATTCCCCAGCTCTGATTCCCCAGCTCTGATTCCCCGCATCTGATTCCCTGCATCTGATTCCCAGCCTCTGATTCCCTGCCTCTGATTCCCAACCTCTGATTCCCCACCTCTGATTCCCCATATCTGATTCCCCGCCTCTGTTTCCCCGCCTCTGATTCCCCGCCTCTGTTTCCCCATATCTGATTCCCGGCCTCTGATTCTCCACCTCTGATTCCCCGCCTCTGATTCCCTGCCTCTGATTCCCCATCTCCGATTCCGCACATCGGATTCCCTGCCTCTGATTCCCCGCCTCTGATTCCCCGCCTCTGATTCCCTGCTTCTGATTCCCAACCTCTGATTCCCCACCTCTGATTCCCCATATCTGATTCCCCGCCTCTGTTTCCCCGCCTCTGATTCCCCGTCTCTGATTCCCCAACTCTGAATCCCCGCCTCTGATTCCCCAGCTCTGATTCGCCGCCTCTGATTCCCCGCATCTGATTCCCTGCCTCTGATTCCCCGCCTCTGATTCCAGGCCTCTGATTCCCAGCATCTGATTCCGGCCTCTGATTCCCGGCCTCTGATTCCCTGCTTCTGATTCTGATTCCCTGCCTCTGATTCCCCATCTCTGATTCCGCACATCTGATTCCTTGCCTCTGATTCCCCACCTCTGATTCCCCATATCTGATTCCCCGCCTGGGTTTCCCCGCCTCTGATTCCCCGCCTCTGTTTCCCAATATCTAAGTCCCCGCCTCTGATTCCCCAAATCTGATTCCCCACCTCTGATTCCCCAGCTCTGATTCCCCGCCTCTGATTCCCCGCATCTGATTCCCTGCATCTGATTTCAAGCCTCTGATTCCCTGCCTCTGATTCCCAACCTCTGATTCCCCACCTCTGATTCCCCATATCTGATTCCCCGCCTCTGTTTCCCCGCCTCGGATTCCCCGCCTCTGTTTCCCCATATCTGATTCCCTGCCTCTGATTCCCCATCTCCGATTCCGCACATCTGATTCCCTGCCTCTGATTCCCAACCTCTGATTCCCAACCTCGGCTTCCCCACCTCTGATTCCCCATATCTGATTCCCCGCCTCTGTTTCCCCGCCTCTGATTCCCCGCCTCTGATTCCCAACTCTGATTCCCCGCCTCTGATTCCCCAGCTCTGATTCCCCGTGTTTGATTCCCTGCCTCTGATTCCCTGCCCTGATTCCCCATCTCTGTTTCACCGCCTTTGATTCGCCACCTCTGATTCCCCATATCTGATTCCCCGCCTCTGTTTCCCCGACTCTGATTCCCTGCCTCTGATTCACAACCTCTGATTCCACACATCTGATTCCCCATATCTGATTCCCCGCCTCTATTTCCCCATATCTGATTCCCCGCCTCTGATTCCCCAACTCTGATTCCCCGCCTCTGATTCCCCAGCTCTGATTCCCCGACTCTGATTCCCGGCATCCGATTCCCTGCCTCTGATTCCCCGCCTCTGATTCCCCATCTCTGATTCCCCGCCTCTGATTCCCCGTGTCTGATTCCCTGCCTTTGATTCCCCGCCTCTGATTCCCCACCTCTGTTTCCCTGCCACTGATTCCCTGCCCCTGATTCCCCACCTCTGATTCCCCACATCTGATTCCCCGCCTCTGTTTCCCCGCCTCTGATACCCCGCCTCTGATTCCCCATATCTGATTCCCTGCCTCTGATTCCCCAACTCTGATTCCCCGCCTCTGATTCCCCAGCTCTGAATCCCCGCCTCTGATTCCCCGCGTCTGATTCCCTGCCTCTGATTCCCCGCCTTGATTCCCCATCTCTGATTCACAACCTCTGATTCCCCACCTCTGATTCCCTATATTTGATTCCCCGCCTCTGTTTCCCCGCCTCTGATTCCCCGCCTCTGATTCCCCATATCTGATTCCCCGCCTCTGATTGCCCACCTCTGATTCCCAGCCTCTGATTCCCCGCCTCTGATTCCCCATCTCTGATTCACCGCCTTTGATTCGCCACCTCTGATTCCCCATATCTGATTCCCCACCTCTGATTCCCGGCCTCTTATTCCCAGCATCTGATTCCCGGCCTCTGATTCCCGACCTCTGATTCCCCGCTTCTGATTCTGATTCCCTGCCTCTTATTCCCCATCTCTGATTCCGCACATCTGATTCCCTGCCTCTGATTCCCCACCTCTGATTCCCCATATCTGATTCCCCGCCTCTGTTTCCCCGCCTCTGATTCCCCGCCTCTGTTTCCCTATATCTAATTCCCCACCTCTGATGCCCCAACTCTGATTCCCCGCCTCTGATTCCCCAGCTCTGATTCCCCGCCTCTGATTCCCTGCATCCGATTCCCCATATCTGATTCCCCGCTTCTGTTTCACCGCCTCTGATTCCCCGCCTCTGTTTCCCCATATCTGATTCCCGCCTCTGATTCCCAACTATGAATCCCCTCCTCTGATTCCCCAGCTCTGATTCCCTGCCTCTGATTCCCCACGTTCTATTCCCTGCCTCTGATTCCCCGCCTGTGATTCCCCATCACTGATTCACCACCTCTTATTCCCTACCTCTGATTCCCCATATCTAATTCCCCGCCTCTGTTTGCCCGCCTCTGATTCCCCGCCTCTGTTTCCCCATATCTGATTCCCCGCCTCTGAATCCCCAACTCTGATTCCCTGCCTCAGATTCCCCAGCTCTGATTCCCCGCCTTTGATTCCCCCCGTCTGATTCCCAGCCTCTGAATCCCCGTGTCTGATTTCCTGCCTCTGATTCCCCGCCTCTGATTCCCCATCTCTGATTCACCTCCTCTGATTCCCCACCTCTGATTCCCCCTCTCTGATTCCGCACATCCAATTCCCTGCCTCTGATTCCCCAACTCTGATTCCCCACCTCTGATTCCCCAGCTCTGATTCCCCGCCTCAGATTCCCCGCGTCTGATTCCCTGCCTCTGATTCCCCGCCTCTGATTCCCTGCCTCTGATTCCCCATATCTGATTCCCCGCCTCTGATTCCCCAACTCTGATTCCCCGCTTCTGATTCCCCAGCTCTGAATCCCCGCCTCTGATTCCCCGCGTCTGATTCCCTGCCTCTGATTCCCCGCCTCTGATTCCCCATCTGTGATTCACAACCTCTGATGCCCCACCTCTGATTCCCCATATCTGATTCCCTGCCTCTGTTTCCCCGCCTCTGATTCCCCACCTCTGTTTCCCCATATCTGATTCCCCACCTCTGATTCCCCAACTCTAATACCCCGCCTCTGATTCCCCAGCTCTGATTCCCCGCCTCTGATTCCCCGCATCTGATTCCCTGCCTCTGATTCCCCGCCTCTGATTCCAGGCCTCTGATTCCCAGCATCTGATTCCGGCCTCTGATTCCCGGCCTCTGATTCCCTGCTTCTGATTCTGATTCCCTGCCTCTGATTCCCCATCTCTGATTCCGCACATCTGATTCCCTGCCTCTGATTCCCCACCTCTGATTCCCCATATCTGATTCCCCACCTCTGTTTCCCCGCCTCTGATTCCCCGCCTCTGTTTCCCCATATCTAATTCCCCACCTCTGATGCCCCAACTCTGATACCCCGCCTCTGATTCCCCAGCTCTGATTCCCCGCCTCTGATTCCCCGCATCCGATTCCCCATATCTGATTCCCCGCCTCTGTTTCCCCGCCTTTGATTCCCCGCCTCTGTTTTCCCATATCTGATTCCCCGCATCCGATTCCCCATATCTGATTCCCGCCTCTGATTCCCAACTATGAATCCCCTCCTCTGATTCCCCAGCTCTGATTCCCTGCCTCTGATTCCCCGCGTTCTATTCCCTGCCTCTGATTCCCCGCCTGTGATTCCCCATCACTGATTCACCACCTCTGATTCCCTACCTCTGATTCCCCATATCTAATTCCCCGCCTCTGTTTGCCCGCCTCTGATTCCCCGCCTCTGTTTCCCCATATCTGATTCCCCGCCTCTGAATCCCCAACTCTGATTCCCTGCCTCAGATTCCCCAGCTCTGATTCCCCGCCTTTGATTCCCCCCGTCTGATTCCCAGCCTCTGAATCCCCGTGTCTGATTTCCTGCCTCTGATTCCCCGCCTCTGATTCCCCATCTCTGATTCACCTCCTCTGATTCCCCACCTCTGATTTTTCCTCTCTGATTCCGCACATCCAATTCCCTGCCTCTGATTCCCCAACTCTGATTCCCCACCTCTGATTCCCCAGCTCTGATTCCCCGCCTCAGATTCCCCGCGTCTGATTCCCTGCCTCTGATTCCCCGCCTCTGATTCCCTGCCTCTGATTCCCCATATCTGATTCCCCGCCTCTGATTCCCCAACTCTGATTCCCCGCTTCTGATTCCCCAGCTCTGAATCCCCGCCTCTGATACCCCGCGTCTGATTCCCTGCCTCTGATTCCCCGCCTCTGATTCCCCATCTGTGATTCACAACCTCTGATGCCCCACCTCTGATTCCCCATATCTGATTCCCTGCCTCTGTTTCCCCGCCTCTGATTCCCCACCTCTGTTTCCCCATATCTGATTCCCCACCTCTGATTCCCCAACTCTAATACCCCGCCTCTGATTCCCCAGCTCTGATTCCCCGCCTCTGATTCCCCGCATCTGATTCCCTGCCTCTGATTCCCCGCCTCTGATTCCAGGCCTCTGATTCCCAGCATCTGATTCCGGCCTCTGATTCCCGGCCTCTGATTCCCTGCTTCTGATTCTGATTCCCTGCCTCTGATTCCCCATCTCTGATTCCGCACATCTGATTCCCTGCCTCTGATTCCCCACCTCTGTTTCCCCATATCTGATTCCCCACCTCTGTTTCCCCGCCTCTGATTCCCCGCCTCTGTTTCCCCATATCTAATTCCCCACCTCTGATGCCCCAACTCTGATACCCCGCCTCTGATTCCCCAGCTCTGATTCCCCGCCTCTGATTCCCCGCATCCGATTCCCCATATCTGATTCCCCGCCTCTGTTTCCCCGCCTTTGATTCCCCGCCTCTGTTTCCCCATATCTGATTCCCCGCCTCTGATTCCCAACTATGATTCCCCGCCTCTGATTCCCCAGCTCTGATTCCCCGCCTCTGATTCCCCGCGTTCTATTCCCTGCCTCTGATTCCCCGCCTGTGATTCCCCATCTCTGATTCACCACCTCTGATTCCCCACCTCTGATTCCCCTTATCTAATTCCCTACCTCTGTTTGCCCGCCTCTGATTCCCCGCCTCTGTTTCCCCATATCTGATACCCCGTGTCTGATCCCCTGCCTCTGATTCCCCGCCTCTGATTCCCCGCCTCTGATTCCCTGCCACTGATTCCCTGCCCCTGATACCCCACCTCTGATTCCCCATATCTGATTCCCTGCCTCTGTTTCCCCGCCTCTGATTCCCCGCCTCTGATTCCCCGCCTCTGATTCCCCGCCTCTGATTCCCCAACTCTGATTCCCCGCCTCTGATTCCCCAGCTCTGATACCCGCCTCTGATTCCCCGCGTCTGTTTCCCTGCCTCTGATTCCCCGCCTCTGATTCCCCATCTCTGATTCACCGCCTTTGATTCGCCACCTCTGATTCCCCATATCTGATTCCCCACCTCTGATTCCCGGCCTCTTATTCCCAGCATCTGATTCCCGGCCTCTGATTCCCGGCCTCTGATTCCCCGCTTCTGATTCTGATTCCCTGCCTCTTATTCCCCATCTCTGATTCCGCACATCTGATTCCCTGCCTCTGATTCCCCACCTCTGATTCCCCATATCTGATTCCCCGCCTCTGTTTCCCCGCCTCTGATTCCCCGCCTCTGTTTCCCTATATCTAATTCCCCACCTCTGATGCCCCAACTCTGATTCCCCGCCTCTGATTCCCCAGCTCTGATTCCCCGCCTCTGATTCCCTGCATCCGATTCCCCATATCTGATTCCCCGCCTCTGTTTCACCGCCTCTGATTCCCCGCCTCTGTTTCCCCATATCTGATTCCCGCCTCTGATTCCCAACTATGAATCCCCTCCTCTGATTCCCCAGCTCTGATTCCCTGCCTCTGATTCCCCGCGTTCTATTCCCTGCCTCTGATTCCCCGCCTGTGATTCCCCATCACTGATTCACCACCTCTGATTCCCTACCTCTGATTCCCCATATCTAATTCCCCGCCTCTGTTTGCCCGCCTCTGATTCCCCGCCTCTGTTTCCCCATATCTGATTCCCCGCCTCTGAATCCCCAATTCTGATTCCCTGCCTCAGATTCCCCAGCTCTGATTCCCCGCCTTTGATTCCCCCCGTCTGATTCCCAGCCTCTGAATCCCCGTGTCTGATTTCCTTCCTCTGATTCCCCGCCTCTGATTCCCCATCTCTGATTCACCTCCTCTGATTCCCCACCTCTGATTCCCCCTCTCTGATTCCGCACATCCAATTCCCTGCCTCTGATTCCCCAACTCTGATTCCCCACCTCTGATTCCCCAGCTCTGATTCCCCGCCTCAGATTCCCCGCGTCTGATTCCCTGCCTCTGATTCCCGCCTCTGATTCCCTGCCTCTGATTCCCCATATCTGATTCCCCGCCTCTGATTCCCCAACTCTGATTCCCCGCGTCTGATTCCCTGCCTCTGATTCCCCGCCTCTGATTCCCCATCTGTGATTCACAACCTCTGATGCCCCACCTCTGATTCCCCATATCTGATTCCCTGCCTCTGTTTCCCCGCCTCTGATTCCCCACCTCTGTTTCCCCATATCTGATTCCCCACCTCTGATTCCCCAACTCTAATACCCCGCCTCTGATTCCCCAGCTCTGATTCCCCGCCTCTGATTCCCCGCATCTGATTCCCTGCCTCTGATTCCCCGCCTCTGATTCCAGGCCTCTGATTCCCAGCATCTGATTCCGGCCTCTGATTCCCGGCCTCTGATTCCCTGCTTCTGATTCTGATTCCCTGCCTCTGATTCCCCATCTCTGATTCCGCACATCTGATTCCCTGCCTCTGATTCCCCACCTCTGATTCCCCATATCTGATTCCCCACCTCTGTTTCCCCGCCTCTGATTCCCCGCCTCTGTTTCCCCATATCTAATACCCCACCTCTGATGCCCCAACTCTGATACCCCGCCTCTGATTCCCCAGCTCTGATTCCCCGCCTCTGATTCCCCGCATCCGATTCCCCATATCTGATTCCCCGCCTCTGTTTCCCCGCCTTTGATTCCCCGCCTCTGTTTCCCCATATCTGATTCCCCGCCTCTGATTCCCAACTATGATTCCCTGCCTCTGATTCCCCAGCTCTGATTCCCCGCCTCTGATTCCCCGCGTTCTATTCCCTGCCTCTGATTCCCCGCCTGTGATTCCCCATCTCTGATTCACCACCTCTGATTCCCCACCTCTGATTCCCCTTATCTAATTCCCTGCCTCTGTTTGCCCGCCTCTGATTCCCCGCCTCTGTTTCCCCATATCTGATTCCCCGTGTCTGATCCCCTGCCTCTGATTCCCCGCCTCTGATTCCCCGCCTCTGATTCCCTGCCACTGATTCCCTGCCCCTGATACCCCACCTCTGATTCCCCATATCTGATTCCCTGCCTCTGTTTCCCCGCCTCTGATTCCCCGCCTCTGATTCCCCGCCTCTGATTCCCCGCCTCTGATTCCCCAACTCTGATTCCCCGCCTCTGATTCCCCAGCTCTGATACCCGCCTCTGATTCCCCGCATCTGTTTCCCTGCCTCTGATTCCCCGCCTCTGATTCCCCATCTCTGATTCACCGCCTTTGATTCGCCACCTCTGATTCCCCATATCTGATTCCCCACCTCTGATTCCCGGCCTCTTATTCCCAGCATCTGATTCCCGGCCTCTGATTCCCGGCCTCTGATTCCCCGCTTCTGATTCTGATTCCCTGCCTCTTATTCCCCATCTCTGATTCCGCACATCTGATTCCCTGCCTCTGATTCCCCACCTCTGATTCCCCATATCTGATTCCCCGCCTCTGTTTCCCCGCCTCTGATTCCCCGCCTCTGTTTCCCTATATCTAATTCCCCACCTCTGATGCCCCAACTCTGATTCCCCGCATCTGATTCCCCAGCTCTGATTCCCCGCCTCTGATTCCCTGCATCCGATTCCCCATATCTGATTCCCCGCCTCTGTTTCACCGCCTCTGATTCCCCGCCTCTGTTTCCCCATATCTGATTCCCGCCTCTGATTCCCAACTATGAATCCCCTCCTCTGATTCCCCAGCTCTGATTCCCTGCCTCTGATTCCCCGCGTTCTATTCCCTGCCTCTGATTCCCCGCCTGTGATTCCCCATCACTGATTCACCACCTCTGATTCCCTACCTCTGATTCCCCATATCTAATTCCCCGCCTCTGTTTGCCCGCCTCTGATTCCCCGCCTCTGTTTCCCCATATCTGATTCCCCGCCTCTGAATCCCCAACTCTGATTCCCTGCCTCAGATTCCCCAGCTCTGATTCCCCGCCTTTGATTCCCCCCGTCTGATTCCCAGCCTCTGAATCCCCGTGTCTGATTTCCTGCCTCTGATTCCCCGCCTCTGATTCCCCATCTCTGATTCACCTCCTCTGATTCCCCACCTCTGATTCCCCCTCTCTGATTCCGCACATCCAATTCCCTGCCTCTGATTCCCCAACTCTGATTCCCCACCTCTGATTCCCCAGCTCTGATTCCCCGCCTCAGATTCCCCGCGTCTGATTCCCTGCCTCTGATTCCCTGCCTCTGATTCCCCGCCTCTGATTCCCCATCTGTGATTCACAACCTCTGATGCCCCACCTCTGATTCCCCATATCTGATTCCCTGCCTCTGTTTCCCCGCCTCTGCTTCCCCACCTCTGTTTCCCCATATCTGATTCCCCACCTCTGATTCCCCAACTCTAATACCCCGCCTCTGATTCCCCAGCTCTGATTCCCCGCCTCTGGTTCCCCGCATCTGATTCCCTGCCTCTGATTCCCCGCCTCTGATTCCAGGCCTCTGATTCCCAGCATCTGATTCCGGCCTCTGATTCCCGGCCTCTGATTCCCTGCTTCTGATTCTGATTCCCTGCCTCTGATTCCCCATCTCTGATTCCGCACATCTGATTCCCTGCCTCTGATTCCCCACTTCTGATTCCCCATATCTGATTCCCCACCTCTGTTTCCCCGCCTCTGATTCCCCGCCTCTGTTTCCCCATATCTAATTCCCCACCTCTGATGCCCCAACTCTGATACCCCGCCTCTGATTCCCCAGCTCTGATTCCCCGCCTCTGATTCCCCGCATCCGATTCCCCATATCTGATTCCCCGCCTCTGTTTCCCCGCCTTTGATTCCCCGCCTCTGTTTCCCCATATCTGATTCCCCGCCTCTGATTCCCAACTATGATTCCCCGCCTCTGATTCCCCAGCTCTGATTCCCCGCCTCTGATTCCCCGCGTTCTATTCCCTGCCTCTGATTCCCCGCCTGTGATTCCCCATCTCTGATTCACCACCTCTGATTCCCCACCTCTGATTCCCCTTATCTAATTCCCTGCCTCTGTTTGCCCGCCTCTGATTCCCCGCCTCTGTTTCCCCATATCTGATTCCCCGTGTCTGATCCCCTGCCTCTGATTCCCCGCCTCTGATTCCCCGCCTCTGATTCCCTGCCACTGATTCCCTGCCCCTGATACCCCACCTCTGATTCCCCATATCTGATTCCCCGCCTCTGTTTCCCCGCCTCTGATTCCCCGCCTCTGATTCCCCGCCTCTGATTCCCCGCCTCTGATTCCCCAACTCTGATTCCCCGCCTCTGATTCCCCAGCTCTGATACCCGCCTCTGATTCCCCTCGTCTGTTTCCCCGCCTCTGATTCCCTGCCTCTGTTTCCCCATATCTAAGTCCCCGACTCTGATTCCCCAACTCTGATTCCCCACCTCTGATTCCCCAGCTCTGATTCCCCGCCTCTGATTCCCCGCATCTGATTCCCTGCATCTGATTCCCAGTCTCTGATTCCCTGCCTCTGATTCCCAACCTCTGATTCCCCACCTCTGATTCCCCATATCTGATTCCCCGCCTCTGTTTCCCCGCCTCTGATTCCCCGCCTCTGTTTCCCCATATCTGATTCCCGGCCTCTGATTCCCCGCCTCTGATTCCCCGCCTCTGATTCCCTGCCTCTGATTCCCCATCTCCGATTCCGCACATCGGATTTCCTGCCTCTGATTCCCCGCCTCTGATTCCCCGCCTCTGATTCCCTGCTTCTGATTCCCAACCTCTGATTCCCCACCTCTGATTCCCCATATCTGATTCCCCGCCTCTGTTTCCCCGCCTCTGATTCCCCGCCTCTGATTCCCCAACTCTGAATCCCCGCCTCTGATTCCCCAGCTCTGATTCCACGCCTCTGATTCCCCGTGTTTGATTCCCTGCCTCTGATTCCCTGCCCTGATTCCCCATCTCCGATTCACCGCCTTTAATTCGCCACCTCTGATTCCCCATATCTGATTCCCCTCCTCTGTTTCCCCGCCTCTGATTCAAAACCTCTGATTCCACACCTCTGATTCCCCATATCTGATTCCCCGCCTCTGTTTCCCCGCCTCTGATTCCCCGCCCCTGTTTCCCCATATCTGATTCCCCACCTCTGATTCTCCTACTCTGCTTCCCCGCCTCTGATTCCCCAGCTCTGATTCCCCGCCTCCGATTCTCCGTTTTTGATTCCCTGCCTCTGATTCCCCGCCTCTGATTCCCCATCTCTGATTCACCGCCTTTGATTCGCCACCTCTGTTTCCCCATATCTGATTCCCCACCTCTGTTTCCCCGCCTCTGATTCCCCGCCTCTGATTCCCCATATCTGATTCCCCGGCTCTGATTGCCCACCTCTGATTCCCCGCCTCTGATTCCCCGCATCTGATTCCCTGCCTCTGATTCCCCGCCTCTGATTCCCCATCTCTGATTCACCGCCTTTGATTCGCCACCTCTGATTCCCCATATCTGATTCCCCACCTCTGTTTCCCGGCCTCTGATTCCCCGCCTCTGATTCTCCATATCTCATTCCCCGCCTCTGAATCCCCATCTCTGATTCCCGGACTCTGATTCCCCACCTCTGATTCCCGTCCTCTTATTCCCAGCATCTGATTCCCGGCCTCTGATTTCCGGCCTCTGATTCCCCGCTTCTGATTCTGATTCCCTGCCTCTGATTCCCCATCTCTGATACCGCACATCTGATTCCCTGCCTCTGATTCCCCACCTCTGATTCCCCATATCTGATTCCCCGCCTCTGTTTCCCCGCCTCTGATTCCCCGCCTCTGTTTCCCTATATCTAATTCCCCACCTCTGATGCCCCAACTCTGATTCCCCGCCTCTGATTCCCCAGCTCTGATTCCCCGCCTCTGATTCCCCGCATCCGATTCCCCATATCTGATTCCCCGCCTCTGTTTCCCCGCCTCTGATTCCCCGCCTCTGTTTCCCCATATCTGATTCCCCGCCTCTGATTCCCCGCCTGTGATTCCCCAGCTCTGATTCCCCGCCTCTGATTCCCCATATCTGATTCCCATCCTCTGATTGCCCACCTCTGATTCCCCGCCTCTGATTCGCCAGCTCTGATTCCCCGCCTCTGATTCCCCGCATCTGATTCCCTGCCTCTGATTCCCCGCCTCTGATTCCCCATCTCTGATTCCCCGCCTGTGATTCCCCAGCTCTGATTCCCCGCCTCTGATTCCCCAGCTCTGATTCCCAGCCTCTGATTCCCCGTGTTTGATCCCCTGCCTCTGATTACCTTCCTCTGATTCCCGGCCACTGATACCCCGCTTCTGATTCTGATTCCCTGCCTCTGATTCCCCATCTCTGATTCACCACATCTAATTCCCTGCCTCTGATTCCACGCCCCTGATTCCCCACCTCTGATTCCCCATATCTGAATCCCTGCCTCTGTTTCTACGCCTCTGATTCCCTGCCTCTGATTCCCAACCTCTGATTCCCCACCCCTGATTCCCCATATCTGATTCCCCGCCTCTGTTTCCCTGCCTCTGATTCCCCGCCCCTGTTTCCCCATATCTGATTCCCCGCCTCTGATTCCCCAACTCTGATTCCCCGCCTCTGATTCCCCAGCTCTGATTCCCCGCCTCTGATTCCCCGTGTTTGATTCCCTGCCTCTGATTCCCCGCCTCTGATTCCCCATCTCTGATTCACCGCCTTTGATTCGCCACCTCTGATTCCCCATATCTGATTCCCCACCTCTGTTACCCCGCCTCTGATTCCCCGCCTCTGATTCCCCATATATCATTCCCCGCCTCTGAATCCCCATCTCTGATTCCCGGACTCTGATTCCCCACCTCTGATTCCCGGCCTCTTATTCCCGGCATCTGAATCCCGGCCTCTGATTCCCGGCCTCTGATTCCCCGCTTCTGATTCTGATTCCCTGCCTCTGATTCCCCATCACTGATTCCGCACATCTGATTCCCTAGCTCTGATTCCCCACCTCTGATTCCCCATATCTGATTCCTCGCCTCTGTTTCCCCGCCTCTGATTCCCCGCCTCTGTTTCCCCATATCTAATTCCCCACCTCAGATGCCCCAACTCTGATACCCCGCCTCTGAATCCCCAGCTCCTATTCCCCACCTCTGATTCCCCGCATCCTATTCCCCATATCTGATTCCCCGCCTCTGTTTCCCCGCCTTTGATTCCACGCCTCTGTTTCCCCATATCTGATTCCCCGCCTCTGATTCCCAACTATGATTCCCCGCCTCTGATTCCCCAGCTCTGATTCCCCGCCTCTGATTCCCCGCTTTCTATTCCCTGCCTCTGATTCCCCGCCTGTGATTCCCCATCTCTGATTCACCACCTCTGATTCCCCACCTCTGATTCTCCATATCTAATTCCCCGCCTCTGTTTGCCCGCCTCTGATTCCCCGCCTCTGTTTCCCCATATCTGATTCCCCGTGTCTGATTCCCTGCCTCTGATTCCCCGCCTCTGTTTCCCCGCCTCTGATTCCCTGCCACTGATTCCCTGCCCCTGATACCCCACCTCTGATTCCCCATATCTGATTCCCTGCCTCTGTTTCCCCGCCTCTGATTCGCCGCCTCTGATTCCCCACATCTGATTCCCCGCCTCTGATTCCCCAACTCTGATTCCCCGCCTCTGATTCCCCAGCTCTGAATCCCCGCCTCTGATACCCCGCGTCTGTTTCCCCATATCTGATTCCCGGCCTCTGATTCTCCGCCTCTGATTCCCCGCCTCTGATTCCCTGCCTCTGATTCCCCATCTCCGATTCCGCACATCGGATTCCCTGCCTCTGATTCCCCGCCTCTGATTCCCCGCCTCTGATTCCCTGCTTCTGATTCCCAACCTCTGATTCCCCACCTCTGATTCCCCGCTTTCTATTCCCTGCCTCTGATTCCCCGCCTGTGATTCCCCATCTCTGATTCACCACCTCTGATTCCCCACCTCTGATTCCCCATATCTAATTCCCCGCCTCTGTTTCCCCGCCTCTGATTCCCCGCCTCTGATTCCCCAACTCTGAATCCCCGCCTCTGATTCCCCAGCTCTGATTCCCCGCCTCTGATTCCCCGCATCTGATTCCCTGCCTCTGATTCCCCGCCTCTGATTCCAGGCCTCTGATTCCCAGCATCTGATTCCGGCCTCTGATTCCCGGCCTCTGATTCCCTGCTTCTGATTCTGATTCCCTGCCTCTGATTCCCCATCTCTGATTCCGCACATCTGATTCCTTGCCTCTGATTCCCCACCTCTGATTCCCCATATCTGATTCCCCGCCTGGGTTTCCCCGCCTCTGATTCCCCGCCTCTGTTTCCCAATATCTGAGTCCCCGCCTCTGATTCCCCAAATCTGATTCCCCACCTCTGATTCCCCAGCTCTGATTCCCCGCCTCTGATTCCCCGCATCTGATTCCCTGCATCTGATTCCAAGCCTCTGATTCCCTGCCTCTGATTCCCAACCTCTGATTCCCCACTTCTGATTCCCCATATCTGATTCCCCGCCTCTGTTTCCCCGCCTCGGATTCCCCGCCTCTGTTTCCCCATATCTGATTCCCGGCGTCTGATTCCCCGCCTCTGATTCCCCGCCTCTGATTCCCTGCCTCTGATTCCCCATCTCCGATTCCGCACATCTGATTCCCTTCCTCTGATTCCCCGCCTCTGATTTTCCGCCTCTGATTCCCTGCCTCTGATTCCCAACCTCGGATACCCCACCTCTGATTCCCCATATCTGACTCCCCGCCTCTGTTTCCCCGCCTCTGATTCCCCGCCTCTGATTCCCAACTCTGATTCCCCGCCTCTGATTCCCCAGCTCTGATTCCCCGTGTTTGATTCCCTGCCTCTGATTCCCTGCCCTGATTCCCCAACTCTGTTTCACCGCCTTTGATTCGCCACCTCTGATTCCCCATATCTGATTCCCCGCCTCTGTTTCCCCGACTCTGATTCCCTGCCTCTGATTCCCAACCTCTGATTCCACACCTCTGATTCCCCATATCTGATTCCCCGCCTCTATTTCCCCATATCTGATTCCCCGCCTCTGATTCCCCAACTCTGATTCCCCGCCTCTGATTCCCCAGCTCTGATTCCCCTACTCTGATTCCCGGCATCCGATTCCCTGCCTCTGATTCCCCGCCTCTGATTCCCCATCTCTGATTCCCCGCCTCTGATTCCCCGTGTCTGATTCCCTGCCTTTGATTCCCCGCCTCTGATTCCCCGCCTCTGATTCCCTGCCACTGATTCCCTGCCCCTGATACCCCACCTCTGATTCCCCACATCTGATTCCCCGCCTCTGTTTCCCCGCCTCTGATTCCCCGCCTCTGATTCCCCATATCTGATTCCCTGCCTCTGATTCCCCAACTCTGATTCCCCGCCTCTGATTCCCCAGCTCTGAATCCCCGCCTCTGATTCCCCGCGTCTGATTCCCTGCCTCTGATTCCCCGCCTTGATTCCCCATCTCTGATTCACAACCACTGATTCCCCACCTCTGATTCCCTATATTTGATTCCCCGCCTCTGTTTCCCCGCCTCTGATTCCCCGCCTCTGATTCCCCATATCTGATTCCCCGCCTCTGATTGCCCACCTCTGATTCCCAGCCTCTGATTCGCCAGCTCTGATTCCCCGCCTCTGATTCCCCGCATCTGATTCCCTGCCTCTGATTCCCCGCCTCTGATTCCCCATCTCTGATTCACCGCCTTTGATTCGCCACCTCTGATTCCCCATATCTGATTCCCCACCTCTGATTCCCGGCCTCTTATTCCCAGCATCTGATTCCCGGCCTCTGATTCCCGGCCTCTGATTCCCCGCTTCTGATTCTGATTCCCTGCCTCTTATTCCCCATCTCTGATTCCGCACATCTGATTCCCTGCCTCTGATTCCCCACCTCTGATTCCCCATATCTGATACCCCGCCTCTGTTTCCCCGCCTCTGATTCCCCGCCTCTGTTTCCCTATATCTAATTCCCCACCTCTGATGCCCCAACTCTGATTCCCCGCCTCTGATTCCCCAGCTCTGATTCCCCGCCTCTGATTCCCTGCATCCGATTCCCCATATCTGATTCCCCGCCTCTGTTTCTCCATATCTGAATCCCCGCCTCTGATTCCCCGCGTCTGATTCCCTGCCTCTGATTCCCCGCCTTGATTCCCCATCTCTGATTCACAACCACTGATTCCCCACCTCTGATTCCCTATATTTGATTCCCCGCCTCTGTTTCCCCGCCTCTGATTCCCCGCCTCTGATTCCCCATATCTGATTCCCCGCCTCTGATTGCCCACCTCTGATTCCCAGCCTCTGATTCGCCAGCTCTGATTCCCCGCCTCTGATTCCCCGCATCTGATTCCCTGCCTCTGATTCCCCGCCTCTGATTCCCCATCTCTGATTCACCGCCTTTGATTCGCCACCTCTGATTCCCCATATCTGATTCCCCACCTCTGATTCCCGGCCTCTTATTCCCAGCATCTGATTCCCGGCCTCTGATTCCCGGCCTCTGATTCCCCGCTTCTGATTCTGATTCCCTGCCTCTGATTCCCCACCTCTGATTCCCCATATCTGATTCCCCGCCTCTGTTTCCCCGCCTCTGATTCCCCGCCTCTGTTTCCCTATATCTAATTCCCCACCTCTGATGCCCCAACTCTGATTCCCCGCCTCTGATTCCCCAGCTCTGATTCCCCGCCTCTGATTCCCTGCATCCGATTCCCCATATCTGATTCCCCGCCTCTGTTTCCCCATATCTGATTCCCGCCTCTGATTCCCAACTATGAATCCCCTCCTCTGATTCCCCAGCTCTGATTCCCTGCCTCTGATTCCCCGCGTTCTATTCCCTGCCTCTGATTCCCCGCCTGTGATTCCCCATCACTGATTCACCACCTCTGATTCCCTACCTCTGATTCCCCATATCTAATTCCCCGCCTCTGTTTGCCCGCCTCTGATTCCCCGCCTCTGTTTCCCCATATCTGATTCCCCGCCTCTGAATCCCCAACTCTGATTCCCTGCCTCAGAATCCCCAGCTCTGATTCCCCGCCTTTTATTCCCCCCGTCTGATTCCCAACCTCTGAATTCCCGTGTCTGATTTCCTGCCTCTGATTCCCCGCCTCTGATTCCCCATCTCTGATTCACCTCCTCTGATTCCCCACCTCTGATTCCCCCTCTCTGATTCCGCACATCAAATTCCCTGCCTCTGATTCCCCAACTCTGATTCCCCACCTCTGATTCCCCAGCTCTGATTCCCCGCCTCAGATTCCCCGCGTCTGATTCCCTGCCTCTGATTCCCCGCCTCTGATTCCCTGCCTCTGATTCCCCATATCTGATTCCCCGCCTCTGATTCCCCAACTCTGATTCCCCGCTTCTGATTCCCCAGCTCTGAATCCCCGCCTCTGATTCCCCGCGTCTGATTCCCTGCCTCTGAATCCCCGCCTCTGATTCCCCATCTGTGATTCACAACCTCTGATGCCCCACCTCTGATTCCCCATATCTGATTCCCTGTCTCTGTTTCCCCGCCTCTGATTCCCCACCTCTGTTTCCCCATATCTGATTCCCCACCTCTGATTCCCCAACTCTAATACCCCGCCTCTGATTCCCCAGCTCTGATTCCCCGCCTCTGATTCCCCGCATCTGATTCCCTGCCTCTGATTCCCCAACTCTGATACCCCGCCTCAGATTCCCCAGCTCTGAATCCCCGCCTCTGATTCCCTGCGTCTGATTCCCTGCCTCTGATTCCCTGCCCCTGATTCCCCAATTCTGATTCCCCATATCTGATTCCCCGCCTCTGTTTCCCCGCCTCTGATTCCCCATATCTGATTCCCTGCCTCTGATTCCCCAACTCTGATACCCCGCCTCTGATTCCCCAGCTCTGAATCCCCGCCTCTGATTCCCCGCGTCTGATTCCCTGCCTCTGATTCCCCGCCTTGATTCCCCATCTCTGATTCACAACCTCTGATTCCCCACCTCTGATTCCCTATATTTGATTCCCCGCCTCTGTTTCCCCGCCTCTGATTCCCCGCCTCTGATTCCCCATATCTGATTCCCCGCCTCTGATTGCCCACCTCTGATTCCCAGCCTCTGATTCGCCAGCTCTGATTCCCCGCCTCTGATTCCCCGCATCTGATTCCCTGCCTCTGATTCCCCGCCTCTGATTCCCCATCTCTGATTCACCGCCTTTGTTTCGCCACCTCTGATTCCCCATATCTGATTCCCCACCTCTGATTCCCGGCCTCTTATTCCCAGCATCTGATTCCCGGCCTCTGATTCCCGGCCTCTGATTCCCCGCTTCTGATTCTGATTTCCTGCCTCTTATTCCCCATCTCTGATTCCGCACATCTGATTCCCTGCCTCTGATTCCCCACCTCTGATTCCCCATATCTGATTCCCCGCCTCTGTTTCCCCGCCTCTGATTCCCCGCCTCTGTTTCCCTATATCTAATTCCCCACCTCTGATGCCCCAACTCTGATTCCCCGCCTCTGATTCCCCAGCTCTGATTCCCCGCCTCTGATTCCCTGCATCCGATTCCCCATATCTGATTCCCCGCCTCTGTTTCACCGCCTCTGATTCCCCGCCTCTGTTTCCCCATATCTGATTCCCGCCTCTGATTCCCAACTATGAATCCCCTCCTCTGATTCCCCAGCTCTGATTCCCTGCCTCTGATTCCCCGTGTTCTATTCCCTGCCTCTGATTCCCCGCCTGTGATTCCCCATCACTGATTCACCACCTCTGATTCCCTACCTCTGATTCCCCATATCTAATTCCCCGCCTCTGTTTGCCCGCCTCTGATTCCCCGCCTCTGTTTACCCATATCTGATTCCCCGCCTCTGAATGCCCAACTCTGATTCCCTGCCTCAGATTCCCCAGCTCTGATTCCCCGCCTTTGATTCCCCCCGTCTGATTCCCAGCCTCTGAATCCCCGTGTCTGATTTCCTGCCTCTGATTCCCCGCCTCTGATTCCCCATCTCTGATTCACCTCCTCTGATTCCCCACCTCTGATTCCCCCTCTCTGATTCCGCACATCCAATTCCCTGCCTCTGATTCCCCAACTCTGATTCCCCACCTCTGATTCCCCAGCTCTGATTCCCCGCCTCAGATTCCCCGCGTCTGATTCCCTGCCTCTGATTCCCCGCCTCTGATTCCCTGCCTCTGATTCCCCATATCTGATTCCCCGCCTCTGATTCCCCAACTCTGATTCCCCGCGTCTGATTCCCTGCCTCTGATTCCCCGCCTCTGATTCCCCATCTGTGATTCACAACCTCTGATGCCCCACCTCTGATTCCCCATATCTGATTCCCTGCCTCTGTTTCCCCGCCTCTGATTCCCCACCTCTGTTTCCCCATATCTGATTCCCCACCTCTGATTCCCCAACTCTAATACCCCGCCTCTGATTCCCCAGCTCTGATTCCCCGCCTCTGATTCCCCGCATCTGATTCCCTGCCTCTGATTCCCCGCCTCTGATTCCAGGCCTCTGATTCCCAGCATCTGATTCCGGCCTCTGATTCCCGGCCTCTGATTCCCTGCTTCTGATTCTGATTCCCTGCCTCTGATTCCCCATCTCTGATTCCGCACATCTGATTCCCTGCCTCTGATTCCCCACCTCTGATTCCCCATATCTGATTCCCCACCTCTGTTTCCCCGCCTCTGATTCCCCGCCTCTGTTTCCCCATATCTAATTCCCCACCTCTGATGCCCCAACTCTGATACCCCGCCTCTGATTCCCCAGCTCTGTTTCCCCGCCTTTGATTCCCCGCCTCTGTTTCCCCATATCTGATTCCCCGCCTCTGATTCCCAACTATGATTCCCCGCCTCTGATTCCCCAGCTCTGATTCCCCGCCTCTGATTCCCCGCGTTCTATTCCCTGCCTCTGATTCCCCGCCTGTGATTCCCCATCTCTGATTCACCACCTCTGATTCCCCACCTCTGATTCCCCTTATCTAATTCCCTGCCTCTGTTTGCCCGCCTCTGATTCCCCGCCTCTGTTTCCCCATATCTGATTCCCCGTGTCTGATCCCCTGCCTCTGATTCCCCGCCTCTGATTCCCCGCCTCTGATTCCCTGCCACTGATTCCCTGCCCCTGATACCCCACCTCTGATTCCCCATATCTGATTCCCTGCCTCTGTTTCCCCGCCTCTGATTCCCCGCCTCTGATTCCCCGCCTCTGATTCCCCGCCTCTGATTCCCCAACTCTGATTCCCCGCCTCTGATTCCCCAGCTCTGATACCCGCCTCTGATTCCCCGCGTCTGTTTCCCTGCCTCTGATTCCCCGCCTCTGATTCCCCATCTCTGATTCACCGCCTTTGATTCGCCACCTCTGATTCCCCATATCTGATTCCCCACCTCTGATTCCCGGCCTCTTATTCCCAGCATCTGATTCCCGGCCTCTGATTCCCGGCCTCTGATTCCCCGCTTCTGATTCTGATTCCCTGCCTCTTATTCCCCATCTCTGATTCCGCACATCTGATTCCCTGCCTCTGATTCCCCACCTCTGATTCCCCATATCTGATTCCCCGCCTCTGTTTCCCCGCCTCTGATTCCCCGCCTCTGTTTCCCTATATCTAATTCCCCACCTCTGATGCCCCAACTCTGATTCCCCGCCTCTGATTCCCCAGCTCTGATTCCCCGCCTCTGATTCCCTGCATCCGATTCCCCATATCTGATTCCCCGCCTCTGTTTCACCGCCTCTGATTCCCCGCCTCTGTTTCCCCATATCTGATTCCCGCCTCTGATTCCCAACTATGAATCCCCTCCTCTGATTCCCCAGCTCTGATTCCCTGCCTCTGATTCCCCGCGTTCTATTCCCTGCCTCTGATTCCCCGCCTGTGATTCCCCATCACTGATTCACCACCTCTGATTCCCTACCTCTGATTCCCCATATCTAATTCCCCGCCTCTGTTTGCCCGCCTCTGATTCCCCGCCTCTGTTTCCCCATATCTGATTCCCCGCCTCTGAATCCCCAACTCTGATTCCCTGCCTCAGATTCCCCAGCTCTGATTCCCCGCCTTTGATTCCCCCCGTCTGATTCCCAGCCTCTGAATCCCCGTGTCTGATTTCCTGCCTCTGATTCCCCGCCTCTGATTCCCCATCTGTGATTCACAACCTCTGATGCCCCACCTCTGTTTCCCCATATCTGATTCCCCACCTCTGATTCCCCAACTCTAATACCCCGCCTCTGATTCCCCAGCTCTGATTCCCCATATCTGATTCCCCACCTCTGATTCCCCAACTCTAATACCCCGCCTCTGATTCCCCAGCTCTGATTCCCCGCCTCTGATTCCCCGCATCTGATTCCCTGCCTCTGATTCCCCGCCTCTGATTCCAGGCCTCTGATTCCCAGCATCTGATTCCGGCCTCTGATTCCCGGCCTCTGATTCCCTGCTTCTGATTCTGATTCCCTGCCTCTGATTCCCCATCTCTGATTCCGCACATCTGATTCCCTGCCTCTGATTCCCCACTTCTGATTCCCCATATCTGATTCCCCACCTCTGTTTCCCCGCCTCTGATTCCCCGCCTCTGTTTCCCCATATCTAATTCCCCACCTCTGATGCCCCAACTCTGATACCCCGCCTCTGGTTCCCCAGCTCTGATTCCCCGCCTCTGATTCCCCGCATCCAATTCCCCATATCTGATTCCCCGCCTCTGTTTCCCCGCCTTTGATTCCCCGCCTCTGTTTCCCCATATCTGATTCCCCGCCTCTGATTCCCAACTATTATTCCCCGCCTCTGATTCCCCAGCTCTGATTCCCCGCCTCTGATTCCCCGCGTTCTATTCCCTGCCTCTGATTCCCCGCCTGTGATTCCCCATCTCTGATTCACCACCTCTGATTCCCCACCTCTGATTCCCCTTATCTAATTCCCTGCCTCTGTTTGCCCGCCTCTGATTCCCCGCCTCTGTTTCCCCATATCTGATTCCCCGTGTCTGATCCCCTGCCTCTGATTCCCCGCCTCTGATTCCCCGCCTCTGATTCCCTGCCACTGATTCCCTGCCCCTGATACCCCACCTCTGATTCCCCATATCTGATTCCCCGCCTCTGTTTCCCCGCCTCTGATTCCCCGCCTCTGATTCCCCGCCTCTGATTCCCCGCCTCTGATTCCCCAACTCTGATTCCCCGCCTCTGATTCCCCAGCTCTGATACCCGCCTCTGATTCCCCTCGTCTGTTTCCCCGCCTCTGATTCCCTGCCTCTGTTTCCCCATATCTAAGTCCCCGACTCTGATTCCCCAACTCTGATTCCCCACCTCTGATTCCCCAGCTCTGATTCCCCGCCTCTGATTCCCCGCATCTGATTCCCTGCATCTGATTCCCAGTCTCTGATTCCCTGCCTCTGATTCCCAACCTCTGATTCCCCACCTCTGATTCCCCATATCTGATTCCCCGCCTCTGTTTCCCCGCCTCTGATTCCCCGCCTCTGTTTCCCCATATCTGATTCCCGGCCTCTGATTCCCCGCCTCTGATTCCCCGCCTCTGATTCCCTGCCTCTGATTCCCCATCTCCGATTCCGCACATCGGATTTCCTGCCTCTGATTCCCCACCTCTGATTCCCCGCCTCTGATTCCCTGCTTCTGATTCCCAACCTCTGATTCCCCACCTCTGATTCCCCATATCTGATTCCCCGCCTCTGTTTCCCCGCCTCTGATTCCCCGCCTCTGATTCCCCAACTCTGAATCCCCGCCTCTGATTCCCCAGCTCTGATTCCACGCCTCTGATTCCCCGTGTTTGATTCCCTGCCTCTGATTCCCTGCCCTGATTCCCCATCTCCGATTCACCGCCTTTAATTCGCCACCTCTGATTCCCCATATCTGATTCCCCTCCTCTGTTTCCCCGCCTCTGATTCAAAACCTCTGATTCCACACCTCTGATTCCCCATATCTGATTCCCCGCCTCTGTTTCCCCGCCTCTGATTCCCCGCCCCTGTTTCCCCATATCTGATTCCCCACCTCTGATTCTCCTACTCTGCTTCCCCGCCTCTGATTCCCCAGCTCTGATTCCCCGCCTCCGATTCCCCGTTTTTGATTCCCTGCCTCTGATTCCCCGCCTCTGATTCCCCATCTCTGATTCACCGCCTTTGATTCGCCACCTCTGTTTCCCCATATCTGATTCCCCACCTCTGTTTCCCCGCCTCTGATTCCCCGCCTCTGATTCCCCATATCTGATTCCCCGGCTCTGATTGCCCACCTCTGATTCCCCGCCTCTGATTCCCCGCATCTGATTCCCGGCCTCTGATTCCCCGCCTCTGATTCTCCATATCTCATTCCCCGCCTCTGAATCCCCATCTCTGATTCCCGGACTCTGATTCCCCACCTCTGATTCCCGTCCTCTTATTCCCAGCATCTGATTCCCGGCCTCTGATTCCCGGCCTCTGATTCCCCGCTTCTGATTCTGATTCCCTGCCTCTGATTCCCCATCTCTGATTCCGCACATCTGATTCCCTGCCTCTGATTCCCCACCTCTGATTCCCCATATCTGATTCCCCGCCTCTGTTTCCCCGCCTCTGATTCCCCGCCTCTGTTTCCCTATATCTAATTCCCCACCTCTGATGCCCCAACTCTGATTCCCCGCCTCTGATTCCCCAGCTCTGATTCCCCGCCTCTGATTCCCCACATCCGATTCCCCATATCTGATTCCCTGCCTCTGTTTCCCCGCCTCTGATTCCCCGCCTCTGTTTCCCCATATCTGATTCCCCGCCTCTGATTCCCAACTATGATTCCCCGCCTCTGATTCCCCAGCTCTGATTCCCTGCCTCTGATTCCCTGCGTTCTATTCCCTGCCTCTGATTCCCCGCCTGTGATTCCCCATCACTGATTCACCACCTCTGATTCCCCACATCTGATTCCCCATATCTAATTCCCCGCCTCTGTTTGCCCGCCTCTGATTCCCCGCCTCTGTTTCCCCATATCTGATTCCCCGTCTCTGAATCCCCAACTCTGATTCCCTGCCTCTGATTCCCCAGCTCTGATTCCCCGCCTTTGATTCCCCCCGTCTGATTCCCAGCCTCTGAATCCCCGTGTCTGATTTCCTGCCTCTGATTCCCCGCCTCTGATTCCCCATCTCTGATTCACCGCCTCTGATTCCCCACCTCTGATTCCCCACCTCTGATTCCCCATCTCTGATTCCGCACATCCGATTCCCTGCCTCTGATTCCCGAACTCTGATTCCCCGCCTCTGATTCCCCATCTCTGATTCCCCACCTCTGATTCCCCGTGTCTGATTCCCTGCCTCTGATTCCCCGCCTCTGAATACCAGCCTCTGATTCCCCATATCTGATTCCCCGCCTCTGATTCCCTGCCTCTGATTCCCCAGCTCTGATTCCCCGCCTTAGATTCCCCCCGTCTGATTCCCAGCCTCTGAAACCCCGTGTCTGATTTCTTGCCTCTGATTCCCCGCCTCTGATTCCCCATCTCTGATTCACCGCCTCTGATTCCCCATCTCTGATTCCCCACCTCTGATTCCCCGTGTCTGATTCCCCGTGTCTGATTCCCTGCCTCTGATTCCACGCCTCTGATTCCCCATATCTGATTCCCTGCCACTGATTCCCCGCCTCTGATTCCCCATCTCTGATTCAATACCTCTGATTCCCGGCCTCTGATTGCCCACCTCTGATTCCCCGCCTCTGATTCGCCAGCTATGATTCCCCCCCTCTGATTCCCCGCGTCTGATTCCCCGCCTCTGATTCCCCAGCTCTGATTCCCCTCCTCTGATTCCCCGCATCTGATTCCCTGCCTCTGATTCCCCGCCTCTGATTCCAGGCCTCTGATTCCCAACCTCTGATTCCCCACCTCTGATTCCCAATATCTGATTCCCCGCCTCTGTTTCACCGCCTCTGATTCCCCGCCTCTGTTTCCCCATATCTGATTCCCCGCCTCTGATTCCCCGCCTGTGATTCCCCAGCTCTGATTCCCCGCCTCTGATTCCCCATATCTGATTCCCATCCTCTGATTGCCCACCTCTGATTCCCCGCCTCTGATTCGCCAGCTCTGATTCCCCGCCTCTGATTCCCCGCATCTGATTCCCTGCCTCTGATTCCCCGCCTCTGATTCCCCATCTCTGATTCCCCGCCTGTGATTCCCCAGCTCTGATTCCCCGCCTCTGATTCCCCAGCTCTGATTCCCAGCCTCTGATTCCCCGTGTTTGATCCCCTGCCTCTGATTACCTTCCTCTGATTCCCGGCCACTGATACCCCGCTTCTGATTCTGATTCCCTGCCTCTGATTCCCCATCTCTGATTCACCACATCTAATTCCCTGCCTCTGATTCCACGCCAATGATTCCCCACCTCTGATTCCCCATATCTGAATCCCCGCCTCTGTTTCTACGCCTCTGATTCCCTGCCTCTGATTCCCAACCTCTGATTCCCCACCCCTGATTCCCCATATCTGATTCCCCGCCTCTGTTTCCCTGCCTCTGATTCCCCGCCCCTGTTTCCCCATATCTGATTCCCCGCCTCTGATTCCCCAACTCTGATTCCCCGCCTCTGATTCCCCAGCTCTGATTCCCCGCCTCTGATTCCCCGTGTTTGATTCCCTGCCTCTGATTCCCCGCCTCTGATTCCCCATCTCTGATTCACCGCCTTTGATTCGCCACCTCTGATTCCCCATATCTGATTCCCCACCTCTGTTACCCCGCCTCTGATTCCCCGCCTCTGATTCCCCATATATCATTCCCCGCCTCTGAATCCCCATCTCTGATTCCCGGACTCTGATTCCCCACCTCTGATTCCCGGCCTCTTATTCCCGGCATCTGAATCCCGGCCTCTGATTCCCGGCCTCTGATTCCCCGCTTCTGATTCTGATTCCCTGCCTCTGATTCCCCATCACTGATTCCGCACATCTGATTCCCTGCCTCTGATTCCCCACCTCTGATTCCCCATATCTGATTCCTCGCCTCTGTTTCCCCGCCTCTGATTCCCCGCCTCTGTTTCCCCATATCTAATTCCCCACCTCAGATGCCCCAACTCTGATACCCCGCCTCTGATTCCCCAGCTCCTATTCCCCGCCTCTGATTCCCCGCATCCTATTCCCCATATCTGATTCCCCGCCTCTGTTTCCCCGCCTCTGATTCCCCGCCTCTGATTCCCCGCCTCTGATTCCCCGCCTCTGATTCCCCAACTCTGATTCCCCGCCTCTGATTCCCCAGCTCTGATACCCGCCTCTGATTCCCCTCGTCTGTTTCCCCGCCTCTGATTCCCTGCCTCTGTTTCCCCATATCTAAGTCCCCGACTCTGATTCCCCAACTCTGATTCCCCACCTCTGATTCCCCAGCTCTGATTCCCCGCCTCTGATTCCCCGCATCTGATTCCCTGCATCTGATTCCCAGTCTCTGATTCCCTGCCTCTGATTCCCAACCTCTGATTCCCCACCTCTGATTCCCCATATCTGATTCCCCGCCTCTGTTTCCCCGCCTCTGATTCCCCGCCTCTGTTTCCCCATATCTGATTCCCGGCCTCTGATTCCCCGCCTCTGATTCCCCGCCTCTGATTCCCTGCCTCTGATTCCCCATCTCCGATTCCGCACATCGGATTTCCTGCCTCTGATTCCCCACCTCTGATTCCCCGCCTCTGATTCCCTGCTTCTGATTCCCAACCTCTGATTCCCCACCTCTGATTCCCCATATCTGATTCCCCGCCTCTGTTTCCCCGCCTCTGATTCCCCGCCTCTGATTCCCCAACTCTGAATCCCCGCCTCTGATTCCCCAGCTCTGATTCCACGCCTCTGATTCCCCGTGTTTGATTCCCTGCCTCTGATTCCCTGCCCTGATTCCCCATCTCCGATTCACCGCCTTTAATTCGCCACCTCTGATTCCCCATATCTGATTCCCCTCCTCTGTTTCCCCGCCTCTGATTCAAAACCTCTGATTCCACACCTCTGATTCCCCATATCTGATTCCCCGCCTCTGTTTCCCCGCCTCTGATTCCCCGCCCCTGTTTCCCCATATCTGATTCCCCACCTCTGATTCTCCTACTCTGCTTCCCCGCCTCTGATTCCCCAGCTCTGATTCCCCGCCTCCGATTCCCCGTTTTTGATTCCCTGCCTCTGATTCCCCGCCTCTGATTCCCCATCTCTGATTCACCGCCTTTGATTCGCCACCTCTGTTTCCCCATATCTGATTCCCCACCTCTGTTTCCCCGCCTCTGATTCCCCGCCTCTGATTCCCCATATCTGATTCCCCGGCTCTGATTGCCCACCTCTGATTCCCCGCCTCTGATTCCCCGCATCTGATTCCCGGCCTCTGATTCCCCGCCTCTGATTCTCCATATCTCATTCCCCGCCTCTGAATCCCCATCTCTGATTCCCGGACTCTGATTCCCCACCTCTGATTCCCGTCCTCTTATTCCCAGCATCTGATTCCCGGCCTCTGATTCCCGGCCTCTGATTCCCCGCTTCTGATTCTGATTCCCTGCCTCTGATTCCCCATCTCTGATTCCGCACATCTGATTCCCTGCCTCTGATTCCCCACCTCTGATTCCCCATATCTGATTCCCCGCCTCTGTTTCCCCGCCTCTGATTCCCCGCCTCTGTTTCCCTATATCTAATTCCCCACCTCTGATGCCCCAACTCTGATTCCCCGCCTCTGATTCCCCAGCTCTGATTCCCCGCCTCTGATTCCCCACATCCGATTCCCCATATCTGATTCCCTGCCTCTGTTTCCCCGCCTCTGATTCCCCGCCTCTGTTTCCCCATATCTGATTCCCCGCCTCTGATTCCCAACTATGATTCCCCGCCTCTGATTCCCCAGCTCTGATTCCCTGCCTCTGATTCCCTGCGTTCTATTCCCTGCCTCTGATTCCCCGCCTGTGATTCCCCATCACTGATTCACCACCTCTGATTCCCCACATCTGATTCCCCATATCTAATTCCCCGCCTCTGTTTGCCCGCCTCTGATTCCCCGCCTCTGTTTCCCCATATCTGATTCCCCGTCTCTGAATCCCCAACTCTGATTCCCTGCCTCTGATTCCCCAGCTCTGATTCCCCGCCTTTGATTCCCCCCGTCTGATTCCCAGCCTCTGAATCCCCGTGTCTGATTTCCTGCCTCTGATTCCCCGCCTCTGATTCCCCATCTCTGATTCACCGCCTCTGATTCCCCACCTCTGATTCCCCACCTCTGATTCCCCATCTCTGATTCCGCACATCCGATTCCCTGCCTCTGATTCCCGAACTCTGATTCCCCGCCTCTGATTCCCCATCTCTGATTCCCCACCTCTGATTCCCCGTGTCTGATTCCCTGCCTCTGATTCCCCGCCTCTGAATACCAGCCTCTGATTCCCCATATCTGATTCCCCGCCTCTGATTCCCTGCCTCTGATTCCCCAGCTCTGATTCCCCGCCTTAGATTCCCCCCGTCTGATTCCCAGCCTCTGAAACCCCGTGTCTGATTTCTTGCCTCTGATTCCCCGCCTCTGATTCCCCATCTCTGATTCACCGCCTCTGATTCCCCATCTCTGATTCCCCACCTCTGATTCCCCGTGTCTGATTCCCCGTGTCTGATTCCCTGCCTCTGATTCCACGCCTCTGATTCCCCATATCTGATTCCCTGCCACTGATTCCCCGCCTCTGATTCCCCATCTCTGATTCAATACCTCTGATTCCCGGCCTCTGATTGCCCACCTCTGATTCCCCGCCTCTGATTCGCCAGCTATGATTCCCCCCCTCTGATTCCCCGCGTCTGATTCCCCGCCTCTGATTCCCCAGCTCTGATTCCCCTCCTCTGATTCCCCGCATCTGATTCCCTGCCTCTGATTCCCCGCCTCTGATTCCAGGCCTCTGATTCCCAACCTCTGATTCCCCACCTCTGATTCCCAATATCTGATTCCCCGCCTCTGTTTCACCGCCTCTGATTCCCCGCCTCTGTTTCCCCATATCTGATTCCCCGCCTCTGATTCCCCGCCTGTGATTCCCCAGCTCTGATTCCCCGCCTCTGATTCCCCATATCTGATTCCCATCCTCTGATTGCCCACCTCTGATTCCCCGCCTCTGATTCGCCAGCTCTGATTCCCCGCCTCTGATTCCCCGCATCTGATTCCCTGCCTCTGATTCCCCGCCTCTGATTCCCCATCTCTGATTCCCCGCCTGTGATTCCCCAGCTCTGATTCCCCGCCTCTGATTCCCCAGCTCTGATTCCCAGCCTCTGATTCCCCGTGTTTGATCCCCTGCCTCTGATTACCTTCCTCTGATTCCCGGCCACTGATACCCCGCTTCTGATTCTGATTCCCTGCCTCTGATTCCCCATCTCTGATTCACCACATCTAATTCCCTGCCTCTGATTCCACGCCAATGATTCCCCACCTCTGATTCCCCATATCTGAATCCCCGCCTCTGTTTCTACGCCTCTGATTCCCTGCCTCTGATTCCCAACCTCTGATTCCCCACCCCTGATTCCCCATATCTGATTCCCCGCCTCTGTTTCCCTGCCTCTGATTCCCCGCCCCTGTTTCCCCATATCTGATTCCCCGCCTCTGATTCCCCAACTCTGATTCCCCGCCTCTGATTCCCCAGCTCTGATTCCCCGCCTCTGATTCCCCGTGTTTGATTCCCTGCCTCTGATTCCCCGCCTCTGATTCCCCATCTCTGATTCACCGCCTTTGATTCGCCACCTCTGATTCCCCATATCTGATTCCCCACCTCTGTTACCCCGCCTCTGATTCCCCGCCTCTGATTCCCCATATATCATTCCCCGCCTCTGAATCCCCATCTCTGATTCCCGGACTCTGATTCCCCACCTCTGATTCCCGGCCTCTTATTCCCGGCATCTGAATCCCGGCCTCTGATTCCCGGCCTCTGATTCCCCGCTTCTGATTCTGATTCCCTGCCTCTGATTCCCCATCACTGATTCCGCACATCTGATTCCCTGCCTCTGATTCCCCACCTCTGATTCCCCATATCTGATTCCTCGCCTCTGTTTCCCCGCCTCTGATTCCCCGCCTCTGTTTCCCCATATCTAATTCCCCACCTCAGATGCCCCAACTCTGATACCCCGCCTCTGATTCCCCAGCTCCTATTCCCCGCCTCTGATTCCCCGCATCCTATTCCCCATATCTGATTCCCCGCCTCTGTTTCCCCGCCTTTGATTCCCCGCCTCTGTTTCCCCATATCTGATTCCCCGCCTCTGATTCCCAACTATGATTCCCCGCCTCTGATTCCCCAGCTCTGATTCCCCGCCTCTGATTCCCCGCTTTCTATTCCCTGCCTCTGATTCCCCGCCTGTGATTCCCCATCTCTGATTCACCACCTCTGATTCCCCACCTCTGATTCCCCATATCTAATTCCCCGCCTCTGTTTGCCCGCCTCTGATTCCCCGCCTCTGTTTCCCCATATCTGATTCCCCGTGTCTGATTCCCTGCCTCTGATTCCCCGCCTCTGTTTCCCCGCCTCTGATTCCCTGCCACTGATTCCCTGCCCCTGATACCCCACCTCTGATTCCCCATATCTGATTCCCTGCCTCTGTTTCCCCGCCTCTGATTCGCCGCCTCTGATTCCCCATATCTGATTCCCCGCCTCTGATTCCCCAACTCTGATTCCCCGCCTCTGATTCCCCAGCTCTGAATCCCCGCCTCTGATACCCCGCGTCTGTTTCCCCATATCTGATTCCCGGCCTCTGATTCTCCGCCTCTGATTCCCCGCCTCTGATTCCCTGCCTCTGATTCCCCATCTCCGATTCCGCACATCGGATTCCCTGCCTCTGATTCCCCGCCTCTGATTCCCCGCCTCTGATTCCCTGCTTCTGATTCCCAACCTCTGATTCCCCACCTCTGATTCCCCATATCTGATTCCCCGCCTCTGTTTCCCCGCCTCTGATTCCCCGCCTCTGATTCCCCAACTCTGAATCCCCGCCTCTGATTCCCCAGCTCTGATTCCCCGCCTCTGATTCCCCGCATCTGATTCCCTGCCTCTGATTCCCCGCCTCTGATTCCAGGCCTCTGATTCCCAGCATCTGATTCCGGCCTCTGATTCCCGGCCTCTGATTCCCTGCTTCTGATTCTGATTCGCTGCCTCTGATTCCCCATCTCTGATTCCGCACATCTGATTCCTTGCCTCTGATTCCCCACCTCTGATTCCCCATATCTGATTCCCCGCCTGGGTTTCCCCGCCTCTGATTCCCCGCCTCTGTTTCCCAATATCTGAGTCCCCGCCTCTGATTCCCCAAATCTGATTCCCCGCCTCTGATTCCCCAGCTCTGATTCCCCGCCTCTGATTCCCTGCATCCGATTCCCCATATCTGATTCCCCGCCTCTGTTTCCCCATATCTGAATCCCCGCCTCTGATTCCCCGCGTCTGATTCCCTGCCTCTGATTCCCCGCCTTGATTCCCCATCTCTGATTCACAACCACTGATTCCCCACCTCTGATTCCCTATATTTGATTCCCCGCCTCTGTTTCCCCGCCTCTGATTCCCCGCCTCTGATTCCCCATATCTGATTCCCCGCCTCTGATTGCCCACCTCTGATTCCCAGCCTCTGATTCGCCAGCTCTGATTCCCCGCCTCTGATTCCCCGCATCTGATTCCCTGCCTCTGATTCCCCGCCTCTGATTCCCCATCTCTGATTCACCGCCTTTGATTCGCCACCTCTGATTCCCCATATCTGATTCCCCACCTCTGATTCCCGGCCTCTTATTCCCAGCATCTGATTCCCGGCCTCTGATTCCCGGCCTCTGATTCCCCGCTTCTGATTCTGATTCCCTGCCTCTGATTCCCCACCTCTGATTCCCCATATCTGATTCCCCGCCTCTGTTTCCCCGCCTCTGATTCCCCGCCTCTGTTTCCCTATATCTAATTCCCCACCTCTGATGCCCCAACTCTGATTCCCCGCCTCTGATTCCCCAGCTCTGATTCCCCGCCTCTGATTCCCTGCATCCGATTCCCCATATCTGATTCCCCGCCTCTGTTTCCCCATATCTGATTCCCGCCTCTGATTCCCAACTATGAATCCCCTCCTCTGATTCCCCAGCTCTGATTCCCTGCCTCTGATTCCCCGCGTTCTATTCCCTGCCTCTGATTCCCCGCCTGTGATTCCCCATCACTGATTCACCACCTCTGATTCCCTACCTCTGATTCCCCATATCTAATTCCCCGCCTCTGTTTGCCCGCCTCTGATTCCCCGCCTCTGTTTCCCCATATCTGATTCCCCGCCTCTGAATCCCCAACTCTGATTCCCTGCCTCAGAATCCCCAGCTCTGATTCCCCGCCTTTTATTCCCCCCGTCTGATTCCCAACCTCTGAATCCCCGTGTCTGATTTCCTGCCTCTGATTCCCCGCCTCTGATTCCCCATCTCTGATTCACCTCCTCTGATTCCCCACCTCTGATTCCCCCTCTCTGATTCGGCACATCCAATTCCCTGCCTCTGATTCCCCAACTCTGATTCCCCACCTCTGATTCCCCAGCTCTGATTCCCCGCCTCAGATTCCCCGCGTCTGATTCCCTGCCTCTGATTCCCCGCCTCTGATTCCCTGCCTCTGATTCCCCATATCTGATTCCCCGCCTCTGATTCCCCAACTCTGATTCCCCGCTTCTGATTCCCCAGCTCTGAATCCCCGCCTCTGATTCCCCGCGTCTGATTCCCTGCCTCTGAATCCCCGCCTCTGATTCCCCATCTGTGATTCACAACCTCTGATGCCCCACCTCTGATTCCCCATATCTGATTCCCTGTCTCTGTTTCCCCGCCTCTGATTCCCCACCTCTGTTTCCCCATATCTGATTCCCCACCTCTGATTCCCCAACTCTAATACCCCGCCTCTGATTCCCCAGCTCTGATTCCCCGCCTCTGATTCCCCGCATCTGATTCCCTGCCTCTGATTCCACGCCTCTGATTCCAGGCCTCTGATTCCCAGCATCTGATTCCGGCCTCTGATTCCCGGCCTCTGATTCCCTGCTTCTGATTCTGATTCCCTGCCTCTGATTCCCCATCTCTGATTCCGCACATCTGATTCCCTGCCTCTGATTCCCCACCTCTGATTCCCCATATCTGATTACCCGCCTCTGTTTCCCCGCCTCTGATTCCCCGCCTCTGTTTCCCAATATCTAAGTCCCCACCTCTGATTCCCCAAATCTGATTCCCCACCTCTGATTCCCCAGCTCTGATTCCCCGCCTCTGATTCCCCGCATCTGATACCCTGCATCTGATTCCAAGCCTCTGATTCCCTGCCTCTGATTCCCAACCTCTGATTCCCCACCTCTGATTCCCCATATCTGATTCCCCGCCTCTGTTTCCCCGCCTCGGATTCCCCGCCTCTGTTTCCCCACATCTGATTCCCGGACTCTGATTCCCCGCCTCTGATTCCCCATATCTGATTCCCTGCCTCTGATTCCCCAACTCTGATTCCCCGCCTCTGATTCCCCAGCTCTGAATCCCCGCCTCTGATTCCCCGCGTCTGATTCCCTGCCTCTGATTCCCCGCCTTGATTCCCCATCTCTGATTCACAACCTCTGATTCCCCACCTCTGATTCCCTATATTTGATTCCCCGCCTCTGTTTCCCCGCCTCTGATTCCCCGCCTCTGATTCCCCATATCTGATTCCCCGCCTCTGATTGCCCACCTCTGATTCCCAGCCTCTGATTCGCCAGCTCTGATTCCCCGCCTCTGATTCCCCGCATCTGATTCCCTGCCTCTGATTCCCCGCCTCTGATTCCCCATCTCTGATTCACCGCCTTTGATTCGCCACCTCTGATTCCCCATATCTGATTCCCCGCCTCTGTTTCCCCGCCTCTGATTCCCCGCCTCTGATTCTCCATATCTCATTCCCCGCCTCTGAATCCCCATCTCTGATTCCCGGACTCTGATTCCCCTCCTCTGATTCACGGCCTCTTATTCCCAGCATCTTATTCCCGGCCTCTGATTCCCTTCCTCTGATTCCCCGCTTCTGATTCCCTGCCTCTGATTCCCCATCTCTGATTCCGCACATCTGATTCCCTGCCTCTGATTCCCCACCTCTGATTCCCCATATCTGATTCCCCGCCTCTGTTTCCCCGCCTCTGATTCCCCGCCTGTGTTTCCCTATATCTAATTCCCCACCTCTGATGCCCCAACTCTGATTCCCCGCCTCTGATTCCCCAGCTCTGATTCCCCGCCTCTGATTCCCTGCATCCGATTCCCCATATCTGATTCCCCGCCTCTGTTTCCCCGCCTCTGATTCCCCGCCTCTGTTTCCCCATATCTGATTCCCGCCTCTGATTCCCAACTATGATTCCCCGCCTCTGATTCCCCAGCTCTGATTCCCTGCCTCTGATTCCCCGCGTTCTATTCCCTGCCTCTGATTCCCCGCCTGTGATTCCCCATCACTGATTCACCACCTCTGATTCCCTACCTCTGATTCCCCATATCTAATTCCCCGCCTTTGTTTGCCCGCCTCTGTTTCCCCATATCTGATTCCCGCCTCTGATTCCCAACTATGATTCCCCGCCTCTGATTCCCCAGCTCTGATTCCCTGCCTCTGATTCCCCGCGTTCTATTCCCTGCCTCTGATTCCCCGCCTGTGATTCCCCATCACTGATTCACCACCTCTGATTCCCTACCTCTGATTCCCCATATCTAATTCCCCGCCTCTGTTTGCCCGCCTCTGATTCCCCGCCTCTGTTTCCCCATATCTGATTCCCCGCCTCTGAATCCCCAACTCTGATTCCCTGCCTCAGATTCCCCAGCTCTGATTCCCCGCCTTTGATTCCCCCCGTCTGATTCCCAGCCTCTGAATCCCCGTGTCTGATTTCCTGCCTCTGATTCCCCGCCTCTGATTCCCCATCTCTGATTCACCGCCTCTGATTCCCCACCTCTGATTCCCCATCTCTGATTCCGCACATCCAATTCCCTGCCTCTGATTCCCCAACTCTGATTCCCCACCTCTGATTCCCCAGCTCTGATTCCCCGCCTCAGATTCCCCGCGTCTGATTCCCTGCCTCTGATTCCCCGCCTCTGATTCCCTGCCTCTGATTCCCCATATCTGATTCCCCGCCTCTGATTCCCCAACTCTGATTCCCCGCTTCTGATTCCCCAGCTCTGAATCCCCGCCTCTGATTCCCCGCGTCTGATTCCCTGCCTCTGATTCCCCGCCTCTGATTCCCCATCTGTGATTCACAACCTCTGATGCTCCACCTCTGATTCCCCATATCTGATTCCCCGCCTCTGTTTCCCCGCCTCTGATTCCCCGCCTCTGATTCCCCATATCTGATTCCCCGCCTCTGATTGCCCACCTCTGATACCCCGCGTCTGATACCCTGCCTCTGATTCCCCGCCTCTGATTCCCCATCTCTGATTCACCACCTCTGATTCCCGGCCTCTGATTACCCATCTGTGATTCCGCACATCCGATTCCCTGCCTATGATTCCCCACCTCTGATTCCCCGCCTCTGATTCCCCATATCTGATTCCCTGCCTCTGTTTCCCCGCCTCTGATTCCCTACCTCTGTTTCCCCATATCTGATTCCCCGCCTCTGATTCCCCAACTCTAATACCCCGCCTCTGATTCCCCAACTCTGATTCCCCACCTCTGATTCCCCGCATCTGATTCCCTGCCTCTGATTCCCCGCCTCTGATTCCAGGCCTCTGATTCCCATCATCTGATTCCGGCCTCTGATTCCCGGCCTCTGATTCCCTGCTTCTGATTCTGATTCCCTGCCTCTGATTCCCCATCTCTGATTCCGCACATCTGATTCCCTGCCTCTGATTCCCCACCTCTGATTCCCCATATCTGATTCCCCGCCTCTGTTTCCCCGCCTCTGATTCCCCGCCTCTGTTTCCCAATATCTAAGTCCCCACCTCTGATTCCCCAAATCTGATTTCCCACCTCTGATTCCCCAGCTCTGATTCCCCGCCTCTGATTCCCCGCATCTGATTCCCTGCATCTGATTCCAAGCCTCTGATTCCCTGCCTCTGATTCCCAACCTCTGATACCCCACCTCTGATTCCCCATATCTGATTCCCCGCCTCTGTTTCCCCGCCTTGGATTCCCCGCCTCAGTTTCCCCATATCTGATTCCCGGCCTCTGATTCCCCGCCTCTGATTCCCCGCCTCTGATTCCCTGCCTCTGATTCCCCATCTCCGATTCCCTGCCTCTGATTCCCAACCTCTGATTCCCCACCTCTGATTCCCCATATCTGATTCCCCGCCTCTGTTTCCCCGCCTCTGGTTCCCCGCATCTGATTCCCAACTCTGATTCCCCGCCTCTGATTCCCCAGCTCTGATTCCCCGTGTTTGATTCCCTGCCTCTGATTCCCTGCCCTGATTCCCCATCTCTGTTTCACCGCCTTTGATTCGCCACCTCTGATTCCACATATCTGATTCCCCGCCTCTGTTTCCCCGACTCTGATTCCCTTCCTCTGATTCCCAACCTCTGATTCCACACCTCTGATTCCCCATATCTGATTCCCCGCCTCTATTTCCCCATATCTGAATCCCCGCCTCTGATTCCCCAACTCTGATTCCCCGCCTCTGATTCCCCAGCTCTGATTCCCCGACTCTGATTCCCGGCGTCCGATTCCCTGCCTCTGATTCCCCGCCTCTGATTCCACATCTCTGATTCCCCACCTCTGATTCCCCGTGTCTGATTCCCTGCCTCTGATTCCCCGCCTCTGATTCCCCGCCTCTGATTCCCTGACACTGAATCCCTGCCCCTGATTCACCACCTCTGATTCCCCATATCTGATTCCCCGCCTCTGTTTCCCCGCCTCTGATTCCCCGCCTCTGATTCCCCATATCTGATTCCCTGCCTCTGATTCCCCAACTCTGATTCCCCGCCTCTGATTCCCCAGCTCTGAATCCCCGCCTCTGATTCCCCGTGTCTGATTCCCTGCCTCTGATTCCCCGCCTTGATTCCCCATCTCTGATTCACAACCTCTGATTCCCCACCTCTGATTCCCTATATTTGATTCCCCGCCTCTGTTTCCCCGCCTCTGATTCCCCGCCTCTGATTCCCCATATCTGATTCCCCGCCTCTGATTGCCCACCTCTGATTCCCCGCCTCTGATTCGCCAGCTCTGATTCCCCGCCTCTGATTCCCCGCATCTGATTCCCTGCCTCTGATTCCCCGCCTCTGATTCCCCATCTCTGATTCACCGCCTTTGATTCGCCACCTCTGATTCCCCATATCTGATTCCCCACCTCTGTTTCCCGGCCTCTGATTCCCCGCCTCTGATTCTCCATATCTCATTCCCCGCCTCTGAATCCCCATCTCTGATTCCCGGACTCTGATTCCCTACCTCTGATTCCCGGCCTCTTATTCCCAGCATCTGATTCCCGGCCTCTGATTCCCGGCCTCTGATTCCCCGCTTCTGATTCTGATTCCCTGCCTCTGATTCCCCATCTCTGATTCAGCACATCTGAATCCCTGCCTCTGATTCCCCACCTCTGATTCCTCATATCTGATTCCCCGCCTCTGTTTCCCCGCCTCTGATTCCCCGCCTCTGTTTCCCTATATCTAATTCCCCACCTCTGATGCCCCAACTCTGATTCCCCGCCTCTGATTCCCCAGCTCTGATTCCCCGCCTCTGATTCCCCGCATCCGATTCCCCATATCTGATTCCCCGCCTCTGTTTCCCCGCCTCTGATTCCCCGCCTCTGTTTCCCCATATCTGATTCCCCGCCTCTGATTCCCAACTATGATTCCCCGCCTCTGATTCCCCAGCTCTGATTCCCTGCGTCTGATTCCCTGCGTTCTATTCCCTGCCTCTGATTCTCCACCTGTGATTCCCCATCACTGATTCACCACCTCTGATTCCCCACCTCTGATTCCCCATATCTAATTCCCCGCCTCTGTTTGCCCGCCTCTGATTCCCCGCCTCTGTTTCCCCATATCTGATTCCCCGTCTCTGAATCCCCAACTCTGATTCCCTGCCTCTGATTCCCCAGCTCTGATTCCCCGCCTTTGATTCCCCCCGTCTGATTCCCAGCCTCTGAATCCCCGTGTCTGATTTCCTGCCTCTGATTCCCCGCCTCTGATTCCCCATCTCTGATTCCTCTGATTCCCCACATCTGATTCCCCATCTCTGATTCCGCACATCCGATTCCCTGCCTCTGATTCCCCAACTCTGATTCCCCACCTCTGATTCCCCAGCTCTGATTCCCCGCCTCAGATTCCCCACGTCTGATTCCCTGCCTCTGATTCCCCGCCTCTGATTCCCCATCTCTGATTCCCCACCTCTGATTCCCCGTGTCTGATTCCCTGCCTCTGATTCCCCGCCTCTGAATCCCAGCCTCTGATTCCCCATATCTGATTCCCCGCCTCTGATTCCCTGCCTCTGATTCCCCAGCTCTGATACCCCGCCTTTGATTCCCCCCGTCTGATTCCCAGCCTCTGAATCCCCGTGTCTGATTTCCTGCCTCTGATTCCCCGCCTCTGATTCCCCATCTCTGATTCACCGCCTCTGATTCCCCATCTCTGATTCCCCACCTCTGATTCCCCGTGTCTGATTCCCTGCCTCTGATTCCCCGCCTCTGAATCCCAGCCTCTGATTCCCCATATCTGATTCCCCGCCTCTGATTCCCTGCCTCTGATTCCACAGCTCTGATTCCCCGCCTTTGATTCCCCCCGTCTGATTCCCAGCCTCTGAATCCCCGTGTCTGATTTCCTGCCTCTGATTCCCCGCCTCTGATTCCCCATCTCTGATTCACCGCCTCTGATTCCCCATCTCTGATTCCCCACCTCTGATTCCCCATATCTGATTCCCTGCCTCTGTTTCCCCGCCTCTGATTCCCCACCTCTGTTTCCCCATATCTGATTCCCCGCCTCTGATTCCCCAACTCTAATACCCCGCCTCTGATTCCCCAGCTCTGATTCCCCGCCTCTGATTCCCCGCATCTGATTCCCTGCCTCTGATTCCCCGCCTCTGATTCCAGGCCTCTGATTCCCAGCATCTGATTCCGGCCTCTGATTCCCGGCCTCTGATTCCCTGCTTCTGATGCTGATTCCCTGCCTCTGATTCCCCATCTCTGATTCCGCACATCTGATTCCTTGCCTCTGATTCCCCACCTCTGATTCCCCATATCTGATTCCCCGACTGGGTTTCCCCGCCTCTGTTTCCCAATATCTAAGTCCCCGCCTCTGATTCCCCAAATCTGATTCCCCATCTCTGATTCCCCAGCTCTGATTCCCCGCATCTGATTCCCTGCATCTGATTCCAAGCCTCTGATTCCCTGCCTCTGATTCCCAACCTCTGATTCCCCACCTCTGATTCACCATATCTGATTCCCCGCCTCTGTTTCCCCGCCTCGGATTCCCCGCCTCTGTTTCCCCATATATGATTCCCGGCCTCTGATTCCCCGCCTCTGATTCCCCGCCTCTGATTCCCTGCCTCTGATTCCCCATCTCCGATTCCGCACATCTGATTCCCTTCCTCTGATTCCCCGCCTCTGATTCCCCGCCTCTGATTCCCTGCCTCTGATTCCCAACCTCGGATTCCCCACCTCTGATTCCCCATATCTGATTCCCCGCCTCTGTTTCCCCGCCTCTGATTCCCCACCTCTAATTCCCAACTCTGATTCCCCGCCTCTGATTCCCCAGCTCTGATTCCCCGTGTTTGATTCCCTGCCTCTGATTCCCTGCCCTGATTCCCCATCTCTGTTTCACCGCCTTTGATTCGCCACCTCTGATTCCCCATATCTGATTCCCCGACTCTGATTCCCTGCCTCTGATTCCCAACCTCTGATTCCACACCTCTGATTCCCCATATCTGATTCCCCGCCTCTATTTCCCCATATCTGATTCCCCGCCTCTGATTCCCCAACTCTGATTCCCCGCCTCTGATTCCCCAGCTCTGATTCCCCGACTCTGATTCCCGGAGTCCGATTCCCTGCCTCTGATTCCCCGCCTCTGATTCCCCATCTCTGATTCCCCGCCTCCGATTCCCCATGTCTGATTCCCTGCCTCTGATTCCCCGCCTCTGATTCCCCGCCTCTGATTCCCTGCCACTGATTCCCTGCCCCTGATTCCCCAATTCTGATTCCCCATATCTGATTCTCCGCCTCTGTTTCCCCGCCTCTGATTCCCCGCCTCTGATTCCCCATATCTGATTCCCTGCCTCTGATTCCCCAACTCTGATTCACCGCCTCTGATTCCCCAGCTCTGAATCCCCGCCTCTGATTCCCCGCGTCTGACTCCCTGCCTCTGATTCCCCGCCTTGATTCCCCATCTCTGATTCACAACCTCTGATTGCCCACCTCTGATTCCCTATATTTGATTCCCCGCCTCTGTTTCCCCGCCTCTGATTCGCAACCTCTAATTCCCCACCTCTGATTCCCCATATCTGATTCCCCGCCTCTGTTACCCTGCCTCTGATTCCCGGCCTCTGTTTCCCCATATCTGATTCCCCTCCTCTGATTCCCCAACTCTGATTCCCCGCCTCTGATTCCCCAGCTCTGATTCCCCGCCTTTTATTCCCGGCCTCTGATTCCCTGCCACTGATTCCCCGCCCCTGATTCCCCACCTCTGATTCCCCATATCTGATTCCCCGCCTCTGTTTCCCCAGCTCTGATTCCCCACCTCTGATTCCCCAGCTCTGATTCCCTGCCACTGATTCCCCGCCCCTGATTCCCCACCTCTGATTTCCCATATCTGATTCCCCGCCTCTGTTTCCCCAGCTCTGATTCCCTGCCTCTGATTCCCTGCCCTGATTCCCCATCTCTGTTTCACCGCCTTTGATTCGCCACCTCTGATTCCCCATATCTGATTCCCCGCCTCTGTTTCCCCGCCTCTGATTCCCTGCCTCTGATTCCCAACCTCTGATTCCACACCTCTGATTCCCCATATCTGATTCCCCGCCTCTATTTCCCCATATCTGATTCCCCGCCTCTGATTCCCCAACTCTGATTCCCCGCCTCTGATTCCCCAGCTCTGATTCCCCGCCTCTGATTCCCGGCGTCCGATTCCCTGCCTCTGATTCCCCGCCTCTGATTCCCCATCTCTGATTCTCCATATCTGATTCCCCGCCTCTGAATCCCCATCTCTGATTCCCGGACTCTGATTCCCCTCCTCTGATTCCCGGCCTCTTATTCCCAGCATCTGATTCCCGGCCTCTGATTCCCGGCCTCTGATTCCCCGCTTCTGATTCTGATTCCCTGCCTCTGATTCCCCATCTCTGATTCCGCACATCTGATTCCCTGCCTCTGATTCCCCACCTCTGATTCCCCGTGTCTGATTCCCTGCCTCTGATTCCCCGCCTCTGAATCCCAGCCTCTGATTCCCCATATCTGATTCCCCGCCTCTGATTCCCTGCCTCTGATTCCACAGCTCTGATTCCCCGCCTTTGATTCCCCCCGTCTGATTCCCAGCCTCTGAATCCCCGTGTCTGATTTCCTGCCTCTGATTCCCCGCCTCTGATTCCCCATCTCTGATTCACCGCCTCTGATTCCCCATCTCTGATTCCCCACCTCTGATTCCCCATATCTGATTCCCTGCCTCTGTTTCCCCGCCTCTGATTCCCCACCTCTGTTTCCCCATATCTGATTCCCCGCCTCTGATTCCCCAACTCTAATACCCCGCCTCTGATTCCCCAGCTCTGATTCCCCGCCTCTGATTCCCCGCATCTGATTCCCTGCCTCTGATTCCCCGCCTCTGATTCCAGGCCTCTGATTCCCAGCATCTGATTCCGGCCTCTGATTCCCGGCCTCTGATTCCCTACTTCTGATTCTGATTCCCTGCCTCTGATTCCCCATCTCTGATTCCGCACATCTGATTCCTTGCCTCTGATTCCCCACCTCTGATTCCCCATATCTGATTCCCCGACTGGGTTTCCCCGCCTCTGATTCCCCGCCTCTGTTTCCCAATATCTAAGTCCCCGCCTCTGATTCCCCAAATCTGATTCCCCACCTCTGATTCCCCAGCTCTGATTCCCCGCCTCTGATTGCCCGCATCTGATTCCCTGCATCTGATTCCAAGACTCTGATTCCCTGCCTCTGATTCCCAACCTCTGATTCCCCACCTCTGATTCCCCATATCTGATTCCCCGCCTCTGTTTCCCCGCCTCGGAATCCCCGCCTCTGTTTCCCCATATCTGATTCCCGGCCTCTGATTCCCCGCCTCTGATTCCCCGCCTCTGATTCCCTGCCTCTGATTCCCCATCTCCGATTCCGCACATCTGATTCCCTTCCTCTGATTCCCCGCCTCTGATTCCCCGCCTCTGATTCCCTGCCTCTGATTCCCAACCTCGGATTCCCCACCTCTGATTCCCCATATCTGATTCCCCGCCTCTGTTTCCCCGCCTCTAATTCCCCGCCTCTGATTCCCAACTCTGATTCCCCGCCTCTGATTCCCCAGCTCTGATTCCCCGTGTTTGATTCCCTGCCTCTGATTCCCTGCCTTGATTCCCCATCTCTGTTTCACCGCCTTTGATTCGCCACCTCTGATTCCCCATATCTGATTCCCCGACTCTGATTCCCTGCCTCTGATTCCCAACCTCTGATTCCACACCTCTGATTCCCCATATCTGATTCCCCGCCTCTATTTCCCCATATCTGATTCCCCGCCTCTGATTCCCCAACTCTGATTCCCCGCCTCTGATTCCCCAGCTCTGATTCCCCGACTCTGATTCCCGGAGTCCGATTCCCTGCCTCTGATTCCCCGCCTCTGATTCCCCATCTCTGATTCCCCGCCTCCGATTCCCCATGTCTGATTCCCTGCCTCTGATTCCCCGCCTCTGATTCCCCGCCTCTGATTCCCTGCCACTGATTCCCTGCCCCTGATTCCCCAATTCTGATTCCCCATATCTGATTCTCCGCCTCTGTTTCCCCGCCTCTGATTCCCCGCCTCTGATTCCCCATATCTGATTCCCTGCCTCTGATTCCCCAACTCTGATTCACCGCCTCTGATTCCCCAGCTCTGAATCCCCGCCTCTGATTCCCCGCGTCTGATTCCCTGCCTCTGATTCCCCGCCTTGATTCCCCATCTCTGATTCACAACCTCTGATTCCCCACCTCTGATTCCCTATATTTGATTCCCCGCCTCTGTTTCCCCGCCTCTGATTCGCAACCTCTAATTCCCCACCTCTGATTCCCCATATCTGATTCCCCGCCTCTGTTACCCTGCCTCTGATTCCCGGCCTCTTTTTCCCCATATCTGATTCCCCTCCTCTGATTCCCCAACTCTGATTCCCCGCCTCTGATTCCCCAGCTCTGATTCCCCGCCTTTTATTCCCGGCCTCTGATTCCCTGCCACTGATTCCCCGCCCCTGATTCCCCACCTCTGATTCCCCATATCTGATTCCCCGCCTCTGTTTCCCCAGCTCTGATTCCCCACCTCTGATTCCCCAGCTCTGATTCCCTGCCACTGATTTCCCGCCCCTGATTCCCCACCTCTGATTTCCCATATCTGATTCCCCGCCTCTGTTTCCCCAGCTCTGATTCCCTGCCTCTGATTCCCTGCCCTGATTCCCCATCTCTGTTTCACCGCCTTTGATTCGCCACCTCTGATACCCCATATCTGATTCCCCGCCTCTGTTTCCCCGCCTCTGATTCCCTGCCTCTGATTCCCAACCTCTGATTCCACACCTCTGATTCCCCATATCTGATTCCCCGCCTCTATTTCCCCATATCTGATTCCCCGCCTCTGATTCCCCAACTCTGATTCCCCGCCTCTGATTCCCCAGCTCTGATTCCCCGCCTCTGATTCCCGGCGTCCGATTCCCTGCCTCTGATTCCCCGCCTCTGATTCCCCATCTCTGATTCTCCATATCTGATTCCCCGCCTCTGAATCCCCATCTCTGATTCCCGGACTCTGATTCCCCTCCTCTGATTCCCGGCCTCTTATTCCCAGCATCTGATTCCCGGCCTCTGATTCCCGGCCTCTGATTCCCCGCTTCTGATTCTGATTCCCTGCCTCTGATTCCCCATCTCTGATTCCGCACATCTGATTCCCTGCCTCTGATTCCCCATATCTGATTCCCCGCCTCTGTTTCCCCGCCTCTGATTCCCCGCCTCTGTTTCCCTATATCTAATTCCCCACCTCTGATGCCCCAACTCTGATTCCCCGCCTCTGATTCCCCAGCTCTGATTCCCCGCCTCTGATTCCCTGCATCCGATTCCCCATATCTGATTCCCCGCCTCTGTTTCCCCGCCTCTGATTCCCCACCTCTGTTTCCCCATATCTGATTCCCGCCTCTGATTCCCAACTATGATTCCCCGCCTCTGATTCCCCAGCTCTGATTCCCTGCCTCTGATTCCCCGCGTTCTATTCCCCGCCTCTGTTTCCCCGCCTCTGATTCCCCACCTCTGTTTCCCCATATCTGATTCCCGCCTCTGATTCCCAACTATGATTCCCCGCCTCTGATTCCCCAGCTCTGATTCCCCGCCTCTGATTCCCCATCTCTGATTCCCCGCCTCCGATTCCCCATGTCTGATTCCCTGCCTCTGATTCCCCGCCTCTGATTCCCCGCCTCTGATTCCCTGCCACTGATTCCCTGCCCCTGATTCCCCAATTCTGATTCCCCATATCTGATTCTCCGCCTCTGTTTCCCCGCCTCTGATTCCCCTCCTCTGATTCCCCAACTCTGATTCCCCGCCTCTGATTCCCCAGCTCTGATTCCCCGCCTTTTATTCCCGGCCTCTGATTCCCTGCCACTGATTCCCCGCCCCTGATTCCCCACCTCTGATTCCCCATATCTGATTCCCCGCCTCTGTTTCCCCAGCTCTGATTCCCCACCTCTGATTCCCCAGCTCTGATTCCCTGCCACTGATTCCCCGCCCCTGATTCCCCACCTCTGATTTCCCATATCTGATTCCCCGCCTCTGTTTCCCCAGCTCTGATTCCCTGCCTCTGATTCCCTGCCCTGATTCCCCATCTCTGTTTCACCGCCTTTGATTCGCCACCTCTGATTCCCCATATCTGATTCCCCGCCTCTGTTTCCCCGCCTCTGATTCCCTGCCTCTGATTCCCAACCTCTGATTCCACACCTCTGATTCCCCATATCTGATTCCCCGCCTCTATTTCCCCATATCTGATTCCCCGCCTCTGATTCCCCAACTCTGATTCCCCGCCTCTGATTCCCCAGCTCTGATTCCCCGCCTCTGATTCCCGGCGTCCGATTCCCTGCCTCTGATTCCCCGCCTCTGATTCCCCATCTCTGATTCTCCATATCTGATTCCCCGCCTCTGAATCCCCATCTCTGATTCCCGGACTCTGATTCCCCTCCTCTGATTCCCGGCCTCTTATTCCCAGCATCTGATTCCCGGCCTCTGATTCCCGGCCTCTGATTCCCCGCTTCTGATTCTGATTCCCTGCCTCTGATTCCCCATCTCTGATTCCGCACATCTGATTCCCTGCCTCTGATTCCCCACCTCTGATTCCCCGTGTCTGATTCCCTGCCTCTGATTCCCCGCCTCTGAATCCCAGCCTCTGATTCCCCATATCTGATTCCCCGCCTCTGATTCCCTGCCTCTGATTCCACAGCTCTGATTCCCCGCCTTTGATTCCCCCCGTCTGATTCCCAGCCTCTGAATCCCCGTGTCTGATTTCCTGCCTCTGATTCCCCGCCTCTGATTCCCCATCTCTGATTCACCGCCTCTGATTCCCCATCTCTGATTCCCCACCTCTGATTCCCCATATCTGATTCCCTGCCTCTGTTTCCCCGCCTCTGATTCCCCACCTCTGTTTCCCCATATCTGATTCCCCGCCTCTGATTCCCCAACTCTAATACCCCGCCTCTGATTCCCCAGCTCTGATTCCCCGCCTCTGATTCCCCGCATCTGATTCCCTGCCTCTGATTCCCCGCCTCTGATTCCAGGCCTCTGATTCCCAGCATCTGATTCCGGCCTCTGATTCCCGGCCTCTGATTCCCTACTTCTGATTCTGATTCCCTGCCTCTGATTCCCCATCTCTGATTCCGCACATCTGATTCCTTGCCTCTGATTCCCCACCTCTGATTCCCCATATCTGATTCCCCGACTGGGTTTCCCCGCCTCTGATTCCCCGCCTCTGTTTCCCAATATCTAAGTCCCCGCCTCTGATTCCCCAAATCTGATTCCCCACCTCTGATTCCCCAGCTCTGATTCCCCGCCTCTGATTGCCCGCATCTGATTCCCTGCATCTGATTCCAAGACTCTGATTCCCTGCCTCTGATTCCCAACCTCTGATTCCCCACCTCTGATTCCCCATATCTGATTCCCCGCCTCTGTTTCCCCGCCTCGGAATCCCCGCCTCTGTTTCCCCATATCTGATTCCCGGCCTCTGATTCCCCGCCTCTGATTCCCCGCCTCTGATTCCCTGCCTCTGATTCCCCATCTCCGATTCCGCACATCTGATTCCCTTCCTCTGATTCCCCGCCTCTGATTCCCCGCCTCTGATTCCCTGCCTCTGATTCCCAACCTCGGATTCCCCACCTCTGATTCCCCATATCTGATTCCCCGCCTCTGTTTCCCCGCCTCTAATTCCCCGCCTCTGATTCCCAACTCTGATTCCCCGCCTCTGATTCCCCAGCTCTGATTCCCCGCCTCTGATTCCCCGCATCTGATTCCCTGCCTCTGATTCCACGCCTCTGATTCCAGGCCTCTGATTCCCAGCATCTGATTCCGGCCTCTGATTCCCGGCCTCTGATTCCCTGCTTCTGATTCTGATTCCCTGCCTCTGATTCCCCATCTCTGATTCCGCACATCTGATTCCCTGCCTCTGATTCCCCACCTCTGATTCCCCATATCTGATTACCCGCCTCTGTTTCCCCGCCTCTGATTCCCCGCCTCTGTTTCCCAATATCTAAGTCCCCACCTCTGATTCCCCAAATCTGATTCCCCACCTCTGATTCCCCAGCTCTGATTCCCCGCCTCTGATTCCCCGCATCTGATACCCTGCATCTGATTCCAAGCCTCTGATTCCCTGCCTCTGATTCCCAACCTCTGATTCCCCACCTCTGATTCCCCATATCTGATTCCCCGCCTCTGTTTCCCCGCCTCGGATTCCCCGCCTCTGTTTCCCCACATCTGATTCCCGGACTCTGATTCCCCGCCTCTGATTCCCCATATCTGATTCCCTGCCTCTGATTCCCCAACTCTGATTCCCCGCCTCTGATTCCCCAGCTCTGAATCCCCGCCTCTGATTCCCCGCGTCTGATTCCCTGCCTCTGATTCCCCGCCTTGATTCCCCATCTCTGATTCACAACCTCTGATTCCCCACCTCTGATTCCCTATATTTGATTCCCCGCCTCTGTTTCCCCGCCTCTGATTCCCCGCCTCTGATTCCCCATATCTGATTCCCCGCCTCTGATTGCCCACCTCTGATTCCCAGCCTCTGATTCGCCAGCTCTGATTCCCCGCCTCTGATTCCCCGCATCTGATTCCCTGCCTCTGATTCCCCGCCTCTGATTCCCCATCTCTGATTCACCGCCTTTGATTCGCCACCTCTGATTCCCCATATCTGATTCCCCGCCTCTGTTTCCCCGCCTCTGATTCCCCGCCTCTGATTCTCCATATCTCATTCCCCGCCTCTGAATCCCCATCTCTGATTCCCGGACTCTGATTCCCCTCCTCTGATTCACGGCCTCTTATTCCCAGCATCTTATTCCCGGCCTCTGATTCCCTTCCTCTGATTCCCCGCTTCTGATTCCCTGCCTCTGATTCCCCATCTCTGATTCCGCACATCTGATTCCCTGCCTCTGATTCCCCACCTCTGATTCCCCATATCTGATTCCCCGCCTCTGTTTCCCCGCCTCTGATTCCCCGCCTGTGTTTCCCTATATCTAATTCCCCACCTCTGATGCCCCAACTCTGATTCCCCGCCTCTGATTCCCCAGCTCTGATTCCCCGCCTCTGATTCCCTGCATCCGATTCCCCATATCTGATTCCCCGCCTCTGTTTCCCCGCCTCTGATTCCCCGCCTCTGTTTCCCCATATCTGATTCCCGCCTCTGATTCCCAACTATGATTCCCCGCCTCTGATTCCCCAGCTCTGATTCCCTGCCTCTGATTCCCCGCGTTCTATTCCCTGCCTCTGATTCCCCGCCTGTGATTCCCCATCACTGATTCACCACCTCTGATTCCCTACCTCTGATTCCCCATATCTAATTCCCCGCCTTTGTTTGCCCGCCTCTGTTTCCCCATATCTGATTCCCGCCTCTGATTCCCAACTATGATTCCCCGCCTCTGATTCCCCAGCTCTGATTCCCTGCCTCTGATTCCCCGCGTTCTATTCCCTGCCTCTGATTCCCCGCCTGTGATTCCCCATCACTGATTCACCACCTCTGATTCCCTACCTCTGATTCCCCATATCTAATTCCCCGCCTCTGTTTGCCCGCCTCTGATTCCCCGCCTCTGTTTCCCCATATCTGATTCCCCGCCTCTGAATCCCCAACTCTGATTCCCTGCCTCAGATTCCCCAGCTCTGATTCCCCGCCTTTGATTCCCCCCGTCTGATTCCCAGCCTCTGAATCCCCGTGTCTGATTTCCTGCCTCTGATTCCCCGCCTCTGATTCCCCATCTCTGATTCACCGCCTCTGATTCCCCACCTCTGATTCCCCATCTCTGATTCCGCACATCCAATTCCCTGCCTCTGATTCCCCAACTCTGATTCCCCACCTCTGATTCCCCAGCTCTGATTCCCCGCCTCAGATTCCCCGCGTCTGATTCCCTGCCTCTGATTCCCCGCCTCTGATTCACTGCCTCTGATTCCCCATATCTGATTCCCCGCCTCTGATTCCCCAACTCTGATTCCCCGCTTCTGATTCCCCAGCTCTGAATCCCCGCCTCTGATTCCCCGCGTCTGATTCCCTGCCTCTGATTCCCCGCCTCTGATTCCCCATCTGTGATTCACAACCTCTGATGCTCCACCTCTGATTCCCCATATCTGATTCCCCGCCTCTGTTTCCCCGCCTCTGATTCCCCGCCTCTGATTCCCCATATCTGATTCCCCGCCTCTGATTGCCCACCTCTGATACCCCGCGTCTGATACCCTGCCTCTGATTCCCCGCCTCTGATTCCCCATCTCTGATTCACCACCTCTGATTCCCGGCCTCTGATTACCCATCTGTGATTCCGCACATCCGATTCCCTGCCTATGATTCCCCACCTCTGATTCCCCGCCTCTGATTCCCCATATCTGATTCCCTGCCTCTGTTTCCCCGCCTCTGATTCCCTACCTCTGTTTCCCCATATCTGATTCCCCGCCTCTGATTCCCCAACTCTAATACCCCGCCTCTGATTCCCCAACTCTGATTCCCCACCTCTGATTCCCCGCATCTGATTCCCTGCCTCTGATTCCCCGCCTCTGATTCCAGGCCTCTGATTCCCATCATCTGATTCCGGCCTCTGATTCCCGGCCTCTGATTCCCTGCTTCTGATTCTGATTCCCTGCCTCTGATTCCCCATCTCTGATTCCGCACATCTGATTCCCTGCCTCTGATTCCCCACCTCTGATTCCCCATATCTGATTCCCCGCCTCTGTTTCCCCGCCTCTGATTCCCCGCCTCTGTTTCCCAATATCTAAGTCCCCACCTCTGATTCCCCAAATCTGATTTCCCACCTCTGATTCCCCAGCTCTGATTCCCCGCCTCTGATTCCCCGCATCTGATTCCCTGCATCTGATTCCAAGCCTCTGATTCCCTGCCTCTGATTCCCAACCTCTGATACCCCACCTCTGATTCCCCATATCTGATTCCCCGCCTCTGTTTCCCCGCCTTGGATTCCCCGCCTCAGTTTCCCCATATCTGATTCCCGGCCTCTGATTCCCCGCCTCTGATTCCCCGCCTCTGATTCCCTGCCTCTGATTCCCCATCTCCGATTCCCTGCCTCTGATTCCCAACCTCTGATTCCCCACCTCTGATTCCCCATATCTGATTCCCCGCCTCTGTTTCCCCGCCTCTGGTTCCCCGCCTCTGATTCCCAACTCTGATTCCCCGCCTCTGATTCCCCAGCTCTGATTCCCCGTGTTTGATTCCCTGCCTCTGATTCCCTGCCCTGATTCCCCATCTCTGTTTCACCGCCTTTGATTCGCCACCTCTGATTCCACATATCTGATTCCCCGCCTCTGTTTCCCCGACTCTGATTCCCTTCCTCTGATTCCCAACCTCTGATTCCACACCTCTGATTCCCCATATCTGATTCCCCGCCTCTATTTCCCCATATCTGAATCCCCGCCTCTGATTCCCCAACTCTGATTCCCCGCCTCTGATTCCCCAGCTCTGATTCCCCGACTCTGATTCCCGGCGTCCGATTCCCTGCCTCTGATTCCCCGCCTCTGATTCCACATCTCTGATTCCCCACCTCTGATTCCCCGTGTCTGATTCCCTGCCTCTGATTCCCCGCCTCTGATTCCCCGCCTCTGATTCCCTGACACTGAATCCCTGCCCCTGATTCACCACCTCTGATTCCCCATATCTGATTCCCCGCCTCTGTTTCCCCGCCTCTGATTCCCCGCCTCTGATTCCCCATATCTGATTCCCTGCCTCTGATTCCCCAACTCTGATTCCCCGCCTCTGATTCCCCAGCTCTGAATCCCCGCCTCTGATTCCCCGTGTCTGATTCCCTGCCTCTGATTCCCCGCCTTGATTCCCCATCTCTGATTCACAACCTCTGATTCCCCACCTCTGATTCCCTATATTTGATTCCCCGCCTCTGTTTCCCCGCCTCTGATTCCCCGCCTCTGATTCCCCATATCTGATTCCCCGCCTCTGATTGCCCACCTCTGATTCCCCGCCTCTGATTCGCCAGCTCTGATTCCCCGCCTCTGATTCCCCGCATCTGATTCCCTGCCTCTGATTCCCCGCCTCTGATTCCCCATCTCTGATTCACCGCCTTTGATTCGCCACCTCTGATTCCCCATATCTGATTCCCCACCTCTGTTTCCCGGCCTCTGATTCCCCGCCTCTGATTCTCCATATCTCATTCCCCGCCTCTGAATCCCCATCTCTGATTCCCGGACTCTGATTCCCTACCTCTGATTCCCAGCCTCTTATTCCCAGCATCTGATTCCCGGCCTCTGATTCCCGGCCTCTGATTCCCCGCTTCTGATTCTGATTCCCTGCCTCTGATTCCCCATCTCTGATTCAGCACATCTGAATCCCTGCCTCTGATTCCCCACCTCTGATTCCTCATATCTGATTCCCCGCCTCTGTTTCCCCGCCTCTGATTCCCCGCCTCTGTTTCCCTATATCTAATTCCCCACCTCTGATGCCCCAACTCTGATTCCCCGCCTCTGATTCCCCAGCTCTGATTCCCCGCCTCTGATTCCCCGCATCCGATTCCCCATATCTGATTCCCCGCCTCTGTTTCCCCGCCTCTGATTCCCCGCCTCTGTTTCCCCATATCTGATTCCCCGCCTCTGATTCCCAACTATGATTCCCCGCCTCTGATTCCCCAGCTCTGATTCCCTGCGTCTGATTCCCTGCGTTCTATTCCCTGCCTCTGATTCTCCACCTGTGATTCCCCATCACTGATTCACCACCTCTGATTCCCCACCTCTGATTCCCCATATCTAATTCCCCGCCTCTGTTTGCCCGCCTCTGATTCCCCGCCTCTGTTTCCCCATATCTGATTCCCCGTCTCTGAATCCCCAACTCTGATTCCCTGCCTCTGATTCCCCAGCTCTGATTCCCCGCCTTTGATTCCCCCCGTCTGATTCCCAGCCTCTGAATCCCCGTGTCTGATTTCCTGCCTCTGATTCCCCGCCTCTGATTCCCCATCTCTGATTCCTCTGATTCCCCACATCTGATTCCGCACATCCGATTCCCTGCCTCTGATTCCCCAACTCTGATTCCCCACCTCTGATTCCCCAGCTCTGATTCCCCGCCTCAGATTCCCCACGTCTGATTCCCTGCCTCTGATTCCCCGCCTCTGATTCCCCATCTCTGATTCCCCACCTCTGATTCCCCGTGTCTGATTCCCTGCCTCTGATTCCCCGCCTCTGAATCCCAGCCTCTGATTCCCCATATCTGATTCCCCGCCTCTGATTCCCTGCCTCTGATTCCCCAGCTCTGATACCCCGCCTTTGATTCCCCCCGTCTGATTCCCAGCCTCTGAATCCCCGTGTCTGATTTCCTGCCTCTGATTCCCCGCCTCTGATTCCCCATCTCTGATTCACCGCCTCTGATTCCCCATCTCTGATTCCCCACCTCTGATTCCCCGTGTCTGATTCCCTGCCTCTGATTCCCCGCCTCTGAATCCCAGCCTCTGATTCCCCATATCTGATTCCCCGCCTCTGATTCCCTGCCTCTGATTCCACAGCTCTGATTCCCCGCCTTTGATTCCCCCCGTCTGATTCCCAGCCTCTGAATCCCCGTGTCTGATTTCCTGCCTCTGATTCCCCGCCTCTGATTCCCCATCTCTGATTCACCGCCTCTGATTCCCCATCTCTGATTCCCCACCTCTGATTCCCCATATCTGATTCCCTGCCTCTGTTTCCCCGCCTCTGATTCCCCACCTCTGTTTCCCCATATCTGATTCCCCGCCTCTGATTCCCCAACTCTAATACCCCGCCTCTGATTCCCCAGCTCTGATTCCCCGCCTCTGATTCCCCGCATCTGATTCCCTGCCTCTGATTCCCCGCCTCTGATTCCAGGCCTCTGATTCCCAGCATCTGATTCCGGCCTCTGATTCCCGGCCTCTGATTCCCTGCTTCTGATGCTGATTCCCTGCCTCTGATTCCCCATCTCTGATTCCGCACATCTGATTCCTTGCCTCTGATTCCCCACCTCTGATTCCCCATATCTGATTCCCCGACTGGGTTTCCCCGCCTCTGTTTCCCAATATCTAAGTCCCCGCCTCTGATTCCCCAAATCTGATTCCCCATCTCTGATTCCCCAGCTCTGATTCCCCGCATCTGATTCCCTGCATCTGATTCCAAGCCTCTGATTCCCTGCCTCTGATTCCCAACCTCTGATTCCCCACCTCTGATTCACCATATCTGATTCCCCGCCTCTGTTTCCCCGCCTCGGATTCCCCGCCTCTGTTTCCCCATATATGATTCCCGGCCTCTGATTCCCCGCCTCTGATTCCCCGCCTCTGATTCCCTGCCTCTGATTCCCCATCTCCGATTCCGCACATCTGATTCCCTTCCTCTGATTCCCCGCCTCTGATTCCCCGCCTCTGATTCCCTGCCTCTGATTCCCAACCTCGGATTCCCCACCTCTGATTCCCCATATCTGATTCCCCGCCTCTGTTTCCCCGCCTCTGATTCCCCACCTCTAATTCCCAACTCTGATTCCCCGCCTCTGATTCCCCAGCTCTGATTCCCCGTGTTTGATTCCCTGCCTCTGATTCCCTGCCCTGATTCCCCATCTCTTTTTCACCGCCTTTGATTCGGCACCTCTGATTACCCATATCTGATTCCCCGACTCTGATTCCCTGCCTCTGATTCCCAACCTCTGATTCCACACCTCTGATTCCCCATATCTGATTCCCCGCCTCTATTTCCCCATATCTGATTCCCCGCCTCTGATTCCCCAACTCTGATTCCCCGCCTCTGATTCCCCAGCTCTGATTCCCCGACTCTGATTCCCGGAGTCCGATTCCCTGCCTCTGATTCCCCGCCTCTGATTCCCCATCTCTGATTCCCCGCCTCCGATTCCCCATGTCTGATTCCCTGCCTCTGATTCCCCGCCTCTGATTCCCCGCCTCTGATTCCCTGCCACTGATTACCTGCCCCTGATTCCCCAATTCTGATTCCCCATATCTGATTCTCCGCCTCTGTTTCCCCGCCTCTGATTCCCCGCCTCTGATTCCCCATATCTGATTCCCTGCCTCTGATTCCCCAACTCTGATTCACCGCCTCTGATTCCCCAGCTCTGAATCCCCGCCTCTGATTCCCCGCGTCTGACTCCCTGCCTCTGATTCCCCGCCTTGATTCCCCATCTCTGATTCACAACCTCTGATTCCCCACCTCTGATTCCCTATATTTGATTCCCCGCCTCTGTTTCCCCGCCTCTGATTCGCAACCTCTAATTCCCCACCTCTGATTCCCCATATCTGATTCCCCGCCTCTGTTACCCTGCCTCTGATTCCCGGCCTCTGTTTCCCCATATCTGATTCCCCTCCTCTGATTCCCCAACTCTGATTCCCCGCCTCTGATTCCCCAGCTCTGATTCCCCGCCTTTTATTCCCGGCCTCTGATTCCCTGCCACTGATTCCCCGCCCCTGATTCCCCACCTCTGATTCCCCATATCTGATTCCCCGCCTCTGTTTCCCCAGCTCTGATTCCCCACCTCTGATTCCCCAGCTCTGATTCCCTGCCACTGATTCCCCGCCCCTGATTCCCCACCTCTGATTTCCCATATCTGATTCCCCGCCTCTGTTTCCCCAGCTCTGATTCCCTGCCTCTGATTCCCTGCCCTGATTCCCCATCTCTGTTTCACCGCCTTTGATTCGCCACCTCTGATTCCCCATATCTGATTCCCCGCCTCTGTTTCCCCGCCTCTGATTCCCTGCCTCTGATTCCCAACCTCTGATTCCACACCTCTGATTCCCCATATCTGATTCCCCGCCTCTATTTCCCCATATCTGATTCCCCGCCTCTGATTCCCCAACTCTGATTCCCCGCCTCTGATTCCCCAGCTCTGATTCCCCGCCTCTGATTCCCGGCGTCCGATTCCCTGCCTCTGATTCCCCGCCTCTGATTCCCCATCTCTGATTCTCCATATCTGATTCCCCGCCTCTGAATCCCCATCTCTGATTCCCGGACTCTGATTCCCCTCCTCTGATTCCCGGCCTCTTATTCCCAGCATCTGATTCCCGGCCTCTGATTCCCGGCCTCTGATTCCCCGCTTCTGATTCTGATTCCCTGCCTCTGATTCCCCATCTCTGATTCCGCACATCTGATTCCCTGCCTCTGATTCCCCACCTCTGATTCCCCGTGTCTGATTCCCTGCCTCTGATTCCCCGCCTCTGAATCCCAGCCTCTGATTCCCCATATCTGATTCCCCGCCTCTGATTCCCTGCCTCTGATTCCACAGCTCTGATTCCCCGCCTTTGATTCCCCCCGTCTGATTCCCAGCCTCTGAATCCCCGTGTCTGATTTCCTGCCTCTGATTCCCCGCCTCTGATTCCCCATCTCTGATTCACCGCCTCTGATTCCCCATCTCTGATTCCCCACCTCTGATTCCCCATATCTGATTCCCTGCCTCTGTTTCCCCGCCTCTGATTCCCCACCTCTGTTTCCCCATATCTGATTCCCCGCCTCTGATTCCCCAACTCTAATACCCCGCCTCTGATTCCCCAGCTCTGATTCCCCGCCTCTGATTCCCCGCATCTGATTCCCTGCCTCTGATTCCCCGCCTCTGATTCCAGGCCTCTGATTCCCAGCATCTGATTCCGGCCTCTGATTCCCGGCCTCTGATTCCCTACTTCTGATTCTGATTCCCTGCCTCTGATTCCCCATCTCTGATTCCGCACATCTGATTCCTTGCCTCTGATTCCCCACCTCTGATTCCCCATATCTGATTCCCCGACTGGGTTTCCCCGCCTCTGATTCCCCGCCTCTGTTTCCCAATATCTAAGTCCCCGCCTCTGATTCCCCAAATCTGATTCCCCACCTCTGATTCCCCAGCTCTGATTCCCCGCCTCTGATTGCCCGCATCTGATTCCCTGCATCTGATTCCAAGACTCTGATTCCCTGCCTCTGATTCCCAACCTCTGATTCCCCACCTCTGATTCCCCATATCTGATTCCCCGCCTCTGTTTCCCCGCCTCGGAATCCCCGCCTCTGTTTCCCCATATCTGATTCCCGGCCTCTGATTCCCCGCCTCTGATTCCCCGCCTCTGATTCCCTGCCTCTGATTCCCCATCTCCGATTCCGCACATCTGATTCCCTTCCTCTGATTCCCCGCCTCTGATTCCCCGCCTCTGATTCCCTGCCTCTGATTCCCAACCTCGGATTCCCCACCTCTGATTCCCCATATCTGATTCCCCGCCTCTGTTTCCCCGCCTCTAATTCCCCGCCTCTGATTCCCAACTCTGATTCCCCGCCTCTGATTCCCCAGCTCTGATTCCCCGTGTTTGATTCCCTGCCTCTGATTCCCTGCCTTGATTCCCCATCTCTGTTTCACCGCCTTTGATTCGCCACCTCTGATTCCCCATATCTGATTCCCCGACTCTGATTCCCTGCCTCTGATTCCCAACCTCTGATTCCACACCTCTGATTCCCCATATCTGATTCCCCGCCTCTATTTCCCCATATCTGATTCCCCGCCTCTGATTCCCCAACTCTGATTCCCCGCCTCTGATTCCCCAGCTCTGATTCCCCGACTCTGATTCCCGGAGTCCGATTCCCTGCCTCTGATTCCCCGCCTCTGATTCCCCATCTCTGATTCCCCGCCTCCGATTCCCCATGTCTGATTCCCTGCCTCTGATTCCCCGCCTCTGATTCCCCGCCTCTGATTCCCTGCCACTGATTCCCTGCCCCTGATTCCCCAATTCTGATTCCCCATATCTGATTCTCCGCCTCTGTTTCCCCGCCTCTGATTCCCCGCCTCTGATTCCCCATATCTGATTCCCTGCCTCTGATTCCCCAACTCTGATTCACCGCCTCTGATTCCCCAGCTCTGAATCCCCGCCTCTGATTCCCCGCGTCTGATTCCCTGCCTCTGATTCCCCGCCTTGATTCCCCATCTCTGATTCACAACCTCTGATTCCCCACCTCTGATTCCCTATATTTGATTCCCCGCCTCTGTTTCCCCGCCTCTGATTCGCAACCTCTAATTCCCCACCTCTGATTCCCCATATCTGATTCCCCGCCTCTGTTACCCTGCCTCTGATTCCCGGCCTCTGTTTCCCCATATCTGATTCCCCTCCTCTGATTCCCCAACTCTGATTCCCCGCCTCTGATTCCCCAGCTCTGATTCCCCGCCTTTTATTCCCGGCCTCTGATTCCCTGCCACTGATTCCCCGCCCCTGATTCCCCACCTCTGATTCCCCATATCTGATTCCCCGCCTCTGTTTCCCCAGCTCTGATTCCCCACCTCTGATTCCCCAGCTCTGATTCCCTGCCACTGATTTCCCGCCCCTGATTCCCCACCTCTGATTTCCCATATCTGATTCCCCGCCTCTGTTTCCCCAGCTCTGATTCCCTGCCTCTGATTCCCTGCCCTGATTCCCCATCTCTGTTTCACCGCCTTTGATTCGCCACCTCTGATACCCCATATCTGATTCCCCGCCTCTGTTTCCCCGCCTCTGATTCCCTGCCTCTGATTCCCAACCTCTGATTCCACACCTCTGATTCCCCATATCTGATTCCCCGCCTCTATTTCCCCATATCTGATTCCCCGCCTCTGATTCCCCAACTCTGATTCCCCGCCTCTGATTCCCCAGCTCTGATTCCCCGCCTCTGATTCCCGGCGTCCGATTCCCTGCCTCTGATTCCCCGCCTCTGATTCCCCATCTCTGATTCTCCATATCTGATTCCCCGCCTCTGAATCCCCATCTCTGATTCCCGGACTCTGATTCCCCTCCTCTGATTCCCGGCCTCTTATTCCCAGCATCTGATTCCCGGCCTCTGATTCCCGGCCTCTGATTCCCCGCTTCTGATTCTGATTCCCTGCCTCTGATTCCCCATCTCTGATTCCGCACATCTGATTCCCTGCCTCTGATTCCCCATATCTGATTCCCCGCCTCTGTTTCCCCGCCTCTGATTCCCCGCCTCTGTTTCCCTATATCTAATTCCCCACCTCTGATGCCCCAACTCTGATTCCCCGCCTCTGATTCCCCAGCTCTGATTCCCCGCCTCTGATTCCCTGCATCCGATTCCCCATATCTGATTCCCCGCCTCTGTTTCCCCGCCTCTGATTCCCCACCTCTGTTTCCCCATATCTGATTCCCGCCTCTGATTCCCAACTATGATTCCCCGCCTCTGATTCCCCAGCTCTGATTCCCTGCCTCTGATTCCCCGCGTTCTATTCCCCGCCTCTGTTTCCCCGCCTCTGATTCCCCACCTCTGTTTCCCCATATCTGATTCCCGCCTCTGATTCCCAACTATGATTCCCCGCCTCTGATTCCCCAGCTCTGATTCCCCGCCTCTGATTCCCCATCTCTGATTCCCCGCCTCCGATTCCCCATGTCTGATTCCCTGCCTCTGATTCCCCGCCTCTGATTCCCCGCCTCTGATTCCCTGCCACTGATTCCCTGCCCCTGATTCCCCAATTCTGATTCCCCATATCTGATTCTCCGCCTCTGTTTCCCCGCCTCTGATTCCCCTCCTCTGATTCCCCAACTCTGATTCCCCGCCTCTGATTCCCCAGCTCTGATTCCCCGCCTTTTATTCCCGGCCTCTGATTCCCTGCCACTGATTCCCCGCCCCTGATTCCCCACCTCTGATTCCCCATATCTGATTCCCCGCCTCTGTTTCCCCAGCTCTGATTCCCCACCTCTGATTCCCCAGCTCTGATTCCCTGCCACTGATTCCCCGCCCCTGATTCCCCACCTCTGATTTCCCATATCTGATTCCCCGCCTCTGTTTCCCCAGCTCTGATTCCCTGCCTCTGATTCCCTGCCCTGATTCCCCATCTCTGTTTCACCGCCTTTGATTCGCCACCTCTGATTCCCCATATCTGATTCCCCGCCTCTGTTTCCCCGCCTCTGATTCCCTGCCTCTGATTCCCAACCTCTGATTCCACACCTCTGATTCCCCATATCTGATTCCCCGCCTCTATTTCCCCATATCTGATTCCCCGCCTCTGATTCCCCAACTCTGATTCCCCGCCTCTGATTCCCCAGCTCTGATTCCCCGCCTCTGATTCCCGGCGTCCGATTCCCTGCCTCTGATTCCCCGCCTCTGATTCCCCATCTCTGATTCTCCATATCTGATTCCCCGCCTCTGAATCCCCATCTCTGATTCCCGGACTCTGATTCCCCTCCTCTGATTCCCGGCCTCTTATTCCCAGCATCTGATTCCCGGCCTCTGATTCCCGGCCTCTGATTCCCCGCTTCTGATTCTGATTCCCTGCCTCTGATTCCCCATCTCTGATTCCGCACATCTGATTCCCTGCCTCTGATTCCCCACCTCTGATTCCCCGTGTCTGATTCCCTGCCTCTGATTCCCCGCCTCTGAATCCCAGCCTCTGATTCCCCATATCTGATTCCCCGCCTCTGATTCCCTGCCTCTGATTCCACAGCTCTGATTCCCCGCCTTTGATTCCCCCCGTCTGATTCCCAGCCTCTGAATCCCCGTGTCTGATTTCCTGCCTCTGATTCCCCGCCTCTGATTCCCCATCTCTGATTCACCGCCTCTGATTCCCCATCTCTGATTCCCCACCTCTGATTCCCCATATCTGATTCCCTGCCTCTGTTTCCCCGCCTCTGATTCCCCACCTCTGTTTCCCCATATCTGATTCCCCGCCTCTGATTCCCCAACTCTAATACCCCGCCTCTGATTCCCCAGCTCTGATTCCCCGCCTCTGATTCCCCGCATCTGATTCCCTGCCTCTGATTCCCCGCCTCTGATTCCAGGCCTCTGATTCCCAGCATCTGATTCCGGCCTCTGATTCCCGGCCTCTGATTCCCTACTTCTGATTCTGATTCCCTGCCTCTGATTCCCCATCTCTGATTCCGCACATCTGATTCCTTGCCTCTGATTCCCCACCTCTGATTCCCCATATCTGATTCCCCGACTGGGTTTCCCCGCCTCTGATTCCCCGCCTCTGTTTCCCAATATCTAAGTCCCCGCCTCTGATTCCCCAAATCTGATTCCCCACCTCTGATTCCCCAGCTCTGATTCCCCGCCTCTGATTGCCCGCATCTGATTCCCTGCATCTGATTCCAAGACTCTGATTCCCTGCCTCTGATTCCCAACCTCTGATTCCCCACCTCTGATTCCCCATATCTGATTCCCCGCCTCTGTTTCCCCGCCTCGGAATCCCCGCCTCTGTTTCCCCATATCTGATTCCCGGCCTCTGATTCCCCGCCTCTGATTCCCCGCCTCTGATTCCCTGCCTCTGATTCCCCATCTCCGATTCCGCACATCTGATTCCCTTCCTCTGATTCCCCGCCTCTGATTCCCCGCCTCTGATTCCCTGCCTCTGATTCCCAACCTCGGATTCCCCACCTCTGATTCCCCATATCTGATTCCCCGCCTCTGTTTCCCCGCCTCTAATTCCCCGCCTCTGATTCCCAACTCTGATTCCCCGCCTCTGATTCCCCAGCTCTGATTCCCCGTGTTTGATTCCCTGCCTCTGATTCCCTGCCTTGATTCCCCATCTCTGTTTCACCGCCTTTGATTCGCCACCTCTGATTCCCCATATCTGATTCCCCGACTCTGATTCCCTGCCTCTGATTCCCAACCTCTGATTCCACACCTCTGATTCCCCATATCTGATTCCCCGCCTCTATTTCCCCATATCTGATTCCCCGCCTCTGATTCCCCAACTCTGATTCCCCGCCTCTGATTCCCCAGCTCTGATTCCCCGACTCTGATTCCCGGAGTCCGATTCCCTGCCTCTGATTCCCCGCCTCTGATTCCCCATCTCTGATTCCCCGCCTCCGATTCCCCATGTCTGATTCCCTGCCTCTGATTCCCCGCCTCTGATTCCCCGCCTCTGATTCCCTGCCACTGATTCCCTGCCCCTGATTCCCCAATTCTGATTCCCCATATCTGATTCTCCGCCTCTGTTTCCCCGCCTCTGATTCCCCGCCTCTGATTCCCCATATCTGATTCCCTGCCTCTGATTCCCCAACTCTGATTCACCGCCTCTGATTCCCCAGCTCTGAATCCCCGCCTCTGATTCCCCGCGTCTGATTCCCTGCCTCTGATTCCCCGCCTTGATTCCCCATCTCTGATTCACAACCTCTGATTCCCCACCTCTGATTCCCTATATTTGATTCCCCGCCTCTGTTTCCCCGCCTCTGATTCGCAACCTCTAATTCCCCACCTCTGATTCCCCATATCTGATTCCCCGCCTCTGTTACCCTGCCTCTGATTCCCGGCCTCTGTTTCCCCATATCTGATTCCCCTCCTCTGATTCCCCAACTCTGATTCCCCGCCTCTGATTCCCCAGCTCTGATTCCCCGCCTTTTATTCCCGGCCTCTGATTCCCTGCCACTGATTCCCCGCCCCTGATTCCCCACCTCTGATTCCCCATATCTGATTCCCCGCCTCTGTTTCCCCAGCTCTGATTCCCCACCTCTGATTCCCCAGCTCTGATTCCCTGCCACTGATTTCCCGCCCCTGATTCCCCACCTCTGATTTCCCATATCTGATTCCCCGCCTCTGTTTCCCCAGCTCTGATTCCCTGCCTCTGATTCCCTGCCCTGATTCCCCATCTCTGTTTCACCGCCTTTGATTCGCCACCTCTGATTCCCCATATCTGATTCCCCGCCTCTGTTTCCCCGCCTCTGATTCCCTGCCTCTGATTCCCAACCTCTGATTCCACACCTCTGATTCCCCATATCTGATTCCCCGCCTCTATTTCCCCATATCTGATTCCCCGCCTCTGATTCCCCAACTCTGATTCCCCGCCTCTGATTCCCCAGCTCTGATTCCCCGCCTCTGATTCCCGGCGTCCGATTCCCTGCCTCTGATTCCCCGCCTCTGATTCCCCATCTCTGATTCTCCATATCTGATTCCCCGCCTCTGAATCCCCATCTCTGATTCCCGGACTCTGATTCCCCTCCTCTGATTCCCGGCCTCTTATTCCCAGCATCTGATTCCCGGCCTCTGATTCCCGGCCTCTGATTCCCCGCTTCTGATTCTGATTCCCTGCCTCTGATTCCCCATCTCTGATTCCGCACATCTGATTCCCTGCCTCTGATTCCCCATATCTGATTCCCCGCCTCTGTTTCCCCGCCTCTGATTCCCCGCCTCTGTTTCCCTATATCTAATTCCCCACCTCTGATGCCCCAACTCTGATTCCCCGCCTCTGATTCCCCAGCTCTGATTCCCCGCCTCTGATTCCCTGCATCCGATTCCCCATATCTGATTCCCCGCCTCTGTTTCCCCGCCTCTGATTCCCCACCTCTGTTTCCCCATATCTGATTCCCGCCTCTGATTCCCAACTATGATTCCCCGCCTCTGATTCCCCAGCTCTGATTCCCTGCCTCTGATTCCCCGCGTTCTATTCCCTGCCTCTGATTCCCCGCCAGTGATTCCCCATCACTGATTCACCACCTCTGATTCCCTACCTCTGATTCCCCATATCTAATTCCCCGCCTCTGTTTGCCCGCCTCTGATTCCCCGCCTCTGTTTCCCCATATCTGATTCCCCGCCTCTGAATCCCCAACTCTGATTCCCTGCCTCAGATTCCCCAGCTCTGATTCCCCGTCTTTGATTCCCCCCGTCTGATTCCCAGCCTCTGAATCCCCGTGTCTGATTTCCTGCCTCTGATTCCCCGCCTCTGATTCCCCATCTCTGATTCACCGCCTCTGATTCCCCACCTCTGATTCCCCATCTCTGATTCCGCACATCCAATTCCCTGCCTCTGATTCCCCAACTCTGATTCCCCACCTCTGATTCCCCAGCTCTGATTCCCCGCCTCAGATTCCCCGCGTCTGATTCCCTGCCTCTGATTCCCCGCCTCTGATTCCCTGCCTCTGATTCCCCATATCTGATTCCCCGCCTCTGATTCCCCAACTCTGATTCCCCGCTTCTGATTCCCCAGCTCTGAATCCCCGCCTCTGAATCCCCGCGTCTGATTCCCTGCCTCTGATTCCCCGCCTCTGATTCCCCATCTGTGATTCACAACCTCTGATGCCCCACCTCTGATTCCCCATATCTGATTCCCCGCCTCTGTTTCCCCACCTCTGATTCCCCGCCTCTGATTCCCCATATCTGATTCCCCGCCTCTGATTGCCCACCACTGATTCCCCGCGTCTGATACCCTGCCTCTGATTCCCCGCCTCTGATTCCCCATCTCTGATTCACCACCTCTGATTCCCGGCCTCTGATTCCCAATCTCTGATTCCGCACATCCGATTCCCTGCCTATGATTCCCCACCTCTGATTCCACGCCTCTGATTCCCCATATCTGATTCCCTGCCTCTGTTTCCCCGCCTCTGATTCCCTACCTCTGTTTCCCCATATCTGATTCCCCGCCTCTAATTCCCCAACTCTAATACCCCGCCTCTGATTCCCCAGCTCTGATTCCCCGCCTCTGATTCCCCGCATCTGATTCCCTGCCTCTGATTCCCCGCCTCTGATTCCAGGCCTCTGATTCCCAGCATCTGATTCCGGCCTCTGATTCCCGGCCTCTGATTCCCTGCTTCTGATTCTGTTTCCCTGCCTCTGATTCCCCATCTCTGATTCCGCACATCTGATTCCCTGCCTCTGATTCCCCACCTCTGATTCCCCATATCTGATTCCCCGCCTCTGTTTCCCCGCCTCTGATTCCCCGCCTCTGTTTCCCAATATCTAAGTCCCCACCTCTGATTCCCCAAATCTGATTCCCCACCTCTGATTCCCCAGCTCTTATTCCCCGCCTCTGATTCCCTGCATCTGATTCCCTGCATCTGATTCCAAGCCTCTGATTCCCTGCCTCTGATTCCCAACCTCTGATTCCCCACCTCTGATTCCCAATATCTGATTCCCCGCCTCTGTTTCCCCGCCTCGGATTCCCCGCCTCAGTTTCCCCATATCTGATTCCCGGCCTCTGATTCCCCGCCTCTGATTCCCCGCCTCTGATTCCCTGCCTCTGATTCCCCATCTCCGATTCCGCATATCTGATTCCCTTCCTCTGATTCCCCGCCTCTGATTCCCCGCCTCTGATTCCCTGCCTCTGATTCCCAACCTCTGATTCCCCACCTCTGATTCCCCATATCTCATTCCCCGCCTCTGTTTCCCCGCCTCTGATTCCCCGCCTCTGATTCCCAACTCTGATTCCCCGCCTCTGATTCCCCAGCTCTGATTCCCCGTGTTTGATTCCCTGCCTCTGATTCCCTGCCCTGATTCCCCATCTCTGTTTCACCGCCTTTGATTCGCCACCTCTGATTCCACATATCTGATCCCCGCCTCTGTTTCCCCGACTCTGATTCCCTTCCTCTGATTCCCAACGTCTGATTCCACACATCTGATTCCCCATATCTGATTCCCCGCCTCTATTTCCCCATATCTGATTCCCCGCCTCTGATTCCCCAACTCTGATTCCCCGCCTCTGATTCCCCAGCTCTGATTCCCCGACTCTGATTCCCGGCGTCCGATTCCCCGCCTCTGATTCCCCGTGTCTGATTCCCTGCCTCTGATTCCCCGCCTCTGATTCCCCGCCTCTGATTACCTGCCACTGATTCCCTGCCCCTGATTCCCCACCTCTGATTCCCCATATCTGATTCCCCGCCTCTGTTTCCCCGCCTCTGATTCCCCGCCTCTGATTCCCCATATCTGATTCCCTACCTCTGATTCCCCAACTCTGATTCCCCGCCTCTGATTCCCCAGCTCTGAATCCCCGCCTCTGATTCCCCGTGTCTGATTCCCTGCCTCTGATTCCCCGCCTTGATTCCCTATCTCTGATTCACAACCTCTGATTCCCCACCTCTGATTCCCTATATTTGATTCCCCGCCTCTGTTTCCCCGCCTCTGATTCCACGCCTCTGATTCCCCATATCTGATTCCCCGCCTCTGATTGCCCACCTCTGATTCCCCGCCTCAGATTCGCCAGCTCTGATTCCCCGCCCCTGATTCCCCGCACCTGATTCCCTGCCTCTGATTCCCCGCCTCTGATTCCCCATCTCTGATTCACCGCCTTTGATTCGCCACCTCTGATTCCCCATATCTGATTCCCCACCTCTGTTTCCCGGCCTCTGATTCCCCGCCTCTGATTCTCCATATCTTATTCCCCGCCTCTGAATCCCCATCTCTGATTCCCGGACTCTGATTCCCCACCTCTGATTCCCGGCCTCTTATTCCCAGCATCTGATTCCCGGCCACTGATACCCGGCCTCTGATTCCCCGCTTCTGATTCTGATTCCCTGCCTCTGATTCCCCATCTCTGATTCCGCACATCTGATTCCCTGCCTCTGATTCCCCACCTCTGATTCCCCATATCTGATTCCCCGCCTCTGTTTCCCCGCCTCTGATTCCCCGCCTCTGTTTCCCTATATCTAATTCCCCACCTCTGATGCCCCAACTCTGATTCCCCGCCTCTGATTCCCCAGCTCTGATTCCCCGCCTCTGATTCCCCGCATCCGATTCCCCATATCTGATTCCCCGCCTCTGTTTCCCCGCCTCTGATTCCCCGCCTCTGTTTCCCCATATCTGATTCCCCGCCTCTGATTCCCAACTATGATTCCCCGCCTCTGATTCCCCAGCTCTGATTCCCTGCGTCTGATTCCCTGCGTTCTATTCCCTGCCTCTGATTCCCCGCCTGTGATTCCCCATCACTGATTCACCACCTCTGATTCCCCACCTCTGATTCCCCATATCTAATTCCCCGCCTCTGTTTGCCCGCCTCTGATTCCCCGCCTCTGTTTCCCCATATCTGATTCCCCGTCTCTGAATCCCCAACTCTGATTCCCTGCCTCTGATTCCCCACCTCTGATTCCCCGCCTTTGATTCCCCCCGTCTGATTCCCAGCCTCTGAATCCCCGTGTCTGATTTCCTGCCTCTGATTCCCCGCATCTGATTCCCCATCTCTGATTCCTCTGATTCCCCACATCTGATTCCCCATCTCTGATTCCGCACATCCGATTCCCTGCCTCTGATTCCCCAACTCTGATTCCCCACCTCTGATTCCCCAGCTCTGATTCCCCGCCTCAGATTCCCCGCGTCTGATTCCCTGCCTCTGATTCCCCGCCTCTGATTCCCCATCTCTGATTCCCCACCTCTGATTCCCCGTGTCTGATTCCCTGCCTCTGATTCCCCGCCTCTGAATCCCAGCCTCTGATTCCCCATATCTGATTCCCCGCCTCTGATTCCCTGCCTCTGATTCCCCAGCTCTGATTCCCCGCCTTTGATTCCCCCCGTCTGATTCCCAGCCTCTGAATCCCCGTGTCTGATTTCCTGCCTCTGATTCCCCGCCTCTGATTCCCCATCTCTGATTCACCGCCTCTGATTCCCCATCTCTGATTCCCCACCTCTGATTCCCCGTGTCTGATTCCCCGTGTCTGATTCCCTGCCTCTGATTCCACGCCTCTGATTCCCCATATCTGATTCCCTGCCACTGATTCCCCGCCTCTGATTCCCCATCTCTGATTCACCACCTCTGATTCCCGGCCTCTGATTGCCCACCTCTGATTCCCCGCCTCTGATTCGCCAGCTATGATTCCCCCCCTCTGATTCCCCGCGTCTGATTCCCCGCCTCTGATTCCCCAACTCTAATACCCCGCCTCTGATTCCCCAGCTCTGATTCCCTTCCTCTGATTCCCCGCATCTGATTCCCTGCCTCTGATTCCCCGCCTCTGATTCCAGGCCTCTGATTCCCAACCTCTGATTCCCCATATCTGATTCCCCGCCTCTGTTTCAACGCCTCTGATTCCCCGCCTCTGTTTCCCCATATCTGATTCCCCGCCTCTGATTCCCCAACTCTGATTCCCCGCCTGTGATTCGCCAGCTCTAATTCCCCGCCTCTGATTCCCCATATCTGATTCCCATCCTCTGATTGCCCACCTCTGATTCCCCGCCTCTGATTCGCCAGCTCTGATTCCCCGCCTCTGATTCCCCGCATCTGATTCCCTGCCTCTGATTCCCCGCCTCTGATTCCCCATCTCTGATTCCCCGCCTGTGATTCCCGAGCTCTGATTCCCAGCCTCTGATTCCCCGTGTTTGATCCCCTGCCTCTGATAACCTTCCTCTGATTCCCGGCCTCTGATACCCCGCTTCTGATTCTGATTCCCTGCCTCTGATTCCCCATCTCTGATTCACCACATCTAATTCCCTGCCTCTGATTCCACGCCCCTGATTCCCCACCTCTGATTCCCCATATCTGAATCCCCGCCTCTGTTTCCACGCCTCTGATTCCCTGCCTCTGATTCCCAACCTCTGATTCCCCACCCCTGATTCCCCATATCTGATTCCCCGCCTCTGTTTCCCTGCCTCTGATTCTCCGCCCCTGTTTCCCCATATCTGATTCCCCGCCTCTGATTCCCCAACTCTGATTCCCCACCTCTGATTCCCCAGCTCTGATTCCCCGCCTCTGATTCCCCGTGTTTGATTCCCTGCCTCTGATTCCCCGCCTCTGATTCCCCATCTCTGATTCACCGCCTTTGATTCGACACCTCTGATTCCCCATATCTGATTCCCCACCTCTGTTACCCCGCCTCTGATTCCCCGCCTCTGATTCCCCATATATCATTCCCCGCCTCTGAATCCCCATCTCTGATTCCCGGACTCTGATTCCCCACCTCTGATTCCCGGCCTCTTATTCCCGGCATCTGAATCCCGGCCTCTGATTCCCGGCCTCTGATTCCCCGCTTCTGATTCTGATTCCCTGCCTCTGATTCCCCATCTCTGATTCCGCACATCTGATTCCCTGCCTCTGATTCCCCACCTCTGATTCCCCATATCTGATTCCCCACCTCTGTTTCCCCGCCTCTGATTCCCCGCCTCTGATTCCCCAGCTCTGATTCCCCGCCTTTTATTCCCGGCCTCTGATTCCCTGCCACTGATTCCCCGCCCCTGATTCCCCACCTCTGATTCCCCATATCTGATTCCCCGCCTCTGTTTCCCCAGCTCTGATTCCCCACCTCTGATTCCCCAGCTCTGATTCCCTGCCACTGATTCCCCGCCCCTGATTCCCCACCTCTGATTTCCCATATCTGATTCCCCGCCTCTGTTTCCCCAGCTCTGATTCCCTGCCTCTGATTCCCTGCCCTGATTCCCCATCTCTGTTTCACCGCCTTTGATTCGCCACCTCTGATTCCCCATATCTGATTCCCCGCCTCTGTTTCCCCGCCTCTGATTCCCTGCCTCTGATTCCCAACCTCTGATTCCACACCTCTGATTCCCCATATCTGATTCCCCGCCTCTATTTCCCCATATCTGATTCCCCGCCTCTGATTCCCCAACTCTGATTCCCCGCCTCTGATTCCCCAGCTCTGATTCCCCGCCTCTGATTCCCGGCGTTAGATTCCCTGCCTCTGATTCCCCGCCTCTGATTCTCCATCTCTGATTCTCCATATCTGATTCCCCGCCTCTGAATCCCCATCTCTGATTCCCGGACTCTGATTCCCCTCCTCTGATTCCCGGCCTCTTATTCCCAGCATCTGATTCCCGGCCTCTGATTCCCTGCCTCTGATTCCCCGCCTCTGATTCCCCGCCTCTGATTCCCTGCCACTGATTCCCTGCCCCTGATTCCCCAATTCTGATTCCCCATATCTGATTCTCCGCCTCTGTTTCCCCGCCTCTGATTCCCCGCCTCTGATTCCCCATATCTGATTCCCTGCCTCTGATTCCCCAACTCTGATTCACCGCCTCTGATTCCCCAGCTCTGAATCCCCGCCTCTGATTCCCCGCGTCTGATTCCCTGCCTCTGATTCCCCGCCTTGATTCCCCATCTCTGATTCACAACCTCTGATTCCCCACCTCTGATTCCCTATATTTGATTCCCCGCCTCTGTTTCCCCGCCTCTGATTCGCAACCTCTAATTCCCCACCTCTGATTCCCCATATCTGATTCCCCGCCTCTGTTACCCTGCCTCTGATTCCCGGCCTCTGTTTCCCCATATCTGATTCCCCTCCTCTGATTCCCCAACTCTGATTCCCCGCCTCTGATTCCCCAGCTCTGATTCCCCGCCTTTTATTCCCGGCCTCTGATTCCCTGCCACTGATTCCCCGCCCCTGATTCCCCACCTCTGATTCCCCATATCTGATTCCCCGCCTCTGTTTCCCCAGCTCTGATTCCCCACCTCTGATTCCCCAGCTCTGATTCCCTGCCACTGATTTCCCGCCCCTGATTCCCCACCTCTGATTTCCCATATCTGATTCCCCGCCTCTGTTTCCCCAGCTCTGATTCCCTGCCTCTGATTCCCTGCCCTGATTCCCCATCTCTGTTTCACCGCCTTTGATTCGCCACCTCTGATTCCCCATATCTGATTCCCCGCCTCTGTTTCCCCGCCTCTGATTCCCTGCCTCTGATTCCCAACCTCTGATTCCACACCTCTGATTCCCCATATCTGATTCCCCGCCTCTATTTCCCCATATCTGATTCCCCGCCTCTGATTCCCCAACTCTGATTCCCCGCCTCTGATTCCCCAGCTCTGATTCCCCGCCTCTGATTCCCGGCGTCCGATTCCCTGCCTCTGATTCCCCGCCTCTGATTCCCCATCTCTGATTCTCCATATCTGATTCCCCGCCTCTGAATCCCCATCTCTGATTCCCGGACTCTGATTCCCCTCCTCTGATTCCCGGCCTCTTATTCCCAGCATCTGATTCCCGGCCTCTGATTCCCGGCCTCTGATTCCCCGCTTCTGATTCTGATTCCCTGCCTCTGATTCCCCATCTCTGATTCCGCACATCTGATTCCCTGCCTCTGATTCCCCATATCTGATTCCCCGCCTCTGTTTCCCCGCCTCTGATTCCCCGCCTCTGTTTCCCTATATCTAATTCCCCACCTCTGATGCCCCAACTCTGATTCCCCGCCTCTGATTCCCCAGCTCTGATTCCCCGCCTCTGATTCCCTGCATCCGATTCCCCATATCTGATTCCCCGCCTCTGTTTCCCCGCCTCTGATTCCCCACCTCTGTTTCCCCATATCTGATTCCCGCCTCTGATTCCCAACTATGATTCCCCGCCTCTGATTCCCCAGCTCTGATTCCCTGCCTCTGATTCCCCGCGTTCTATTCCCTGCCTCTGATTCCCCGCCAGTGATTCCCCATCACTGATTCACCACCTCTGATTCCCTACCTCTGATTCCCCATATCTAATTCCCCGCCTCTGTTTGCCCGCCTCTGATTCCCCGCCTCTGTTTCCCCATATCTGATTCCCCGCCTCTGAATCCCCAACTCTGATTCCCTGCCTCAGATTCCCCAGCTCTGATTCCCCGTCTTTGATTCCCCCCGTCTGATTCCCAGCCTCTGAATCCCCGTGTCTGATTTCCTGCCTCTGATTCCCCGCCTCTGATTCCCCATCTCTGATTCACCGCCTCTGATTCCCCACCTCTGATTCCCCATCTCTGATTCCGCACATCAAATTCCCTGCCTCTGATTCCCCAACTCTGATTCCCCACCTCTGATTCCCCAGCTCTGATTCCCCGCCTCAGATTCCCCGCGTCTGATTCCCTGCCTCTGATTCCCCGCCTCTGATTCCCTGCCTCTGATTCCCCATATCTGATTCCCCGCCTCTGATTCCCCAACTCTGATTCCCCGCTTCTGATTCCCCAGCTCTGAATCCCCGCCTCTGAATCCCCGCGTCTGATTCCCTGCCTCTGATTCCCCGCCTCTGATTCCCCATCTGTGATTCACAACCTCTGATGCCCCACCTCTGATTCCCCATATCTGATTCCCCGCCTCTGTTTCCCCACCTCTGATTCCCCGCCTCTGATTCCCCATATCTGATTCCCCGCCTCTGATTGCCCACCACTGATTCCCCGCGTCTGATACCCTGCCTCTGATTCCCCGCCTCTGATTCCCCATCTCTGATTCACCACCTCTGATTCCCGGCCTCTGATTCCCAATCTCTGATTCCGCACATCCGATTCCCTGCCTATGATTCCCCACCTCTGATTCCACGCCTCTGATTCCCCATATCTGATTCCCTGCCTCTGTTTCCCCGCCTCTGATTCCCTACCTCTGTTTCCCCATATCTGATTCCCCGCCTCTAATTCCCCAACTCTAATACCCCGCCTCTGATTCCCCAGCTCTGATTCCCCGCCTCTGATTCCCCGCATCTGATTCCCTGCCTCTGATTCCCCGCCTCTGATTCCAGGCCTCTGATTCCCAGCATCTGATTCCGGCCTCTGATTCCCGGCCTCTGATTCCCTGCTTCTGATTCTGTTTCCCTGCCTCTGATTCCCCATCTCTGATTCCGCACATCTGATTCCCTGCCTCTGATTCCCCACCTCTGATTCCCCATATCTGATTCCCCGCCTCTGTTTCCCCGCCTCTGATTCCCCGCCTCTGTTTCCCAATATCTAAGTCCCCACCTCTGATTCCCCAAATCTGATTCCCCACCTCTGATTCCCCAGCTCTTATTCCCCGCCTCTGATTCCCTGCATCTGATTCCCTGCATCTGATTCCAAGCCTCTGATTCCCTGCCTCTGATTCCCAACCTCTGATTCCCCACCTCTGATTCCCAATATCTGATTCCCCGCCTCTGTTTCCCCGCCTCGGATTCCCCGCCTCAGTTTCCCCATATCTGATTCCCGGCCTCTGATTCCCCGCCTCTGATTCCCCGCCTCTGATTCCCTGCCTCTGATTCCCCATCTCCGATTCCGCATATCTGATTCCCTTCCTCTGATTCCCCGCCTCTGATTCCCCGCCTCTGATTCCCTGCCTCTGATTCCCAACCTCTGATTCCCCACCTCTGATTCCCCATATCTCATTCCCCGCCTCTGTTTCCCCGCCTCTGATTCCCCGCCTCTGATTCCCAACTCTGATTCCCCGCCTCTGATTCCCCAGCTCTGATTCCCCGTGTTTGATTCCCTGCCTCTGATTCCCTGCCCTGATTCCCCATCTCTGTTTCACCGCCTTTGATTCGCCACCTCTGATTCCACATATCTGATCCCCGCCTCTGTTTCCCCGACTCTGATTCCCTTCCTCTGATTCCCAACGTCTGATTCCACACATCTGATTCCCCATATCTGATTCCCCGCCTCTATTTCCCCATATCTGATTCCCCGCCTCTGATTCCCCAACTCTGATTCCCCGCCTCTGATTCCCCAGCTCTGATTCCCCGACTCTGATTCCCGGCGTCCGATTCCCCGCCTCTGATTCCCCGTGTCTGATTCCCTGCCTCTGATTCCCCGCCTCTGATTCCCCGCCTCTGATTACCTGCCACTGATTCCCTGCCCCTGATTCCCCACCTCTGATTCCCCATATCTGATTCCCCGCCTCTGTTTCCCCGCCTCTGATTCCCCGCCTCTGATTCCCCATATCTGATTCCCTACCTCTGATTCCCCAACTCTGATTCCCCGCCTCTGATTCCCCAGCTCTGAATCCCCGCCTCTGATTCCCCGTGTCTGATTCCCTGCCTCTGATTCCCCGCCTTGATTCCCTATCTCTGATTCACAACCTCTGATTCCCCACCTCTGATTCCCTATATTTGATTCCCCGCCTCTGTTTCCCCGCCTCTGATTCCACGCCTCTGATTCCCCATATCTGATTCCCCGCCTCTGATTGCCCACCTCTGATTCCCCGCCTCAGATTCGCCAGCTCTGATTCCCCGCCCCTGATTCCCCGCACCTGATTCCCTGCCTCTGATTCCCCGCCTCTGATTCCCCATCTCTGATTCACCGCCTTTGATTCGCCACCTCTGATTCCCCATATCTGATTCCCCACCTCTGTTTCCCGGCCTCTGATTCCCCGCCTCTGATTCTCCATATCTTATTCCCCGCCTCTGAATCCCCATCTCTGATTCCCGGACTCTGATTCCCCACCTCTGATTCCCGGCCTCTTATTCCCAGCATCTGATTCCCGGCCACTGATACCCGGCCTCTGATTCCCCGCTTCTGATTCTGATTCCCTGCCTCTGATTCCCCATCTCTGATTCCGCACATCTGATTCCCTGCCTCTGATTCCCCACCTCTGATTCCCCATATCTGATTCCCCGCCTCTGTTTCCCCGCCTCTGATTCCCCGCCTCTGTTTCCCTATATCTAATTCCCCACCTCTGATGCCCCAACTCTGATTCCCCGCCTCTGATTCCCCAGCTCTGATTCCCCGCCTCTGATTCCCCGCATCCGATTCCCCATATCTGATTCCCCGCCTCTGTTTCCCCGCCTCTGATTCCCCGCCTCTGTTTCCCCATATCTGATTCCCCGCCTCTGATTCCCAACTATGATTCCCCGCCTCTGATTCCCCAGCTCTGATTCCCTGCGTCTGATTCCCTGCGTTCTATTCCCTGCCTCTGATTCCCCGCCTGTGATTCCCCATCACTGATTCACCACCTCTGATTCCCCACCTCTGATTCCCCATATCTAATTCCCCGCCTCTGTTTGCCCGCCTCTGATTCCCCGCCTCTGTTTCCCCATATCTGATTCCCCGTCTCTGAATCCCCAACTCTGATTCCCTGCCTCTGATTCCCCACCTCTGATTCCCCGCCTTTGATTCCCCCCGTCTGATTCCCAGCCTCTGAATCCCCGTGTCTGATTTCCTGCCTCTGATTCCCCGCATCTGATTCCCCATCTCTGATTCCTCTGATTCCCCACATCTGATTCCCCATCTCTGATTCCGCACATCCGATTCCCTGCCTCTGATTCCCCAACTCTGATTCCCCACCTCTGATTCCCCAGCTCTGATTCCCCGCCTCAGATTCCCCGCGTCTGATTCCCTGCCTCTGATTCCCCGCCTCTGATTCCCCATCTCTGATTCCCCACCTCTGATTCCCCGTGTCTGATTCCCTGCCTCTGATTCCCCGCCTCTGAATCCCAGCCTCTGATTCCCCATATCTGATTCCCCGCCTCTGATTCCCTGCCTCTGATTCCCCAGCTCTGATTCCCCGCCTTTGATTCCCCCCGTCTGATTCCCAGCCTCTGAATCCCCGTGTCTGATTTCCTGCCTCTGATTCCCCGCCTCTGATTCCCCATCTCTGATTCACCGCCTCTGATTCCCCATCTCTGATTCCCCACCTCTGATTCCCCGTGTCTGATTCCCCGTGTCTGATTCCCTGCCTCTGATTCCACGCCTCTGATTCCCCATATCTGATTCCCTGCCACTGATTCCCCGCCTCTGATTCCCCATCTCTGATTCACCACCTCTGATTCCCGGCCTCTGATTGCCCACCTCTGATTCCCCGCCTCTGATTCGCCAGCTATGATTCCCCCCCTCTGATTCCCCGCGTCTGATTCCCCGCCTCTGATTCCCCAACTCTAATACCCCGCCTCTGATTCCCCAGCTCTGATTCCCTTCCTCTGATTCCCCGCATCTGATTCCCTGCCTCTGATTCCCCGCCTCTGATTCCAGGCCTCTGATTCCCAACCTCTGATTCCCCACCTCTGATTCCCCATATCTGATTCCCCGCCTCTGTTTCAACGCCTCTGATTCCCCGCCTCTGTTTCCCCATATCTGATTCCCCGCCTCTGATTCCCCAACTCTGATTCCCCGCCTGTGATTCGCCAGCTCTAATTCCCCGCCTCTGATTCCCCATATCTGATTCCCATCCTCTGATTGCCCACCTCTGATTCCCCGCCTCTGATTCGCCAGCTCTGATTCCCCGCCTCTGATTCCCCGCATCTGATTCCCTGCCTCTGATTCCCCGCCTCTGATTCCCCATCTCTGATTCCCCGCCTGTGATTCCCGAGCTCTGATTCCCAGCCTCTGATTCCCCGTGTTTGATCCCCTGCCTCTGATAACCTTCCTCTGATTCCCGGCCTCTGATACCCCGCTTCTGATTCTGATTCCCTGCCTCTGATTCCCCATCTCTGATTCACCACATCTAATTCCCTGCCTCTGATTCCACGCCCCTGATTCCCCACCTCTGATTCCCCATATCTGAATCCCCGCCTCTGTTTCCACGCCTCTGATTCCCTGCCTCTGATTCCCAACCTCTGATTCCCCACCCCTGATTCCCCATATCTGATTCCCCGCCTCTGTTTCCCTGCCTCTGATTCTCCGCCCCTGTTTCCCCATATCTGATTCCCCGCCTCTGATTCCCCAACTCTGATTCCCCACCTCTGATTCCCCAGCTCTGATTCCCCGCCTCTGATTCCCCGTGTTTGATTCCCTGCCTCTGATTCCCCGCCTCTGATTCCCCATCTCTGATTCACCGCCTTTGATTCGACACCTCTGATTCCCCATATCTGATTCCCCACCTCTGTTACCCCGCCTCTGATTCCCCGCCTCTGATTCCCCATATATCATTCCCCGCCTCTGAATCCCCATCTCTGATTCCCGGACTCTGATTCCCCACCTCTGATTCCCGGCCTCTTATTCCCGGCATCTGAATCCCGGCCTCTGATTCCCGGCCTCTGATTCCCCGCTTCTGATTCTGATTCCCTGCCTCTGATTCCCCATCTCTGATTCCGCACATCTGATTCCCTGCCTCTGATTCCCCACCTCTGATTCCCCATATCTGATTCCCCACCTCTGTTTCCCCGCCTCTGATTCCCCGCCTCTGATTCCCCAGCTCTGATTCCCCGCCTTTTATTCCCGGCCTCTGATTCCCTGCCACTGATTCCCCGCCCCTGATTCCCCACCTCTGATTCCCCATATCTGATTCCCCGCCTCTGTTTCCCCAGCTCTGATTCCCCACCTCTGATTCCCCAGCTCTGATTCCCTGCCACTGATTCCCCGCCCCTGATTCCCCACCTCTGATTTCCCATATCTGATTCCCCGCCTCTGTTTCCCCAGCTCTGATTCCCTGCCTCTGATTCCCTGCCCTGATTCCCCATCTCTGTTTCACCGCCTTTGATTCGCCACCTCTGATTCCCCATATCTGATTCCCCGCCTCTGTTTCCCCGCCTCTGATTCCCTGCCTCTGATTCCCAACCTCTGATTCCACACCTCTGATTCCCCATATCTGATTCCCCGCCTCTATTTCCCCATATCTGATTCCCCGCCTCTGATTCCCCAACTCTGATTCCCCGCCTCTGATTCCCCAGCTCTGATTCCCCGCCTCTGATTCCCGGCGTTAGATTCCCTGCCTCTGATTCCCCGCCTCTGATTCTCCATCTCTGATTCTCCATATCTGATTCCCCGCCTCTGAATCCCCATCTCTGATTCCCGGACTCTGATTCCCCTCCTCTGATTCCCGGCCTCTTATTCCCAGCATCTGATTCCCGGCCTCTGATTCCCGGCCTCTGATTCCCCGCTTCTGATTCTGATTCCCTGCCTCTGATTCCCCATCTCTGATTCCGCACATCTGATTCCCTGCCTCTGATTCCCCACCTCTGATTCCCCATATCTGATTCCCCGCCTCTGTTTACCCGCCTCTGATTCCCCGCCTCTGTTTCCCTATATCTAATTCCCCACCTCTGATGCCCCAACTCTGATTCCCCGCCTCTGATTCCCCAGCTCTGATTCCCCGCCTCTGATTCCCTGCATCCGATTCCCCATATCTGATTCCCCGCCTCTGTTTCCCCGCCTCTGATTCCCCACCTCTGTTTCCCCATATCTGATTCCAGCCTCTGATTCCCAACTATGATTCCCCGCCTCTGATTCCCCAGCTCTGATTCCCTGCCTCTGATTCCCCGCGTTCTATTCCCTGCCTCTGATTCCCCGCCTGTGATTCCCCATCACTGATTCACCACCTCTGATTCCCTACCTCTGATTCCCCATATCTAATTCCCCGCCTCTGTTTGCCCGCCTCTGATTCCCCGCCTCTGTTTCCCCATATCTGATTCCCCGCCTCTGAATCCCCAACTCTGATTCCCTGCCTCAGATACCCCAGCTCTGATTCCCCGCCTTTGATTCCCCCCGTCTGATTCCCAGCCTCTGAATCCCCGTGTCTGATTTCCTGCCTCTGATTCCCCGCCTCTGATTCCCCATCTCTGATTCACCGCCTCTGATTCCCCACCTCTGATTCCCCATCTCTGATTCCGCACATCCAATTCCCTGCCTCTGATTCCCCAACTCTGATTCCCCACCTCTGATTCCCCAGCTCTGATTCCCCGCCTCAGATTCCCCGCGTCTGATTCCCTGCCTCTGATTCCCCGCCTCTGATTCCCTGCCTCTGATTCCCCATATCTGATTCCCCGCCTCTGATTCCCCAACTCTGATTCCCCGCTTCTGATTCCCCAGCTCTGAATCCCCGCCTCTGAATCCCCGCGTCTGATTCCCTGCCTCTGATTCCCCGCCTCTGATTCCCCATCTGTGATTCACAACCTCTGATGCCCCACCTCTGATTCCCCATATCTGATTCCCTGCCTCTGTTTCCCCGCCTCTGATTCCCCGCCTCTGATTCCCCATATCTGATTCCCCGCCTCTGATTGCCCACCTCTGATTCCCCGCGTCTGATACCCTGCCTCTGATTCCCCGCCTCTGATTCCCCATCTCTGATTCACCACCTCTGATTCCCGGCCTCTGATTCCCAATCTCTGATTCCGCACATCCGATTCCCTGCCTATGATTCCCCACCTCTGATTCCCCGCCTCTGATTCCCCATATCTGATTCCCTGCCTCTGTTTCCCCGCCTCTGATTCCCTACCTCTGTTTCCCCATATCTGATTCCCCGCCTCTAATTCCCCAACTCTAATACCCCGCCTCTGATTCCCCAGCTCTGATTCCCCGCCTCTGATTCCCCGCATCTGATTCCCTGCCTCTGATTCCCCGCCTCTGATTCCAGGCCTCTGATTCCCAGCATCTGATTCCGGCCTCTGATTCCCGGCCTCTGATTCCCTGCTTCTGATTCTGTTTCCCTGCCTCTGATTCCCCATCTCTGATTCCGCACATCTGATTCCCTGCCTCTGATTCCCCACCTCTGATTCCCCATATCTGATTCCCCGCCTCTGTTTCCCCGCCTCTGATTCCCCGCCTCTGTTTCCCAATATCTAAGTCCCCACCTCTGATTCCCCAAATCTGATTCCCCACCTCTGATTCCCCAGCTCTTATTCCCCGCCTCTTATTCCCCGCATCTGATTCCCTGCATCTGATTCCAAGCCTCTGATTCCCTGCCTCTGATTCCCAACCTCTGATTCCCCACCTCTGATTCCCAATATCTGATTCCCCGCCTCTGTTTCCCCGCCTCGGATTCCCCGCCTCAGTTTCCCCATATCTGATTCCCGGCCTCTGATTCCCCGCCTCTGATTCCCCGCCTCTGATTCCCTGCCTCTGATTCCCCATCTCCGATTCCGCATATCTGATTCCCTTCCTCTGATTCCCCGCCTCAGATTCCCCGCCTCTGATTCCCCGGCCTCTGATTCCCCGCCTCTGATTCCCCGCCTCTGATTCCCTGCCTCTGATTCCCCATCTCCGATTCCGCATATCAGATTCCCTTCCTCTGATTCCCCGCCTCTGATTCCCCGCCTCTGATTCCCTGCCTCTGATTCCCGGCCTCTGATTCCCAATCTCTGATTCCGCACATCCGATTCCCTGCCTATGATTCCCCGCCTCTGATTCCCCGCCTCTGATTCCCCATATCTGATTCCCTGCCTCTGTTTCCCCGCCTCTGATTCCCTACCTCTGTTTCCCCATATCTGATTCCCCGCCTCTAATTCCCCAACTCTAATACCCCGCCTCTGATTCCCCAGCTCTGATTCCCCGCCTCTGATTCCCCGCATCTGATTCCCTGCCTCTGATTCCCCGCCTCTGATTCCAGGCCTCTGATTCCCAGCATCTGATTCCGGCCTCTGATTCCCGGCCTCTGATTCCCTGCTTCTGATTCTGTTTCCCTGCCTCTGATTCCCCATCTCTGATTCCGCACATCTGATTCCCTGCCTCTGAATCCCCACCTCTGATTCCCCATATCTGATTCCCCGCCTCTGTTTCCCCGCCTCTGATTCCCCGCCTCTGTTTCCCAATATCTAAGTCCCCACCTCTGATTCCCCAAATCTGATTCCCCACCTCTGATTCCCCAGCTCTTATTCCCCGCCTCTGATTCCCCGCATCTGATTCCCTGCATCTGATTCCAAGCCTCTGATTCCCTGCCTCTGATTCCCAACCTCTGATTCCCCACCTCTGATTCCCAATATCTGATTCCCCGCCTCTGTTTCCCCGCCTCGGATTCCCCGCCTCAGTTTCCCCATATATGATTCCCGGCCTCTGATTCCCCGCCTCTGATTCCCCGCCTCTGATTCCCTGCCTCTGATTCCCCATCTCCGATTCCGCATATCTGATTCCCTTCCTCTGATTCCCCGCCTCTGATTCCCCGCCTCTGATTCCCTGCCTCTGATTCCCAACCTCTGATTCCCCACCTCTGATTCCCCATATCTGATTCCCCGCCTCTGTTTCCCCGCCTCTGATTCCCCGCCTCTGATTCCCAACTCTGATTCCCCGCCTCTGATTCCCCAGCTCTGATTCCCCGTGTTTGATTCCCTGCCTCTGATTCCCTGCCCTGATTCCCCATCTCTGTTTCACCGCCTTTGATTCGCCACCTCTGATTCCACATATCTGATTCCCCGCCTCTGTTTCCCCGACTCTGATTCCCTTCCTCTGATTCCCAACCTCTGATTCCACACATCTGATTCCCCATATCTGATTCCCCGCCTCTATTTCCCCATATCTGATTCCCCGCCTCTGATTCCCCAACTCTGATTCCCCGCCTCTGATTCCCCAGCTCTGAATCCCCGCCTCTGATTCCCCGTGTCTGATTCCCTGCCTCTGATTCCCCGCCTTGATTCCCCATATCTGATTCCCCGCCTCTGTTTCCCCGCCTCTGATTCCCCGCCTCTGATTCCCCATATCTGATTCCCTACCTCTGATTCCCCAACTCTGATTCCCCGCCTCTGATTCCCCAGCTCTGAATCCCCGCCTCTGATTCCCCGTGTCTGATTCCCTGCCTCTGATTCCCCGCCTTGATTCCCCATCTCTGATTCACAACCTCTGATTCCCCACCTCTGATTCCCTATATTTGATTCCCCGCCTCTGTTTCCCCGCCTCTGATTCCACGCCTCTGATTCCCCATATCTGATTCCCCGCCTCTGATTGCCCACCTCTGATTCCCCGCCTCTGATTCGCCAGCTCTGATTCCCCGCCCCTGATTCCCCGCATCTGATTCCCTGCCTCTGATTCCCCGCCTCTGATTCCCCATCTCTGATTCACCGCCTTTGATTCGCCACCTCTGATTCCCCATATCTGATTCCCCACCTCTGTTTCCCGGCCTCTGATTCCCCGCCTCTGATTCTCCATATCTCATTCCCCGCCTCTGAATCCCCATCTCTGAATCCCGGACTCTGATTCCCCACCTCTGATTCCCGGCCTCTTATTCCCAGCATCTGATTCCCGGCCTCTGATACCCGGCCTCTGATTCCCCGCTTCTGATTCTGATTCCCTGCCTCTGATTCCCCATCTCTGATTCCGCACATCTGATTCCCTGCCTCTGATTCCCCACCTCTGATTCCCCATATCTGATTCCCCGCCTCTGTTTCCCCGCCTCTGATTCCCCGCCTCTGTTTCCCTATATCTAATTCCCCACCTCTGATGCCCCAACTCTGATTCCCCGCCTCTGATTCCCCAGCTCTGATTCCCCGCCTCTGATTCCCCGCATCCGATTCCCCATATCTGATTCCCCGCCTCTGTTTCCCCGCCTCTGATTCCCCGCCTCTGTTTCCCCATATCTGATTCCCCGCCTCTGATTCCCAACTATGATTCCCCGCCTCTGATTCCCCAGCACTGATTCCCTGCGTCTGATTCCCTGCGTTCTATTCCCTGCCTCTGATTCCCCGCCTGTGATTCCCCATCACTGATTCACCACCTCTGATTCCCCACCTCTGATTCCCCATATCTAATTCCCCGCCTCTGTTTGCCCGCCTCTGATTCCCCGCCTCTGTTTCCCCATATCTGATTCCCCGTCTCTGAATCCCCAACTCTGATTCCCTGCCTCTGATTCCCCAGCTCTGATTCCCCGCCTTTGATTCCCCCCGTCTGATTCCCAGCCTCTGAATCCCCGTGTCTGATTTCCTGCCTCTGATTCCCCGCCTCTGATTCCCCATCTCTGATTCCTCTGATTCCCCACATCTGATTCCCCATCTCTGATTCCGCACATCCGATTCCCTGCCTCTGATTCCCCAACTCTGATTCCCCACCTCTGATTCCTCAGCTCTGATTCCCCGCCTCAGATTCCCCGCGTCTGATTCCCTGCCTCTGATTCCCCGCCTCTGATTCCCCATCTCTGATTCCCCACCTCTGATTCCCCGTGTCTGATTCCCTGCCTCTGATTCCCTGCCTCTGAATCCCAGCCTCTGATTCCCCATATCTGATTCCCCGCCTCTGATTCCCTGCCTCTGATTCCCCAGCTCTGATTCCCCGCCTTTGATTCCCCCCGTCTGATTCCCAGCCTCTGAATCCCCGTGTCTGATTTCCTGCCTCTGATTCTCCGCCTCTGATTCCCCATCTCTGATTCACCGCCTCTGATTCCCCATCTCTGATTCCCCACCTCTGATTCCCCGTGTCTGATTCCCCGTGTCTGATTTCCTGCCTCTGATTCCACGCCTCTGATTCCCCATATCTGATTCCATGCCACTGATTCCCCGCCTCTGATTCCCCATCTCTGATTCACCACCTCTGATTCCCGGCCTCTGATTGCCCACCTCTGATTCCCCGCCTCTGATTCGCCAGCTATGATTCCCCCCCTCTGAATCCCCGCGTCTGATTCCCCGCCTCTGATTCCCCAACTCTAATACCCCGCCTCTGATTCCCCAGCTCTGATTCCCCTCCTCTGATTCCCCGCATCTGATTCCCTGCCTCTGATTCCCCGCCTCTGATTCCAGGCCTCTGATTCCCAACCTCTGATTCCCCACCTCTGATTCCCCATATCTGATTCCCCGCCTCTGTTTCACCGCCTCTGATTCCCCGCCTCTGTTTCCCCATATCTGATTCCCCGCCTCTGATTCCCCAACTCTGATTCCCCGCCTGTGATTCGCCAGCTCTAATTCCCCGCCTCTGATTCCCCATATCTGATTCCCATCCTCTGATTGCCCACCTCTGATTCCCCGCCTCTGATTCGCCAGCTCTGATTCCCCGCCTCTGATTCCCCGCATCTGATTCCCTGCCTCTGATTCCCCGCCTCTGATTCCCCATCTCTGATTCCCCGCCTGTGATTCCCCAGCTCTGATTCCCAGCCTCTGATTCCCCGTGTTTGATCCCCTGCCTCTGATTACCTTCCTCTGATTCCCGGCCTCTGATACCCCGCTTCTGATTCTGATTCCCTGCCTCTGATTCCCCATCTCTGATTCACCACATCTAATTCCCTGCCTCTGACTCCACGCCCCTGATTCCCCACCTCTGATTCCCCATATCTGAATCCCCGCCTCTGTTTCCACGCCTCTGATTCCCTGCCTCTGATTCCCAACCTCTGATTCCCCACCCCTGATTCCCCATATCTGATTCCCCGCCTCTGTTTCCCTGCCTGTGATTCTCCGCCCCTGTTTCCCCATATCTGATTCCCCGCCTCTGATTCCCCAACTCTGATTCCCCACCTCTGATTCCCCAGCTCTGATTCCCCGCCTCTGATTCCCCGTGTTTGATTCCCTGCCTCTGATTCCCCGCCTCTGATTCCCCATCTCTGATTCACCGCCTTTGATTCGACACCTCTGATTCCCCATATCTGATTCCCCACCTCTGTTACCCCGCCTCTGATTCCCCGCCTCTGATTCCCCATATATCATTCCCCGCCTCTGAATCCCCATCTCTGATTCCCGGACTCTGATTCCCCACCTCTGATTCCCGGCCTCTTATTCCCGGCATCTGAATCCCGGCCTCTGATTCCCGGCCTCTGATTCCCTGCTTCTGATTCTGATTCCCTGCCTCTGATTCCCCATCTCTGATTCCGCACATCTGATTCCCTGCCTCTGATTCCCCACCTCTGATTCCCCATATCTGATTCCCCACCTCTGTTTCCCCGACTCTGATTCCCCGCCTCTGTTTCCCCATATCTAATTCCCCACCTCTGATGCCCCAACTCTGATACCCCGCCTCTGATTCCCCAGCTCTGATTCCCCGCCTCTGATTCCCCGCCTCTGATTCCCTGCCTCTGATTCCCAACCTCTGATTCCCCACCTCTGATTCCCCATATCTGATTCCCCGCCTCTGTTTCCCCGCCTCTGATTCCCCGCCTCTGATTCCCAACTCTGATTCCCCGCCTCTGATTCCCCAGCTCTGATTCCCCGTGTTTGATTCCCTGCCTCTGATTCCCTGCCCTGATTCCCCATCTCTGTTTCACCGCCTTTGATTCGCCACCTCTGATTCCACATATCTGATTCCCCGCCTCTGTTTCCCCGACTCTGATTCCCATCCTCTGATTCCCAACCTCTGATTCCACACATCTGATTCCCCATATCTGATTCCCCGCCTCTATTTCCCCATCTCCGATTCCGCATATCTGATTCCCTTCCTCTGATTCCCCGCCTCAGATTCCCCGCCTCTGATTCCCCGGCCTCTGATTCCCCGCCTCTGATTCCCCGCCTCTGATTCCCTGCCTCTGATTCCCCATCTCCGATTCCGCATATCAGATTCCCTTCCTCTGATTCCCCGCCTCTGATTCCCCGCCTCTGATTCCCTGCCTCTGATTCCCGGCCTCTGATTCCCAATCTCTGATTCCGCACATCCGATTCCCTGCCTATGATTCCCCACCTCTGATTCCCCGCCTCTGATTCCCCATATCTGATTCCCTGCCTCTGTTTCCCCGCCTCTGATTCCCTACCTCTGTTTCCCCATATCTGATTCCCCGCCTCTAATTCCCCAACTCTAATACCCCGCCTCTGATTCCCCAGCTCTGATTCCCCGCCTCTGATTCCCCGCATCTGATTCCCTGCCTCTGATTCCCCGCCTCTGATTCCAGGCCTCTGATTCCCAGCATCTGATTCCGGCCTCTGATTCCCGGCCTCTGATTCCCTGCTTCTGATTCTGTTTCCCTGCCTCTGATTCCCCATCTCTGATTCCGCACATCTGATTCCCTGCCTCTGAATCCCCACCTCTGATTCCCCATATCTGATTCCCCGCCTCTGTTTCCCCGCCTCTGATTCCCCGCCTCTGTTTCCCAATATCTAAGTCCCCACCTCTGATTCCCCAAATCTGATTCCCCACCTCTGATTCCCCAGCTCTTATTCCCCGCCTCTGATTCCCCGCATCTGATTCCCTGCATCTGATTCCAAGCCTCTGATTCCCTGCCTCTGATTCCCAACCTCTGATTCCCCACCTCTGATTCCCAATATCTGATTCCCCGCCTCTGTTTCCCCGCCTCGGATTCCCCGCCTCAGTTTCCCCATATCTGATTCCCGGCCTCTGATTCCCCGCCTCTGATTCCCCGCCTCTGATTCCCTGCCTCTGATTCCCCATCTCCGATTCCGCATATCTGATTCCCTTCCTCTGATTCCCCGCCTCTGATTCCCCGCCTCTGATTCCCTGCCTCTGATTCCCAACCTCTGATTCCCCACCTCTGATTCCCCATATCTGATTCCCCGCCTCTGTTTCCCCGCCTCTGATTCCCCGCCTCTGATTCCCAACTCTGATTCCCCGCCTCTGATTCCCCAGCTCTGATTCCCCGTGTTTGATTCCCTGCCTCTGATTCCCTGCCCTGATTCCCCATCTCTGTTTCACCGCCTTTGATTCGCCACCTCTGATTCCACATATCTGATTCCCCGCCTCTGTTTCCCCGACTCTGATTCCCTTCCTCTGATTCCCAACCTCTGATTCCACACATCTGATTCCCCATATCTGATTCCCCGCCTCTATTTCCCCATATCTGATTCCCCGCCTCTGATTCCCCAACTCTGATTCCCCGCCTCTGATTCCCCAGCTCTGAATCCCCGCCTCTGATTCCCCGTGTCTGATTCCCTGCCTCTGATTCCCCGCCTTGATTCCCCATATCTGATTCCCCGCCTCTGTTTCCCCGCCTCTGATTCCCCGCCTCTGATTCCCCATATCTGATTCCCTACCTCTGATTCCCCAACTCTGATTCCCCGCCTCTGATTCCCCAGCTCTGAATCCCCGCCTCTGATTCCCCGTGTCTGATTCCCTGCCTCTGATTCCCCGCCTTGATTCCCCATCTCTGATTCACAACCTCTGATTCCCCACCTCTGATTCCCTATATTTGATTCCCCGCCTCTGTTTCCCCGCCTCTGATTCCACGCCTCTGATTCCCCATATCTGATTCCCCGCCTCTGATTGCCCACCTCTGATTCCCCGCCTCTGATTCGCCAGCTCTGATTCCCCGCCCCTGATTCCCCGCATCTGATTCCCTGCCTCTGATTCCCCGCCTCTGATTCCCCATCTCTGATTCACCGCCTTTGATTCGCCACCTCTGATTCCCCATATCTGATTCCCCACCTCTGTTTCCCGGCCTCTGATTCCCCGCCTCTGATTCTCCATATCTCATTCCCCGCCTCTGAATCCCCATCTCTGAATCCCGGACTCTGATTCCCCACCTCTGATTCCCGGCCTCTTATTCCCAGCATCTGATTCCCGGCCTCTGATACCCGGCCTCTGATTCCCCGCTTCTGATTCTGATTCCCTGCCTCTGATTCCCCATCTCTGATTCCGCACATCTGATTCCCTGCCTCTGATTCCCCACCTCTGATTCCCCATATCTGATTCCCCGCCTCTGTTTCCCCGCCTCTGATTCCCCGCCTCTGTTTCCCTATATCTAATTCCCCACCTCTGATGCCCCAACTCTGATTCCCCGCCTCTGATTCCCCAGCTCTGATTCCCCGCCTCTGATTCCCCGCATCCGATTCCCCATATCTGATTCCCCGCCTCTGTTTCCCCGCCTCTGATTCCCCGCCTCTGTTTCCCCATATCTGATTCCCCGCCTCTGATTCCCAACTATGATTCCCCGCCTCTGATTCCCCAGCACTGATTCCCTGCGTCTGATTCCCTGCGTTCTATTCCCTGCCTCTGATTCCCCGCCTGTGATTCCCCATCACTGATTCACCACCTCTGATTCCCCACCTCTGATTCCCCATATCTAATTCCCCGCCTCTGTTTGCCCGCCTCTGATTCCCCGCCTCTGTTTCCCCATATCTGATTCCCCGTCTCTGAATCCCCAACTCTGATTCCCTGCCTCTGATTCCCCAGCTCTGATTCCCCGCCTTTGATTCCCCCCGTCTGATTCCCAGCCTCTGAATCCCCGTGTCTGATTTCCTGCCTCTGATTCCCCGCCTCTGATTCCCCATCTCTGATTCCTCTGATTCCCCACATCTGATTCCCCATCTCTGATTCCGCACATCCGATTCCCTGCCTCTGATTCCCCAACTCTGATTCCCCACCTCTGATTCCCCAGCTCTGATTCCCCGCCTCAGATTCCCCGCGTCTGATTCCCTGCCTCTGATTCCCCGCCTCTGATTCCCCATCTCTGATTCCCCACCTCTGATTCCCCGTGTCTGATTCCCTGCCTCTGATTCCCCGCCTCTGAATCCCAGCCTCTGATTCCCCATATCTGATTCCCCGCCTCTGATTCCCTGCCTCTGATTCCCCAGCTCTGATTCCCCGCCTTTGATTCCCCCCGTCTGATTCCCAGCCTCTGAATCCCCGTGTCTGATTTCCTGCCTCTGATTCCCCGCCTCTGATTCCCCATCTCTGATTCACCGCCTCTGATTCCCCATCTCTGATTCCCCACCTCTGATTCCCCGTGTCTGATTCCCCGTGTCTGATTCCCTGCCTCTGATTCCACGCCTCTGATTCCCCATATCTGATTCCATGCCACTGATTCCCCGCCTCTGATTCCCCATCTCTGATTCACCACCTCTGATTCCCGGCCTCTGATTGCCCACCTCTGATTTCCCGCCTCTGATTCGCCAGCTATGATTCCCCCCCTCTGAATCCCCGCGTCTGATTCCCCGCCTCTGATTCCCCAACTCTAATACCCCGCCTCTGATTCCCCAGCTCTGATTCCCCTCCTCTGATTCCCCGCATCTGATTCCCTGCCTCTGATTCCCCGCCTCTGATTCCAGGCCTCTGATTCCCAACCTCTGATTCCCCACCTCTGATTCCCCATATCTGATTCCCCGCCTCTGTTTCACCGCCTCTGATTCCCCGCCTCTGTTTCCCCATATCTGATTCCCCGCCTCTGATTCCCCAACTCTGATTCCCCGCCTGTGATTCGCCAGCTCTAATTCCCCGCCTCTGATTCCCCATATCTGATTCCCATCCTCTGATTGCCCACCTCTGATTCCCCGCCTCTGATTCGCCAGCTCTGATTCCCCGCCTCTGATTCCCCGCATCTGATTCCCTGCCTCTGATTCCCCGCCTCTGATTCCCCATCTCTGATTCCCCGCCTGTGATTCCCCAGCTCTGATTCCCAGCCTCTGATTCCCCGTGTTTGATCCCCTGCCTCTGATTACCTTCCTCTGATTCCCGGCCTCTGATACCCCGCTTCTGATTCTGATTCCCTGCCTCTGATTCCCCATCTCTGATTCACCACATCTAATTCCCTGCCTCTGATTCCACGCCCCTGATTCCCCACCTCTGATTCCCCATATCTGAATCCCCGCCTCTGTTTCCACGCCTCTGATTCCCTGCCTCTGATTCCCAACCTCTGATTCCCCACCCCTGATTCCCCATATCTGATTCCCCGCCTCTGTTTCCCTGCCTGTGATTCTCCGCCCCTGTTTCCCCATATCTGATTCCCCGCCTCTGATTCCCCAACTCTGATTCCCCACCTCTGATTCCCCAGCTCTGATTCCCCGCCTCTGATTCCCCGTGTTTGATTCCCTGCCTCTGATTCCCCGCCTCTGATTCCCCATCTCTGATTCACTGCCTTTGATTCGACACCTCTGATTCCCCATATCTGATTCCCCACCTCTGTTACCCCGCCTCTGATTCCCCGCCTCTGATTCCCCATATATCATTCCCCGCCTCTGAATCCCCATCTCTGATTCCCGGACTCTGATTCCCCACCTCTGATTCCCGGCCTCTTATTCCCGGCATCTGAATCCCGGCCTCTGATTCCCGGCCTCTGATTCCCCGCTTCTGATTCTGATTCCCTGCCTCTGATTCCCCATCTCTGATTCCGCACATCTGATTCCCTGCCTCTGATTACCCACCTCTGATTCCCCATATCTGATTCCCCACCTCTGTTTCCCCGACTCTGATTCCCCGCCTCTGTTTCCCCATATCTAATTCCCCACCTCTGATGCCCCAACTCTGATACCCCGCCTCTGATTCCCCAGCTCTGATTCCCCGCCTCTGATTCCCCGCATCCGATTCCCCATATCTGATTCCCCGCCTCTGTTTCCCCGCCTTTGATTCCCCGCCTCTGTTTCCCCATATCTGATTCCCCGCCTCTGATTCCCCGCCTCTGATTCCCAACTATGATTCCCCGCCTCTGATTCCCCAGCTCTGATTCCCCGCCTCTGATTCCCCGCGTTCTATTCCCTGCCTCTGATTCCCCGCCTGTGATTCCCCATCTCTGATTCACCACCTCTGTTTCCCCATATCTGATTCCCCGTGTCTGATTCCCTGCCTCTGATTCCCCGCCTCTGATTCCCCGCCTCTGATTCCCTGCCACTGATTCCCTGCCCCTGATACCCCACCTCTGATTCCCCATATCTGATTCCCTGCCTCTGTTTCCCCGCCTCTGATTCCCCGCCTCTGATTCCCCGCCTCTGATTCCCCGCCTCTGATTCCCCAACTCTGATTCCCCGCCTCTGATTCGCCAGCTCTGATACCCGCCTCTGATTCCCCGCGTCTGTTTCCCCGCCTCTGATTCCCTGCCTCTGTTTCCCCATATCTAAGTCCCCGACTCTGATTCCCCAACTCTGATTCCCCACCTCTGATTCCCCAGCTCTGATTCCCCGCCTCTGATTCCCCGCCTCTGTTTCCCCATATCTGATTCCCGGCCTCTGATTCCACGCCTCTGATTCCCCGCCTCTGATTCCCTGCCTCTGATTCCCCATCTCCGATTCCGCACATCGGATTTCCTGCCTCTGATTCCCCGCCTCTGATTCCCCGCCTCTGATTCCCTGCTTCTGATTCCCAACCTCTGATTCCCCACCTCTGATTCCCCATATCTGATTCCCCGCCTCTGTTTCCCCGCCTCTGATTCCCCGCCTCTGATTCCCCAACTCTGAATCCCCGCCTCTGATTCCCCAGCTCTGATTCCACGCCTCTGATTCCCCGTGTTTGATTCCCTGCCTCTGATTCCCTGCCCTGATTCCCCATCTCTGATTCACCGCCTTTAATTCGCCACCTCTGATTCCACATATCTGATTCCCCTCCTCTGTTTCCCCGCCTCTGATTCCCAACCACTGATTCCACACCTCTGATTCCCCATATCTGATTCCCCGCCTCTGTTTCCCCGCCTCTGATTCCCCGCCACTGTTTCCCCATATCTGATTCCCCACCTCTGATTGCCCACCTCTGATTCCCCGCCTCTGATTCGCCAGCTCTGATTCCCCGCCTCTGATTCCCCGCATCTGATTCCCTGCCTCTGATTCCCCGCCTCTGATTCCCCATCTCTGATTCACCGCCTTTGATTCGCCACCTCTGATTCCCCATATCTGATTCCCCACCTCTGTTTCCCGGCCTCTGATTCCCCGCCTCTGATTCTCCATATCTCATTCCCCGCCTCTGAATCCCCATCTCTGATTCCCGGACTCTGATTCCCCACCTCTGATTCCCGGCCTCTTATTCCCAGCATCTGATTCCCGGCCTCTGATTCCCGGCCTCTGATTCCCCGCTTCTGATTCTGATTCCCTGCCTCTGATTCCCCATCTCTGATTCCGCACATCTGATTCCCTGCCTCTGATTCCCCACCTCTGATTCCCCATATCTGATTCCCCGCCTCTGTTTCCCCGCCTCTGATTCCCCACCTCTGTTTCCCCATATCTGATTCCAGCCTCTGATTCCCAACTATGATTCCCCGCCTCTGATTCCCCAGCTCTGATTCCCTGCCTCTGATTCCCCGCGTTCTATTCCCTGCCTCTGATTCCCCGCCTGTGATTCCCCATCACTGATTCACCACCTCTGATTCCCTACCTCTGATTCCGCACATCCGATTCCCTGCCTATGATTCCCCACCTCTGATTCCCCGCCTCTGATTCCCCATATCTGATTCCCTGCCTCTGTTTCCCCGCCTCTGATTCCCTACCTCTGTTTCCCCATATCTGATTCCCCGCCTCTAATTCCCCAACTCTAATACCCCGCCTCTGATTCCCCAGCTCTGATTCCCCGCCTCTGATTCCCCGCATCTGATTCCCTGCCTCTGATTTCCCGCCTCTGATTCCAGGCCTCTGATTCCCAGCATCTGATTCCGGCCTCTGATTCCCGGCCTCTGATTCCCTGCTTCTGATTCTGTTTCCCTGCCTCTGATTCCCCATCTCTGATTCCGCACATCTGATTCCCTGCCTCTGAATCCCCACCTCTGATTCCCCATATCTGATTCCCCGCCTCTGTTTCCCCGCCTCTGATTCCCCGCCTCTGTTTCCCAATATCTAAGTCCCCACCTCTGATTCCCCAAATCTGATTCCCCACCTCTGATTCCCCAGCTCTTATTCCCCGCCTCTGATTCCCCGCATCTGATTCCCTGCATCTGATTCCAAGCCTCTGATTCCCTGCCTCTGATTCCCAACCTCTGATTCCCCACCTCTGATTCCCAATATCTGATTCCCCGCCTCTGTTTCCCCGCCTCGGATTCCCCGCCTCAGTTTCCCCATATCTGATTCCCGGCCTCTGATTCCCCGCCTCTGATTCCCCGCCTCTGATTCCCTGCCTCTGATTCCCCATCTCCGATTCCGCATATCTGATTCCCTTCCTCTGATTCCCCGCCTCTGATTCCCCGCCTCTGATTCCCTGCCTCTGATTCCCAACCTCTGATTCCCCACCTCTGATTCCCCATATCTGATTCCCCGCCTCTGTTTCCCCGCCTCTGATTCCCCGCCTCTGATTCCCAACTCTGATTCCCCGCCTCTGATTCCCCAGCTCTGATTCCCCGTGTTTGATTCCCTGCCTCTGATTCCCTGCCCTGATTCCCCATCTCTGTTTCACGGCCTTTGATTCGCCACCTCTGATTCCACATATCTGATTCCCCGCCTCTGTTTCCCCGACTCTGATTCCCTTCCTCTGATTCCCAACCTCTGATTCCACACATCTGATTCCCCATATCTGATTCCCCGCCTCTATTTCCCCATATCTGATTCCCCGCCTCTGATTCCCCAACTCTGATTCCCCGCCTCTGATTCCCCAGCTCTGAATCCCCGCCTCTGATTCCCCGTGTCTGATTCCCTGCCTCTGATTCCCCGCCTTGATTCCCCATATCTGATTCCCCGCCTCTGTTTCCCCGCCTCTGATTCCCCGCCTCTGATTCCCCATATCTGATTCCCTACCTCTGATTCCCCAACTCTGATTCCCCGCCTCTGATTCCCCAGCTCTGAATCCCCGCCTCTGATTCCCCGTGTCTGATTCCCTGCCTCTGATTCCCCGCCTTGATTCCCCATCTCTGATTCACAACCTCTGATTCCCCACCTCTGATTCCCTATATTTGATTCCCCGCCTCTGTTTCCCCGCCTCTGATTCCACGCCTCTGATTCCCCATATCTGATTCCCCGCCTCTGATTGCCCACCTCTGATTCCCCGCCTCTGATACGCCAGCTCTGATTCCCCGCCCCTGATTCCCCGCATCTGATTCCCTGCCTCTGATTCCCCGCCTCTGATTCCCCATCTCTGATTCACCGCCTTTGATTCGCCACCTCTGATTCCCCATATCTGATTCCCCACCTCTGTTTCCCGGCCTCTGATTCCCCGCCTCTGATTCTCCATATCTCATTCCCCGCCTCTGAATCCCCATCTCTGAATCCCGGACTCTGATTCCCCACCTCTGATTCCCGGCCTCTTATTCCCAGCATCTGATTCCCGGCCTCTGATACCCGGCCTCTGATTCCCCGCTTCTGATTCTGATTCCCTGCCTCTGATTCCCCATCTCTGATTCCGCACATCTGATTCCCTGCCTCTGATTCCCCACCTCTGATTCCCCATATCTGATTCCCCGCCTCTGTTTCCCCGCCTCTGATTCCCCGCCTCTGTTTCCCTATATCTAATTCCCCACCTCTGATGCCCCAACTCTGATTCCCCGCCTCTGATTCCCCAGCTCTGATTCCCCGCCTCTGATTCCCCGCATCCGATTCCCCATATCTGATTCCCCGCCTCTGTTTCCCCGCCTCTGATTCCCCGCCTCTGTTTCCCCATATCTGATTCCCCGCCTCTGATTCCCAACTATGATTCCCCGCCTCTGATTCCCCAGCACTGATTCCCTGCGTCTGATTCCCTGCGTTCTATTCCCTGCCTCTGATTCCCCGCCTGTGATTCCCCATCACTGATTCACCACCTCTGATTCCCCACCTCTGATTCCCCATATCTAATTCCCCGCCTCTGTTTGCCCGCCTCTGATTCCCCGCCTCTGTTTCCCCATATCTGATTCCCCGTCTCTGAATCCCCAACTCTGATTCCCTGCCTCTGATTCCCCAGCTCTGATTCCCCGCCTTTGATTCCCCCCGTCTGATTCCCAGCCTCTGAATCCCCGTGTCTGATTTCCTGCCTCTGATTCCCCGCCTCTGATTCCCCATCTCTGATTCCTCTGATTCCCCACATCTGATTCCCCATCTCTGATTCCGCACATCCGATTCCCTGCCTCTGATTCCCCAACTCTGATTCCCCACCTCTGATTCCCCAGCTCTGATTCCCCGCCTCAGATTCCCCGCGTCTGATTCCCTGCCTCTGATTCCCCGCCTCTGATTCCCCATCTCTGATTCCCCACCTCTGATTCCCCGTGTCTGATTCCCTGCCTCTGATTCCCCGCCTCTGAATCCCAGCCTCTGATTCCCCATATCTGATTCCCCGCCTCTGATTCCCTGCCTCTGATTCCCCAGCTCTGATTCCCCGCCTTTGATTCCCCCCGTCTGATTCCCAGCCTCTGAATCCCCGTGTCTGATTTCCTGCCTCTGATTCCCCGCCTCTGATTCCCCATCTCTGATTCACCGTTTCTGATTCCCCATCTCTGATTCCCCACCTCTGATTCCCCGTGTCTGATTCCCCGTGTCTGATTCCCTGCCTCTGATTCCACGCCTCTGATTCCCCATATCTGATTCCATGCCACTGATTCCCCGCCTCTGATTCCCCATCTCTGATTCACCACCTCTGATTCCCGGCCTCTGATTGCCCACCTCTGATTCCCCGCCTCTGATTCGCCAGCTATGATTCCCCCCCTCTGAATCCCCGCGTCTGATTCCCCGCCTCTGATTCCCCAACTCTAATACCCCGCCTCTGATTCCCCAGCTCTGATTCCCCTCCTCTGATTCCCCGCATCTGATTCCCTGCCTCTGATTCCCCGCCTCTGATTCCAGGCCTCTGATTCCCAACCTCTGATTCCCCACCTCTGATTCCCCATATCTGATTCCCCGCCTCTGTTTCACCGCCTCTGATTCCCCGCCTCTGTTTCCCCATATCTGATTCCCCGCCTCTGATTCCCCAACTCTGATTCCCCGCCTGTGATTCGCCAGCTCTAATTCCCCGCCTCTGATTCCCCATATCTGATTCCCATCCTCTGATTGCCCACCTCTGATTCCCCGCCTCTGATTCGCCAGCTCTGATTCCCCGCCTCTGATTCCCCGCATCTGATTCCCTGCCTCTGATTCCCCGCCTCTGATTCCCCATCTCTGATTCCCCGCCTGTGATTCCCCAGCTCTGATTCCCAGCCTCTGATTCCCCGTGTTTGATCCCCTGCCTCTGATTACCTTCCTCTGATTCCCGGCCTCTGATACCCCGCTTCTGATTCTGATTCCCTGCCTCTGATTCCCCATCTCTGATTCACCACATCTAATTCCCTGCCTCTGATTCCACGCCCCTGATTCCCCACCTCTGATTCCCCATATCTGAATCCCCGCCTCTGTTTCCACGCCTCTGATTCCCTGCCTCTGATTCCCAACCTCTGATTCCCCACCCCTGATTCCCCATATCTGATTCCCCGCCTCTGTTTCCCTGCCTGTGATTCTCCGCCCCTGTTTCCCCATATCTGATTCCCCGCCTCTGATTCCCCAACTCTGATTCCCCACCTCTGATTCCCCAGCTCTGATTCCCCGCCTCTGATTCCCCGTGTTTGATTCCCTGCCTCTGATTCCCCGCCTCTGATTCCCCATCTCTGATTCACCGCCTTTGATTCGACACCTCTGATTCCCCATATCTGATTCCCCACCTCTGTTACCCCGCCTCTGATTCCCCGCCTCTGATTCCCCATATATCATTCCCCGCCTCTGAATCCCCATCTCTGATTCCCGGACTCTGATTCCCCACCTCTGATTCCCGGCCTCTTATTCCCGGCATCTGAATCCCGGCCTCTGATTCCCGGCCTCTGATTCCCCGCTTCTGATTCTGATTCCCTGCCTCTGATTCCCCATCTCTGATTCCGCACATCTGATTCCCTGCCTCTGATTCCCCACCTCTGATTCCCCATATCTGATTCCCCACCTCTGTTTCCCCGACTCTGATTCCCCGCCTCTGTTTCCCCATATCTAATTCCCCACCTCTGATGCCCCAACTCTGATACCCCGCCTCTGATTCCCCAGCTCTGATTCCCCGCCTCTGATTCCCCGCATCCGATTCCCCATATCTGATTCCCCGCCTCTGTTTCCCCGCCTTTGATTCCCCGCCTCTGTTTCCCCATATCTGATTCCCCGCCTCTGATTCCCAACTATGATTCCCCGCCTCTGATTCCCCAGCTCTGATTCCCCGCCTCTGATTCCCCGCGTTCTATTCCCTGCCTCTGATTCCCCGCCTGTGATTCCCCATCTCTGATTCACCACCTCTGTTTCCCCATATCTGATTCCCCGTGTCTGATTCCCTGCCTCTGATTCCCCGCCTCTGATTCCCCGCCTCTGATTCCCTGCCACTGATTCCCTGCCCCTGATACCCCACCTCTGATTCCCCATATCTGATTCCCTGCCTCTGATTCCCCGCCTCTGATTCCAGGCCTCTGATTCCCAGCATCTGATTCCGGCCTCTGATTCCCGGCCTCTGATTCCCTGCTTCTGATTCTGTTTCCCTGCCTCTGATTCCCCATCTCTGATTCCGCACATCTGATTCCCTGCCTCTGAATCCCCACCTCTGATTCCCCATATCTGATTCCCCGCCTCTGTTTCCCCGCCTCTGATTCCCCGCCTCTGTTTCCCAATATCTAAGTCCCCACCTCTGATTCCCCAAATCTGATTCCCCACCTCTGATTCCCCAGCTCTTATTCCCCGCCTCTGATTCCCCGCATCTGATTCCCTGCATCTGATTCCAAGCCTCTGATTCCCTGCCTCTGATTCCCAACCTCTGATTCCCCACCTCTGATTCCCAATATCTGATTCCCCGCCTCTGTTTCCCCGCCTCGGATTCCCCGCCTCAGTTTCCCCATATCTGATTCCCGGCCTCTGATTCCCCGCCTCTGATTCCCCGCCTCTGATTCCCTGCCTCTGATTTCCCATCTCCGATTCCGCATATCTGATTCCCTTCCTCTGATTCCCCGCCTCTGATTCCCCGCCTCTGATTCCCTGCCTCTGATTCCCAACCTCTGATTCCCCACCTCTGATTCCCCATATCTGATTCCCCGCCTCTGTTTCCCCGCCTCTGATTCCCCGCCTCTGATTCCCAACTCTGATTCCCCGCCTCTGATTCCCCAGCTCTGATTCCCCGTGTTTGATTCCCTGCCTCTGATTCCCTGCCCTGATTCCCCATCTCTGTTTCACCGCCTTTGATTCGCCACCTCTGATTCCACATATCTGATTCCCCGCCTCTGTTTCCCCGACTCTGATTCCCTTCCTCTGATTCCCAACCTCTGATTCCACACATCTGATTCCCCATATCTGATTCCCCGCCTCTATTTCCCCATATCTGATTCCCCGCCTCTGATTCCCCAACTCTGATTCCCCGCCTCTGATTCCCCAGCTCTGAATCCCCGCCTCTGATTCCCCGTGTCTGATTCCCTGCCTCTGATTCCCCGCCTTGATTCCCCATATCTGATTCCCCGCCTCTGTTTCCCCGCCTCTGATTCCCCGCCTCTGATTCCCCATATCTGATTCCCTACCTCTGATTCCCCAACTCTGATTCCCCGCCTCTGATTCCCCAGCTCTGAATCCCCGCCTCTGATTCCCCGTGTCTGATTCCCTGCCTCTGATTCCCCGCCTTGATTCCCCATCTCTGATTCACAACCTCTGATTCCCCACCTCTGATTCCCTATATTTGATTCCCCGCCTCTGTTTCCCCGCCTCTGATTCCACGCCTCTGATTCCCCATATCTGATTCCCCGCCTCTGATTGCCCACCTCTGATTCCCCGCCTCTGATTCGCCAGCTCTGATTCCCCGCCCCTGATTCCCCGCATCTGATTCCCTGCCTCTGATTCCCCGCCTCTGATTCCCCATCTCTGATTCACCGCCTTTGATTCGCCACCTCTGATTCCCCATATCTGATTCCCCACCTCTGTTTCCCGGCCTCTGATTCCCCGCCTCTGATTCTCCATATCTCATTCCCCGCCTCTGAATCCCCATCTCTGAATCCCGGACTCTGATTCCCCACCTCTGATTCCCGGCCTCTTATTCCCAGCATCTGATTCCCGGCCTCTGATACCCGGCCTCTGATTCCCCGCTTCTGATTCTGATTCCCTGCCTCTGATTCCCCATCTCTGATTCCGCACATCTGATTCCCTGCCTCTGATTCCCCACCTCTGATTCCCCATATCTGATTCCCCGCCTCTGTTTCCCCGCCTCTGATTCCCCGCCTCTGTTTCCCTATATCTAATTCCCCACCTCTGATGCCCCAACTCTGATTCCCCGCCTCTGATTCCCCAGCTCTGATTCCCCGCCTCTGATTCCCCGCATCCGATTCCCCATATCTGATTCCCCGCCTCTGTTTCCCCGCCTCTGATTCCCCGCCTCTGTTTCCCCATATCTGATTCCCCGCCTCTGATTCCCAACTATGATTCCCCGCCTCTGATTCCCCAGCACTGATTCCCTGCGTCTGATTCCCTGCGTTCTATTCCCTGCCTCTGATTCCCCGCCTGTGATTCCCCATCACTGATTCACCACCTCTGATTCCCCACCTCTGATTCCCCATATCTAATTCCCCGCCTCTGTTTGCCCGCCTCTGATTCCCCGCCTCTGTTTCCCCATATCTGATTCCCCGTCTCTGAATCCCCAACTCTGATTCCCTGCCTCTGATTCCCCAGCTCTGATTCCCCGCCTTTGATTCCCCCCGTCTGATTCCCAGCCTCTGAATCCCCGTGTCTGATTTCCTGCCTCTGATTCCCCGCCTCTGATTCCCCATCTCTGATTCCTCTGATTCCCCACATCTGATTCCCCATCTCTGATTCCGCACATCCGATTCCCTGCCTCTGATTCCCCAACTCTGATTCCCCACCTCTGATTCCCCAGCTCTGATTCCCCGCCTCAGATTCCCCGCGTCTGATTCCCTGCCTCTGATTCCCCGCCTCTGATTCCCCATCTCTGATTCCCCACCTCTGATTCCCCGTGTCTGATTCCCTGCCTCTGATTCCCCGCCTCTGAATCCCAGCCTCTGATTCCCCATATCTGATTCCCCGCCTCTGATTCCCTGCCTCTGATTCCCCAGCTCTGATTCCCCGCCTTTGATTCCCCCCGTCTGATTCCCAGCCTCTGAATCCCCGTGTCTGATTTCCTGCCTCTGATTCCCCGCCTCTGATTCCCCATCTCTGATTCACCGCCTCTGATTCCCCATCTCTGATTCCCCACCTCTGATTCCCCGTGTCTGATTCCCCGTGTCTGATTCCCTGCCTCTGATTCCACGCCTCTGATTCCCCATATCTGATTCCATGCCACTGATTCCCCGCCTCTGATTCCCCATCTCTGATTCACCACCTCTGATTCCCGGCCTCTGATTGCCCACCTCTGATTCCCCGCCTCTGATTCGCCAGCTATGATTCCCCCCCTCTGAATCCCCGCGTCTGATTCCCCGCCTCTGATTCCCCAACTCTAATACCCCGCCTCTGATTCCCCAGCTCTGATTCCCCTCCTCTGATTCCCCGCATCTGATTCCCTGCCTCTGATTCCCCGCCTCTGATTCCAGGCCTCTGATTCCCAACCTCTGATTCCCCACCTCTGATTCCCCATATCTGATTCCCCGCCTCTGTTTCACCGCCTCTGATTCCCCGCCTCTGTTTCCCCATATCTGATTCCCCGCCTCTGATTCCCCAACTCTGATTCCCCGCCTGTGATTCGCCAGTTCTAATTCCCCGCCTCTGATTCCCCATATCTGATTCCCATCCTCTGATTGCCCACCTCTGATTCCCCGCCTCTGATTCGCCAGCTCTGATTCCCCGCCTCTGATTCCCCGCATCTGATTCCCTGCCTCTGATTCCCCGCCTCTGATTCCCCATCTCTGATTCCCCGCCTGTGATTCCCCAGCTCTGATTCCCAGCCTCTGATTCCCCGTGTTTGATCCCCTGCCTCTGATTACCTTCCTCTGATTCCCGGCCTCTGATACCCCGCTTCTGATTCTGATTCCCTGCCTCTGATTCCCCATCTCTGATTCACCACATCTAATTCCCTGCCTCTGATTCCACGCCCCTGATTCCCCACCTCTGATTCCCCATATCTGAATCCCCGCCTCTGTTTCCACGCCTCTGATTCCCTGCCTCTGATTCCCAACCTCTGATTCCCCACCCCTGATTCCCCATATCTGATTCCCCGCCTCTGTTTCCCTGCCTGTGATTCTCCGCCCCTGTTTCCCCATATCTGATTCCCCGCCTCTGATTCCCCAACTCTGATTCCCCACCTCTGATTCCCCAGCTCTGATTCCCCGCCTCTGATTCCCCGTGTTTGATTCCCTGCCTCTGATTCCCCGCCTCTGATTCCCCATCTCTGATTCACTGCCTTTGATTCGACACCTCTGATTCCCCATATCTGATTCCCCACATCTGTTACCCCGCCTCTGATTCCCCGCCTCTGATTCCCCATATATCATTCCCCGCCTCTGAATCCCCATCTCTGATTCCCGGACTCTGATTCCCCACCTCTGATTCCCGGCCTCTTATTCCCGGCATCTGAATCCCGGCCTCTGATTCCCGGCCTCTGATTCCCCGCTTCTGATTCTGATTCCCTGCCTCTGATTCCCCATCTCTGATTCCGCACATCTGATTCCCTGCCTCTGATTACCCACCTCTGATTCCCCATATCTGATTCCCCACCTCTGTTTCCCCGACTCTGATTCCCCGCCTCTGTTTCCCCATATCTAATTCCCCACCTCTGATGCCCCAACTCTGATACCCCGCCTCTGATTCCCCAGCTCTGATTCCCCGCCTCTGATTCCCCGCATCCGATTCCCCATATCTGATTCCCCGCCTCTGTTTCCCCGCCTTTGATTCCCCGCCTCTGTTTCCCCATATCTGATTCCCCGCCTCTGATTCCCAACTATGATTCCCCGCCTCTGATTCCCCAGCTCTGATTCCCCGCCTCTGATTCCCCGCGTTCTATTCCCTGCCTCTGATTCCCCGCCTGTGATTCCCCATCTCTGATTCACCACCTCTGTTTCCCCATATCTGATTCCCCGTGTCTGATTCCCTGCCTCTGATTCCCCGCCTCTGATTCCCCGCCTCTGATTCCCTGCCACTGATTCCCTGCCCCTGATACCCCACCTCTGATTCCCCATATCTGATTCCCTGCCTCTGTTTCCCCGCCTCTGATTCCCCGCCTCTGATTCCCCGCCTCTGATTCCCCGCCTCTGATTCCCCAACTCTGATTCCCCGCCTCTGATTCGCCAGCTCTGATACCCGCCTCTGATTCCCCGCGTCTGTTTCCCCGCCTCTGATTCCCTGCCTCTGTTTCCCCATATGTAAGTCCCCGACTCTGATTCCCCAACTCTGATTCCCCACCTCTGATTCCCCAGCTCTGATTCCCCGCCTCTGATTCCCCGCCTCTGTTTCCCCATATCTGATTCCCGGCCTCTGATTCCACGCCTCTGATTCCCCGCCTCTGATTCCCTGCCTCTGATTCCCCATCTCCGATTCCGCACATCGGATTTCCTGCCTCTGATTCCCCGCCTCTGATTCCCCGCCTCTGATTCCCTGCTTATGATTCCCAACCTCTGATTCCCCACCTCTGATTCCCCATATCTGATTCCCCGCCTCTGTTTCCCCGCCTCTGATTCCCCGCCTCTGATTCCCCAACTCTGAATCCCCGCCTCTGATTCCCCAGCTCTGATTCCACGCCTCTGATTCCCCGTGTTTGATTCCCTGCCTCTGATTCCCTGCCCTGATTCCCCATCTCTGATTCACCGCCTTTAATTCGCCACCTCTGATTCCACATATCTGATTCCCCTCCTCTGTTTCCCCGCCTCTGATTCCCAACCACTGATTCCACACCTCTGATTCCCCATATCTGATTCCCCGCCTCTGTTTCCCCGCCTCTGATTCCCCGCCACTGTTTCCCCATATCTGATTCCCCACCTCTGATTGCCCACCTCTGATTCCCCGCCTCTGATTCGCCAGCTCTGATTCCCCGCCTCTGATTCCCCGCATCTGATTCCCTGCCTCTGATTCCCCGCCTCTGATTCCCCATCTCTGATTCACCGCCTTTGATTCGCCACCTCTGATTCCCCATATCTGATTCCCCACCTCTGTTTCCCGGCCTCTGATTCCCCGCCTCTGATTCTCCATATCTCATTCCCCGCCTCTGAATCCCCATCTCTGATTCCCGGACTCTGATTCCCCACCTCTGATTCCCGGCCTCTTATTCCCAGCATCTGATTCCCGGCCTCTGATTCCCGGCCTCTGATTCCCCGCTTCTGATTCTGATTCCCTGCCTCTGATTCCCCATCTCTGATTCCGCACATCTGATTCCCTGCCTCTGATTCCCCACCTCTGATTCCCCATATCTGATTCCCCGCCTCTGTTTCCCCGCCTCTGATTCCCCACCTCTGTTTCCCCATATCTGATTCCAGCCTCTGATTCCCAACTATGATTCCCCGCCTCTGATTCCCCAGCTCTGATTCCCTGCCTCTGATTCCCCGCGTTCTATTCCCTGCCTCTGATTCCCCGCCTGTGATTCCCCATCACTGATTCACCACCTCTGATTCCCTACCTCTGATTCCGCACATCCGATTCCCTGCCTATGATTCCCCACCTCTGATTCCCCGCCTCTGATTCCCCATATCTGATTCCCTGCCTCTGTTTCCCCGCCTCTGATTCCCTACCTCTGTTTCCCCATATCTGATTCCCCGCCTCTAATTCCCCAACTCTAATACCCCGCCTCTGATTCCCCAGCTCTGATTCCCCGCCTCTGATTCCCCGCATCTGATTCCCTGCCTCTGATTCCCCGCCTCTGATTCCAGGCCTCTGATTCCCAGCATCTGATTCCGGCCTCTGATTCCCGGCCTCTGATTCCCTGCTTCTGATTCTGTTTCCCTGCCTCTGATTCCCCATCTCTGATTCCGCACATCTGATTCCCTGCCTCTGAATCCCCACCTCTGATTCCCCATATCTGATTCCCCGCCTCTGTTTCCCCGCCTCTGATTCCCCGCCTCTGTTTCCCAATATCTAAGTCCCCACCTCTGATTCCCCAAATCTGATTCCCCACCTCTGATTCCCCAGCTCTTATTCCCCGCCTCTGATTCCCCGCATCTGATTCCCTGCATCTGATTCCAAGCCTCTGATTCCCTGCCTCTGATTCCCAACCTCTGATTCCCCACCTCTGATTCCCAATATCTGATTCCCCGCCTCTGTTTCCCCACCTCGGATTCCCCGCCTCAGTTTCCCCATATCTGATTCCCGGCCTCTGATTCCCCGCCTCTGATTCCCCGCCTCTGATTCCCTGCCTCTGATTCCCCATCTCCGATTCCGCATATCTGATTCCCTTCCTCTGATTCCCCGCCTCTGATTCCCCGCCTCTGATTCCCTGCCTCTGATTCCCAACCTCTGATTCCCCACCTCTGATTCCCCATATCTGATTCCCCGCCTCTGTTTCCCCGCCTCTGATTCCCCGCCTCTGATTCCCAACTCTGATTCCCCGCCTCTGATTCCCCAGCTCTGATTCCCCGTGTTTGATTCCCTGCCTCTGATTCCCTGCCCTGATTCCCCATCTCTGTTTCACCGCCTTTGATTCGCCACCTCTGATTCCACATATCTGATTCCCCGCCTCTGTTTCCCCGACTCTGATTCCCTTCCTCTGATTCCCAACCTCTGATTCCACACATCTGATTCCCCATATCTGATTCCCCGCCTCTATTTCCCCATATCTGATTCCCCGCCTCTGATTCCCCAACTCTGATTCCCCGCCTCTGATTCCCCAGCTCTGAATCCCCGCCTCTGATTCCCCGTGTCTGATTCCCTGCCTCTGATTCCCCGCCTTGATTCCCCATATCTGATTCCCCGCCTCTGTTTCCCCGCCTCTGATTCCCCGCCTCTGATTCCCCATATCTGATTCCCTACCTCTGATTCCCCAACTCTGATTCCCCGCCTCTGATTCCCCAGCTCTGAATCCCCGCCTCTGATTCCCCGTGTCTGATTCCCTGCCTCTGATTCCCCGCCTTGATTCCCCATCTCTGATTCACAACCTCTGATTCCCCACCTCTGATTCCCTATATTTGATTCCCCGCCTCTGTTTCCCCGCCTCTGATTCCACGCCTCTGATTCCCCATATCTGATTCCCCGCCTCTGATTGCCCACCTCTGATTCCCCGCCTCTGATTCGCCAGCTCTGATTCCCCACCCCTGATTCCCCGCATCTGATTCCCTGCCTCTGATTCCCCGCCTCTGATTCCCCATCTCTGATTCACCGCCTTTGATTCGCCACCTCTGATTCCCCATATCTGATTCCCCACCTCTGTTTCCCGGCCTCTGATTCCCCGCCTCTGATTCTCCATATCTCATTCCCCGCCTCTGAATCCCCATCTCTGAATCCCGGACTCTGATTCCCCACCTCTGATTCCCGGCCTCTTATTCCCAGCATCTGATTCCCGGCCTCTGATACCCGGCCTCTGATTCCCCGCTTCTGATTCTGATTCCCTGCCTCTGATTCCCCATCTCTGATTCCGCACATCTGATTCCCTGCCTCTGATTCCCCACCTCTGATTCCCCATATCTGATTCCCCGCCTCTGTTTCCCCGCCTCTGATTCCCCGCCTCTGTTTCCCTATATCTAATTCCCCACCTCTGATGCCCCAACTCTGATTCCCCGCCTCTGATTCCCCAGCTCTGATTCCCCGCCTCTGATTCCCCGCATCCGATTCCCCATATCTGATTCCCCGCCTCTGTTTCCCCGCCTCTGATTCCCCGCCTCTGTTTCCCCATATCTGATTCCCCGCCTCTGATTCCCAACTATGATTCCCCGCCTCTGATTCCCCAGCACTGATTCCCTGCGTCTGATTCCCTGCGTTCTATTCCCTGCCTCTGATTCCCCGCCTGTGATTCCCCATCACTGATTCACCACCTCTGATTCCCCACCTCTGATTCCCCATATCTAATTCCCCGCCTCTGTTTGCCCGCCTCTGATTCCCCGCCTCTGTTTCCCCATATCTGATTCCCCGTCTCTGAATCCCCAACTCTGATTCCCTGCCTCTGATTCCCCAGCTCTGATTCCCCGCCTTTGATTCCCCCCGTCTGATTCCCAGCCTCTGAATCCCCGTGTCTGATTTCCTGCCTCTGATTCCCCGCCTCTGATTCCCCATCTCTGATTCCTCTGATTCCCCACATCTGATTCCCCATCTCTGATTCCGCACATCCGATTCCCTGCCTCTGATTCCCCAACTCTGATTCCCCACCTCTGATTCCCCAGCTCTGATTCCCCGCCTCAGATTCCCCGCGTCTGATTCCCTGCCTCTGATTCCCCGCCTCTGATTCCCCATCTCTGATTCCCCACCTCTGATTCCCCGTGTCTGATTCCCTGCCTCTGATTCCCCGCCTCTGAATCCCAGCCTCTGATACCCCATATCTGATTCCCCGCCTCTGATTCCCTGCCTCTGATTCCCCAGCTCTGATTCCCCGCCTTTGATTCCCCCCGTCTGATTCCCAGCCTCTGAATCCCCGTGTCTGATTTCCTGCCTCTGATTCCCCGCCTCTGATTCCCCATCTCTGATTCACCGCCTCTGATTCCCCATCTCTGATTCCCCACCTCTGATTCCCCGTGTCTGATTCCCCGTGTCTGATTCCCTGCCTCTGATTCCACGCCTCTGATTCCCCATATCTGATTCCATGCCACTGATTCCCCGCCTCTGATTCCCCATCTCTGATTCACCACCTCTGATTCCAGGCCTCTGATTGCCCACCTCTGATTCCCCGCCTCTGATTCGCCAGCTATGATTCCCCCCCTCTGAATCCCCGCGTCTGATTCCCCGCCTCTGATTCCCCAACTCTAATACCCCGCCTCTGATTCCCCAGCTCTGATTCCCCTCCTCTGATTCCCCGCATCTGATTCCCTGCCTCTGATTCCCCGCCTCTGATTCCAGGCCTCTGATTCCCAACCTCTGATTCCCCACCTCTGATTCCCCATATCTGATTCCCCGCCTCTGTTTCACCGCCTCTGATTCCCCGCCTCTGTTTCCCCATATCTGATTCCCCGCCTCTGATTCCCCAACTCTGATTCCCCGCCTGTGATTCGCCAGCTCTAATTCCCCGCCTCTGATTCCCCATATCTGATTCCCATCCTCTGATTGCCCACCTCTGATTCCCCGCCTCTGATTCGCCAGCTCTGATTCCCCGCCTCTGATTCCCCGCATCTGATTCCCTGCCTCTGATTCCCCGCCTCTGATTCCCCATCTCTGATTCCCCGCCTGTGATTCCCCAGCTCTGATTCCCAGCCTCTGATTCCCCGTGTTTGATCCCCTGCCTCTGATTACCTTCCTCTGATTCCCGGCCTCTGATACCCCGCTTCTGATTCTGATTCCCTGCCTCTGATTCCCCATCTCTGATTCACCACATCTAATTCCCTGCCTCTGATTCCACGCCCCTGATTCCCCACCTCTGATTCCCCATATCTGAATCCCCGCCTCTGTTTCCACGCCTCTGATTCCCTGCCTCTGATTCCCAACCTCTGATTCCCCACCCCTGATTCCCCATATCTGATTCCCCGCCTCTGTTTCCCTGCCTGTGATTCTCCGCCCCTGTTTCCCCATATCTGATTCCCCGCCTCTGATTCCCCAACTCTGATTCCCCACCTCTGATTCCCCAGCTCTGATTCCCCGCCTCTGATTCCCCGTGTTTGATTCCCTGCCTCTGATTCCCCGCCTCTGATTCCCCATCTCTGATTCACCGCCTTTGATTCGACACCTCTGATTCCCCATATCTGATTCCCCACCTCTGTTACCCCGCCTCTGATTCCCCGCCTCTGATTCCCCATATATCATTCCCCGCCTCTGAATCCCCATCTCTGATTCCCGGACTCTGATTCCCCACCTCTGATTCCCGGCCTCTTATTCCCGGCATCTGAATCCCGGCCTCTGATTCCCGGCCTCTGATTCCCCGCTTCTGATTCTGATTCCCTGCCTCTGATTCCCCATCTCTGATTCCGCACATCTGATTCCCTGCCTCTGATTCCCCACCTCTGATTCCCCATATCTGATTCCCCACCTCTGTTTCCCCGACTCTGATTCCCCGCCTCTGTTTCCCCATATCTAATTCCCCACCTCTGATGCCCCAACTCTGATACCCCGCCTCTGATTCCCCAGCTCTGATTCCCCGCCTCTGATTCCCCGCATCCGATTCCCCATATCTGATTCCCCGCCTCTGTTTCCCCGCCTTTGATTCCCCGCCTCTGTTTCCCCATATCTGATTCCCCGCCTCTGATTCCCAACTATGATTCCCCGCCTCTGATTCCCCAGCTCTGATTCCCCGCCTCTGATTCCCCGCGTTCTATTCCCTGCCTCTGATTCCCCGCCTGTGATTCCCCATCTCTGATTCACCACCTCTGTTTCCCCATATCTGATTCCCCGTGTCTGATTCCCTGCCTCTGATTCCCCGCCTCTGATTCCCCGCCTCTGATTCCCTGCCACTGATTCCCTGCCCCTGATACCCCACCTCTGATTCCCCATATCTGATTCCCTGCCTCTGTTTCCCCGCCTCTGATTCCCCGCCTCTGATTCCCCGCCTCTGATTCCCCGCCTCTGATTCCCCAACTCTGATTCCCCGCCTCTGATTCGCCAGCTCTGATACCCGCCTCTGATTCCCCGCGTCTGTTTCCCCGCCTCTGATTCCCTGCCTCTGTTTCCCCATATCTAAGTCCCCGACTCTGATTCCCCAACTCCGATTCCCCACCTCTGATTCCCCAGCTCTGATTCCCCGCCTCTGATTCCCCGCCTCTGTTTCCCCATATCTGATTCCCGGCCTCTGATTCCACGCCTCTGATTCCCCGCCTCTGATTCCCTGCCTCTGATTCCCCATCTCCGATTCCGCACATCGGATTTCCTGCCTCTGATTCCCCGCCTCTGATTCCCCGCCTCTGATTCCCTGCTTCTGATTCCCAACCTCTGATTCCCCACCTCTGATTCCCCATATCTGATTCCCCGCCTCTGTTTCCCCGCCTCTGATTCCCCGCCTCTGATTCCCCAACTCTGAATCCCCGCCTCTGATTCCCCAGCTCTGATTCCACGCCTCTGATTCCCCGTGTTTGATTCCCTGCCTCTGATTCCCTGCCCTGATTCCCCATCTCTGATTCACCGCCTTTAATTCGCCACCTCTGATTCCACATATCTGATTCCCCTCCTCTGTTTCCCCGCCTCTGATTCCCAACCACTGATTCCACACCTCTGATTCCCCATATCTGATTCCCCGCCTCTGTTTCCCCGCCTCTGATTCCCCGCCACTGTTTCCCCATATCTGATTCCCCACCTCTGATTGCCCACCTCTGATTCCCCGCCTCTGATTCGCCAGCTCTGATTCCCCGCCTCTGATTCCCCGCATCTGATTCCCTGCCTCTGATTCCCCGCCTCTGATTCCCCATCTCTGATTCACCGCCTTTGATTCGCCACCTCTGATTCCCCATATCTGATTCCCCACCTCTGTTTCCCGGCCTCTGATTCCCCGCCTCTGATTCTCCATATCTCATTCCCCGCCTCTGAATCCCCATCTCTGATTCCCGGACTCTGATTCCCCACCTCTGATTCCCGGCCTCTTATTCCCAGCATCTGATTCCCGGCCTCTGATTCCCGGCCTCTGATTCCCCGCTTCTGATTCTGATTCCCTGCCTCTGATTCCCCATCTCTGATTCCGCACATCTGATTCCCTGCCTCTGATTCCCCACCTCTGATTCCCCATATCTGATTCCCCGCCTCTGTTTCCCCGCCTCTGATTCCCCACCTCTGTTTCCCCATATCTGATTCCAGCCTCTGATTCCCAACTATGATTCCCCGCCTCTGATTCCCCAGCTCTGATTCCCTGCCTCTGATTCCCCGCGTTCTATTCCCTGCCTCTGATTCCCCGCCTGTGATTCCCCATCACTGATTCACCACCTCTGATTCCCTACCTCTGATTCCCCATATCTAATTCCCCGCCTCTGTTTGCCCGCCTCTGATTCCCCGCCTCTGTTTCCCCATATCTGATTCCCCGCCTCTGAATCCCCAACTCTGATTCCCTGCCTCAGATACCCCAGCTCTGATTCCCCGCCTTTGATTCCCCCCGTCTGATTCCCAGCCTCTGAATCCCCGTGTCTGATTTCCTGCCTCTGATTCCCCGCCTCTGATTCCCCATCTCTGATTCACCGCCTCTGATTCCCCACCTCTGATTCCCCATCTCTGATTCCGCACATCCAATTCCCTGCCTCTGATTCCCCAACTCTGATTCCCCACCTCTGATTCCCCAGCTCTGATTCCCCGCCTCATATTCCCCGCGTCTGATTCCCTGCCTCTGATTCCCCGCCTCTGATTCCCTGCCTCTGATTCCCCATATCTGATTCCCCGCCTCTGATTCCCCAACTCTGATTCCCCGCTTCTGATTCCCCAGCTCTGAATCCCCGCCTCTGAATCCCCGCGTCTGATTCCCTGCCTCTGATTCCCCGCCTCTGATTCCCCATCTGTGATTCACAACCTCTGATGCCCCACCTCTGATTCCCCATATCTGATTCCCCGCCTCTGTTTCCCCGCCTCTGATTCCCCGCCTCTGATTCCCCATATCTGATTCCCCGCCTCTGATTGCCCACCTCTGATTCCCCGCGTCTGATACCCTGCCTCTGATTCCCCGCCTCTGATTCCCCATCTCTGATTCACCACCTCTGATTCCCGGCCTCTGATTCCCAATCTCTGATTCCGCACATCCGATTCCCTGCCTATGATTCCCCACCTCTGATTCCCCGCCTCTGATTCCCCATATCTGATTCCCTGCCTCTGTTTCCCCGCCTCTGATTCCCTACCTCTGTTTCCCCATATCTGATTCCCCGCCTCTAATTCCCCAACTCTAATACCCCGCCTCTGATTCCCCAGCTCTGATTCCCCGCCTCTGATTCCCCGCATCTGATTCCCTGCCTCTGATTCCCCGCCTCTGATTCCAGGCCTCTGATTCCCAGCATCTGATTCCGGCCTCTGATTCCCGGCCTCTGATTCCCTGCTTCTGATTCTGTTTCCCTGCCTCTGATTCCCCATCTCTGATTCCGCACATCTGATTCCCTGCCTCTGATTCCCCACCTCTGATTCCCCATATCTGATTCCCCGCCTCTGTTTCCCCGCCTCTGATTCCCCGCCTCTGTTTCCCAATATCTAAGTCCCCACCTCTGATTCCCCAAATCTGATTCCCCACCTCTGATTCCCCAGCTCTTATTCCCCGCCTCTGATTCCCCGCATCTGATTCCCTGCATCTGATTCCAAGCCTCTGATTCCCTGCCTCTGATTCCCAACCTCTGATTCCCCACCTCTGATTCCCAATATCTGATTCCCCGCCTCTGTTTCCCCGCCTCGGATTCCCCGCCTCAGTTTCCCCATATCTGATTCCCGGCCTCTGATTCCCCGCCTCTGATTCCCCGCCTCTGATTCCCTGCCTCTGATTCCCCATCTCCGATTCCGCATATCTGATTCCCTTCCTCTGATTCCCCGCCTCAGATTCCCCGCCTCTGATTCCCCGGCCTCTGATTCCCCGCCTCTGATTCCCCGCCTCTGATTCCCTGCCTCTGATTCCCCATCTCCGATTCCGCATATCAGATTCCCTTCCTCTGATTCCCCGCCTCTGATTCCCCGCCTCTGATTCCCTGCCTCTGATTCCCGGCCTCTGATTCCCAATCTCTGATTCCGCACATCCGATTCCCTGCCTATGATTCCCCACCTCTGATTCCCCGCCTCTGATTCCCCATATCTGATTCCCTGCCTCTGTTTCCCCGCCTCTGATTCCCTACCTCTGTTTCCCCATATCTGATTCCCCGACTCTAATTCCCCAACTCTAATACCCCGCCTCTGATTCCCCAGCTCTGATTCCCCGCCTCTGATTCCCCGCATCTGATTCCCTGCCTCTGATTCCCCGCCTCTGATTCCAGGCCTCTGATTCCCAGCATCTGATTCCGGCCTCTGATTCCCGGCCTCTGATTCCCTGCTTCTGATTCTGTTTCCCTGCCTCTGATTCCCCATCTCTGATTCCGCACATCTGATTCCCTGCCTCTGAATCCCCACCTCTGATTCCCCATATCTGATTCCCCGCCTCTGTTTCCCCGCCTCTGATTCCCCGCCTCTGTTTCCCAATATCTAAGTCCCCACCTCTGATTCCCCAAATCTGATTCCCCACCTCTGATTCCCCAGCTCTTATTCCCCGCCTCTGATTCCCCGCATCTGATTCCCTGCATCTGATTCCAAGCCTCTGATTCCCTGCCTCTGATTCCCAACCTCTGATTCCCCACCTCTGATTCCCAATATCTGATTCCCCGCCTCTGTTTCCCCGCCTCGGATTCCCCGCCTCAGTTTCCCCATATCTGATTCCCGGCCTCTGATTCCCCGCCTCTGATTCCCCGCCTCTGATTCCCTGCCTCTGATTCCCCATCTCCGATTCCGCATATCTGATTCCCTTCCTCTGATTCCCCGCCTCTGATTCCCCGCCTCTGATTGCCTGCCTCTGATTCCCAACCTCTGATTCCCCACCTCTGATTCCCCATATCTGATTCCCCGCCTCTGTTTCCCCGCCTCTGATTCCCCGCCTCTGATTCCCAACTCTGATTCCCCGCCTCTGATTCCCCAGCTCTGATTCCCCGTGTTTGATTCCATGCCTCTGATTCCCTGCCCTGATTCCCCATCTCTGTTTCACCGCCTTTGATTCGCCACCTCTGATTCCACATATCTGATTCCCCGCCTCTGTTTCCCCGACTCTGATTCCCTTCCTCTGATTCCCAACCTCTGATTCCACACATCTGATTCCCCATATCTGATTCCCCGCCTCTATTTCCCCATATCTGATTCCCCGCCTCTGATTCCCCAACTCTGATTCCCCGCCTCTGATTCCCCAGCTCTGATTCCCCGACTCTGATTCCCGGCGTCCGATTCCCCGCCTCTGATTCCCCGTGTCTGATTCCCTGCCTCTGATTACCTGCCACTGATTCCCTGCCCCTGATTCCCCACCTCTGATTCCCCATATCTGATTTCCCGCCTCTGTTTCCCCGCCTCTGATTCCCCGCCTCTGATTCCCCATATCTGATTCCCTACCTCTGATTCCCCAACTCTGATTCCCGGCCTCTGATTCCCCAGCTCTGAATCCCCGCCTCTGATTCCCCGTGTCTGATTCCCTGCCTCTGATTCCCCGCCTTGATTCCCCATCTCTGATTCACAACCTCTGATTCCCCACCTCTGATTCCCTATATTTGATTCCCCGCCTCTGTTTCCCCGCCTCTGATTCCACGCCTCTGATTCCCCATATCTGATTCCCCGCCTCTGATTGCCCACCTCTGATTCCCCGCCTCTGATTCGCCAGCTCTGATTCCCCGCCCCTGATTCCCCGCATCTGATTCCCTGCCTCTGATTCCCCGCCTCTGATTCCCCATCTCTGATTCACCGCCTTTGATTCGCCACCTCTGATTCCCCATATCTGATTCCCCACCTCTGTTTCCCGGCCTCTGATTCCCCGCCTCTGATTCTCCATATCTCATTCCCCGCCTCTGAATCCCCATCTCTGAATCCCGGACTCTGATTCCCCACCTCTGATTCCCGGCCTCTTATTCCCAGCATCTGATTCCCGGCCTCTGATACCCGGCCTCTGATTCCCCGCTTCTGATTCTGATTCCCTGCCTCTGATTCCCCATCTCTGATTCCGCACATCTGATTCCCTGCCTCTGATTCCCCACCTCTGATTCCCCATATCTGATTCCCCGCCTCTGTTTCCCCGCCTCTGATTCCCCGCCTCTGTTTCCCTATATCTAATTCCCCACCTCTGATGCCCCAACTCTGATTCCCCGCCTCTGATTCCCCAGCTCTGATTCCCCGCCTCTGATTCCCCGCATCCGATTCCCCATATCTGATTCCCCGCCTCTGTTTCCCCGCCTCTGATTCCCCGCCTCTGTTTCCCCATATCTGATTCCCCGCCTCTGATTCCCAACTATGATTCCCCGCCTCTGATTCCCCAGCACTGATTCCCTGCGTCTGATTCCCTGCGTTCTATTCCCTGCCTCTGATTCCCCGCCTGTGATTCCCCATCACTGATTCACCACCTCTGATTCCCCACCTCTGATTCCCCATATCTAATTCCCCGCCTCTGTTTGCCCGCCTCTGATTCCCCGCCTCTGTTTCCCCATATCTGATTCCCCGTCTCTGAATCCCCAACTCTGATTCCCTGCCTCTGATTCCCCAGCTCTGATTCCCCGCCTTTGATTCCCCCCGTCTGATTCCCAGCCTCTGAATCCCCGTGTCTGATTTCCTGCCTCTGATTCCCCGCCTCTGATTCCCCATCTCTGATTCCTCTGATTCCCCACATCTGATTCCCCATCTCTGATTCCGCACATCCGATTCCCTGCCTCTGATTCCCCAACTCTGATTCCCCACCTCTGATTCCCCAGCTCTGATTCCCCGCCTCAGATTCCCCACGTCTGATTCCCTGCCTCTGATTCCCCGCCTCTGATTCCCCATCTCTGATTCCCCACCTCTGATTCCCCGTGTCTGATTCCCTGCCTCTGATTCCCCGCCTCTGAATCCCAGCCTCTGATTCCCCATATCTGATTCCCCGCCTCTGATTCCCTGCCTCTGATTCCCCAGCTCTGATTCCCCGCCTTTGATTCCCCCCGTCTGATTCCCAGCCTCTGAATCCCCGTGTCTGATTTCCTGCCTCTGATTCCCCGCCTCTGATTCCCCATCTCTGATTCACCGCCTCTGATTCCCCATCTCTGATTCCCCACCTCTGATTCCCCGTGTCTGATTCCCCGTGTCTGATTCCCTGCCTCTGATTCCACGCCTCTGATTCCCCATATCTGATTCCATGCCACTGATTCCCCGCCTCTGATTCCCCATCTCTGATTCACCACCTCTGATTCCCGGCCTCTGATTGCCCACCTCTGATTCCCCGCCTCTGATTCGCCAGCTATGATTCCCCCCCTCTGAATCCCCGCGTCTGATTCCCCGCCTCTGATTCCCCAACTCTAATACCCCGCCTCTGATTCCCCAGCTCTGATTCCCCTCCTCTGATTCCCCGCATCTGATTCCCTGCCTCTGATTCCCCGCCTCTGATTCCAGGCCTCTGATTCCCAACCTCTGATTCCCCACCTCTGATTCCCCATATCTGATTCCCCGCCTCTGTTTCACCGCCTCTGATTCCCCGCCTCTGTTTCCCCATATCTGATTCCCCGCCTCTGATTCCCCAACTCTGATTCCCCGCCTGTGATTCGCCAGCTCTAATTCCCCGCCTCTGATTCCCCATATCTGATTCCCATCCTCTGATTGCCCACCTCTGATTCCCCGCCTCTGATTCGCCAGCTCTGATTCCCCGCCTCTGATTCCCCGCATCTGATTCCCTGCCTCTGATTCCCCGCCTCTGATTCCCCATCTCTGATTCCCCGCCTGTGATTCCCCAGCTCTGATTCCCAGCCTCTGATTCCCCGTGTTTGATCCCCTGCCTCTGATTACCTTCCTCTGATTCCCGGCCTCTGATACCCCGCTTCTGATTCTGATTCCCTGCCTCTGATTCCCCATCTCTGATTCACCACATCTAATTCCCTGCCTCTGATTCCACGCCCCTGATTCCCCACCTCTGATTCCCCATATCTGAATCCCCGCCTCTGTTTCCACGCCTCTGATTCCCTGCCTCTGATTCCCAACCTCTGATTCCCCACCCCTGATTCCCCATATCTGATTCCCCGCCTCTGTTTCCCTGCCTGTGATTCTCCGCCCCTGTTTCCCCATATCTGATTCCCCGCCTCTGATTCCCCAACTCTGATTCCCCACCTCTGATTCCCCAGCTCTGATTCCCCGCCTCTGATTCCCCGTGTTTGATTCCCTGCCTCTGATTCCCCGCCTCTGATTCCCCATCTCTGATTCACCGCCTTTGATTCGACACCTCTGATTCCCCATATCTGATTCCCCACCTCTGTTACCCCGCCTCTGATTCCCCGCCTCTGATTCCCCATATATCATTCCCCGCCTCTGAATCCCCATCTCTGATTCCCGGACTCTGATTCCCCACCTCTGATTCCCGGCCTCTTATTCCCGGCATCTGAATCCCGGCCTCTGATTCCCGGCCTCTGATTCCCCGCTTCTGATTCTGATTCCCTGCCTCTGATTCCCCATCTCTGATTCCGCACATCTGATTCCCTGCCTCTGATTCCCCACCTCTGATTCCCCATATCTGATTCCCCACCTCTGTTTCCCCGACTCTGATTCCCCGCCTCTGTTTCCCCATATCTAATTCCCCACCTCTGATGCCCCAACTCTGATACCCCGCCTCTGATTCCCCAGCTCTGATTCCCCGCCTCTGATTCCCCGCATCCGATTCCCCATATCTGATTCCCCGCCTCTGTTTCCCCGCCTTTGATTCCCCGCCTCTGTTTCCCCATATCTGATTCCCCGCCTCTGATTCCCAACTATGATTCCCCGCCTCTGATTCCCCAGCTCTGATTCCCCGCCTCTGATTCCCCGCGTTCTATTCCCTGCCTCTGATTCCCCGCCTGTGATTCCCCATCTCTGATTCACCACCTCTGTTTCCCCATATCTGATTCCCCGTGTCTGATTCCCTGCCTCTGATTCCCCGCCTCTGATTCCCCGCCTCTGATTCCCTGCCACTGATTCCCTGCCCCTGATACCCCACCTCTGATTCCCCATATCTGATTCCCTGCCTCTGTTTCCCCGCCTCTGATTCCCCGCCTCTGATTCCCCGCCTCTGATTCCCCGCCTCTGATTCCCCAACTCTGATTCCCCGCCTCTGATTCGCCAGCTCTGATACCCGCCTCTGATTCCCCGCGTCTGTTTCCCCGCCTCTGATTCCCTGCCTCTGTTTCCCCATATCTAAGTCCCCGACTCTGATTCCCCAACTCTGATTCCCCACCTCTGATTCCCCAGCTCTGATTCCCCGCCTCTGATTCCCCGCCTCTGTTTCCCCATATCTGATTCCCGGCCTCTGATTCCACGCCTCTGATTCCCCGCCTCTGATTCCCTGCCTCTGATTCCCCATCTCCGATTCCCCAGCTCTGATTCCACGCCTCTGATTCCCCGTGTTTGATTCCCTGCCTCTGATTCCCTGCCCTGATTCCCCATCTCTGATTCACCGCCTTTAATTCGCCACCTCTGATTCCACATATCTGATTCCCCTCCTCTGTTTCCCCGCCTCTGATTCCCAACCACTGATTCCACACCTCTGATTCCCCATATCTGATTCCCCGCCTCTGTTTCCCCGCCTCTGATTCCCCGCCACTGTTTCCCCATATCTGATTCCCCACCTCTGATTGCCCACCTCTGATTCCCCGCCTCTGATTCGCCAGCTCTGATTCCCCGCCTCTGATTCCCCGCATCTGATTCCCTGCCTCTGATTCCCCGCCTCTGATTCCCCATCTCTGATTCACCGCCTTTGATTCGCCACCTCTGATTCCCCATATCTGATTCCCCACCTCTGTTTCCCGGCCTCTGATTCCCCGCCTCTGATTCTCCATATCTCATTCCCCGCCTCTGAATCCCCATCTCTGATTCCCGGACTCTGATTCCCCACCTCTGATTCCCGGCCTCTTATTCCCAGCATCTGATTCCCGGCCTCTGATTCCCGGCCTCTGATTCCCCGCTTCTGATTCTGATTCCCTGCCTCTGATTCCCCATCTCTGATTCCGCACATCTGATTCCCTGCCTCTGATTCCCCACCTCTGATTCCCCATATCTGATTCCCCGCCTCTGTTTCCCCTCCTCTGATTCCCCGCCTCTGTTTCCCTATATCTAATTCCCCACCTCTGATGCCCCAACTCTGATTCCCCGCCTCTGATTCCCCAGCTCTGATTCCCCGCCTCTGATTCCCCGCATCCGATTCCCCATATCTGAATCCCCGCCTCTGTTTCCCCGCCTCTGATTCCCCGCCTCTGTTTCCCCACATCAGATTCCCCGCCTCTGATTCCCAACTATGATTCCCCGCCTCTGATTCCCCAGCTCTGATTCCCTGCCTCTGATTCCCTGCGTTCTATTCCCTGCCTCTGATTCCCCGCCTGTGATTCCCCATCACTGATTCACCACCTCTGATTCCCCACATCTGATTCCCCATATCTAATTCCCCGCCTCTGTTTGCCCGCCTCTGATTCCCCGCCTCTGTTTCCCCATATCTGATTCCCCGTCTCTGAATCCCCAACTCTGATTCCCTGCCTCTGATTCCCCAGCTCTGATTCCCCGCCTTTGATTCCCCCCGTCTGATTCCCAGCCTCTGAATCCCCGTGTCTGATTTCCTGCCTCTGATTCCCCGCCTCTGATTCCCCATCTCTGATTCACCGCCTCTGATTCCCCACCTCTGATTCCCCATCTCTGATTCCGCACATCCGATTCCTTGCCTCTGATTCCCCAACTCTGATTCCCCACCTCTGATTCCCCATCTCTGATTCCCCACCTCTGATTCCCCGTGTCTGATTCCCTGCCTCTGATTCCCCGCCTCTGAATACCAGCCTCTGATTCCCCATATCTGATTCCCCGCCTCTGATTCCCTGCCTCTGATTCCCCAGCTCTGATTCCCCGCCTTTGATTCCCCCCGTCTGATTCCCAGCCTCTGAATCCCCGTGTCTGATTTCCTGCCTCTGATTCCCCGCCTCTGATTCCCCATCTCTGATTCACCGCCTCTGATTCCCCATCTCTGATTCCCCACCTCTGATTCCCCGTGTCTGATTCCCCGTGTCTGATTCCCTGCCTCTGATTCCACGCCTCTGATTCCCCATATCTGATTCCCTGCCACTGATTCCCCGCCTCTGATTCCCCATCTCTGATTCACCACCTCTGATTCCCGGCCTCTGATTCCCCGCGTCTGATTCCCCGCCTCTGATTCCCCAACTCTAATACCCCGCCTCTGATTCCCCAGCTCTGATTCCCCTCCTCTGATTCCCCGCATCTGATTCCCTGCCTCTGATTCCCCGCCTCTGATTCCAGGACTCGGATTCCCAACCTCTGATTCCCCACCTCTGATTCCCAATATCTGATTCCCCGCCTCTGTTTCACCGCCTGTGATTCCCCAGCTCTGATTCCCCGCCCCTGATTCCCCATATCTGATTCCCATCCTCTGATTGCCCACCTCTGATTCCCCGCCTCTGATTCGCCAGCTCTGATTCCCCGCCTCTGATTCCCCGCATCTGATTCCCTGCCTCTGATTCCCGCCTCTGATTCCCCATCTCTGATTCCCTGCCTGTGATTCCCCAGCTCTGATTCCCCGCCTCTGATTCCCCAGCTCTGATTCCCAGCCTCTGATTCCCCGTGTTTGATCCCCTGCCTCTGATTACCATCCTCTGGTTCCCGGCCACTGATACCCCGCTTCTGATTCTGATTCCCTGCCTCTGATTCCCCATCTCTGATGCACCACATCTGAATCCCCGCCTCTGTTTCCCCGCCTCTGTTTCCACGCCTCTGATTCCCCGCCCCTGTTTCCCCATATCTGATTCCCCACCTCTGATTCCCCAACTCTGATTCCCCGCCTCTGATTCCCCAGCTCTGATTCCCCGCCTCTGATTCCCCGTGTTTGATTCCCTGCCTCTGATTCCCCGCCTCTGATTCCCCATCTCTGATTCTCCACCTTTGATTCGCCACCTCTGATTCCCCATATCTGATTCCCCACCTCTGTTACCCCGCCTCTGATTCCCCGCCTCTGATTCCCCATATATCATTCCTCGCCTCTGAATCCCCATCTCTGATTCCCGGACTCTGATTCCCCACCTCTGATTCCCGGCCTCTTATTCCCGGCATCTGAATCCCGGCCTCTGATTCCCGGCCTCTGATTCCCCGCTTCTGATTCTGATTCCCTGCCTCTGATTCCCCATCTCCGATTCCGCACATCTGATTCTCTGCCTCTGATTCCCCACCTCTGATTCCCCATATCTGATTCCCCGCCTCTGTTTCCCCGCCTCTGATTCCCCGCCTCTGTTTCTCATATCTAATTCCCCACCTCAGATGCCCCAACTCTGATACCCCGCCTCTGATTCCCCAGCTCTGATTCCCCGCCTCTGATTCCCCGCATCCGATTCCCCATATCTGATTCCCCGCCTCTGTTTCCCCACCTTTGATTCCCCGCCTCTGTTTCCCCATATCTGATTCCCCTCCTCTGATTCCCAACTATGATTCCCCGCCTCTGATTCCCCAGCTCTGATTCCCCAGCTCTGATTCCCCGCCTCAGATTCCCCGCGTCTGATTCCCTGCCTCTGATTCCCGGCCTCTGATTCCCGGCCTCTGATTCCCCGCTTCTGATTCTGATTCCCTGCCTCTGATTCCCTGCGTTCTATTCCCTGCCTCTGATTCCCCGCCTGTGATTCCCCATCACTGATTCACCACCTCTGTTTCCCCGCCTCTGATTCCCCGCCTCTGATTCCCCAACTCTGAATCCCCGCCTCTGATTCCCCAGCTCTGATTCCACGCCTCTGATTCCCCGTGTTTGATTCCCTGCCTCTGATTCCCTGCCCTGATTCCCCATCTCTGATTCACCGCCTTTAATTCGCCACCTCTGATTCCACATATCTGATTCCCCTCCTCTGTTTCCCCGCCTCTGATTCCCAACCACTGATTCCACACCTCTGATTCCCCATATCTGATTCCCCGCCTCTGTTTCCCCGCCTCTGATTCCCCGCCACTGTTTCCCCATATCTGATTCCCCACCTCTGATTGCCCACCTCTGATTCCCCGCCTCTGATTCGCCAGCTCTGATTCCCCGCCTCTGATTCCCCGCATCTGATTCCCTGCCTCTGATTCCCCGCCTCTGATTCCCCATCTCTGATTCACCGCCTTTGATTCGCCACCTCTGATTCCCCATATCTGATTCCCCACCTCTGTTTCCCGGCCTCTGATTCCCCGCCTCTGATTCTCCATATCTCATTCCCCGCCTCTGAATCCCCATCTCTGATTCCCGGACTCTGATTCCCCACCTCTGATTCCCGGCCTCTTATTCCCAGCATCTGATTCCCGGCCTCTGATTCCCGGCCTCTGATTCCCCGCTTCTGATTCTGATTCCCTGCCTCTGATTCCCCATCTCTGATTCCGCACATCTGATTCCCTGCCTCTGATTCCCCACCTCTGATTTCCCATATCTGATTCCCCGCCTCTGTTTCCCCTCCTCTGATTCCCCGCCTCTGTTTCCCTATATCTAATTCCCCACCTCTGATGCCCCAACTCTGATTCCCCGCCTCTGATTCCCCAGCTCTGATTCCCCGCCTCTGATTCCCCGCATCCGATTCCCCATATCTGAATCCCCGCCTCTGTTTCCCCGCCTCTGATTCCCCGCCTCTGTTTCCCCATATCAGATTCCCCGCCTCTGATTCCCAACTATGATTCCCCGCCTCTGATTCCCCAGCTCTGATTCCCTGCCTCTGATTCCCTGCGTTCTATTCCCTGCCTCTGATTCCCCGCCTGTGATTCCCCATCACTGATTCACCACCTCTGATTCCCCACATCTGATTCCCCATATCTAATTCCCCGCCTCTGTTTGCCCGCCTCTGATTCCCCGCCTCTGTTTCCCCATATCTGATTCCCCGTCTCTGAATCCCCAACTCTGATTCCCTGCCTCTGATTCCCCAGCTCTGATTCCCCGCCTTTGATTCCCCCCGTCTGATTCCCAGCCTCTGAATCCCCGTGTCTGATTTCCTGCCTCTGATTCCCCGCCTCTGATTCCCCATCTCTGATTCACCGCCTCTGATTCCCCACCTCTGATTCCCCATCTCTGATTCCGCACATCCGATTCCTTGCCTCTGATTCCCCAACTCTGATTCCCCACCTCTGATTCCCCATCTCTGATTCCCCACCTCTGATTCCCCGTGTCTGATTCCCTGCCTCTGATTCCCCGCCTCTGAATACCAGCCTCTGATTCCCCATATCTGATTCCCCGCCTCTGATTCCCTGCCTCTGATTCCCCAGCTCTGATTCCCCGCCTTTGATTCCCCCCGTCTGATTCCCAGCCTCTGAATCCCCGTGTCTGATTTCCTGCCTCTGATTCCCCGCCTCTGATTCCCCATCTCTGATTCACCGCCTCTGATTCCCCATCTCTGATTCCCCACCTCTGATTCCCCGTGTCTGATTCCCCGTGTCTGATTCCCTGCCTCTGATTCCACGCCTCTGATTCCCCATATCTGATTCCCTGCCACTGATTCCCCGCCTCTGATTCCCCATCTCTGATTCACCACCTCTGATTCCCGGCCTCTGATTCCCCGCGTCTGATTCCCCGCCTCTGATTCCCCAACTCTAATACCCCGCCTCTGATTCCCCAGCTCTGATTCCCCTCCTCTGATTCCCCGCATCTGATTCCCTGCCTCTGATTCCCCGCCTCTGATTCCAGGACTCGGATTCCCAACCTCTGATTCCCCACCTCTGATTCCCAATATCTGATTCCCCGCCTCTGTTTCACCGCCTGTGATTCCCCAGCTCTGATTCCCCGCCCCTGATTCCCCATATCTGATTCCCATCCTCTGATTGCCCACCTCTGATTCCCCGCCTCTGATTCGCCAGCTCTGATTCCCCGCCTCTGATTCCCCGCATCTGATTCCCTGCCTCTGATTCCCGCCTCTGATTCCCCATCTCTGATTCCCTGCCTGTGATTCCCCAGCTCTGATTCCCCGCCTCTGATTCCCCAGCTCTGATTCCCAGCCTCTGATTCCCCGTGTTTGATCCCCTGCCTCTGATTACCATCCTCTGGTTCCCGGCCACTGATACCCCGCTTCTGATTCTGATTCCCTGCCTCTGATTCCCCATCTCTGATGCACCACATCTGAATCCCCGCCTCTGTTTCCCCGCCTCTGTTTCCACGCCTCTGATTCCCCGCCCCTGTTTCCCCATATCTGATTCCCCACCTCTGATTCCCCAACTCTGATTCCCCGCCTCTGATTCCCCAGCTCTGATTCCCCGCCTCTGTTTCCCCGTGTTTGATTCCCTGCCTCTGATTCCCCGCCTCTGATTCCCCATCTCTGATTCTCCACCTTTGATTCGCCACCTCTGATTCCCCATATCTGATTCCCCACCTCTGTTACCCCGCCTCTGATTCCCCGCCTCTGATTCCCCATATATCATTCCTCGCCTCTGAATCCCCATCTCTGATTCCCGGACTCTGATTCCCCACCTCTGATTCCCGGCCTCTTATTCCCGGCATCTGAATCCCGGCCTCTGATTCCCGGCCTCTGATTCCCCGCTTCTGATTCTGATTCCCTGCCTCTGATTCCCCATCTCCGATTCCGCACATCTGATTCTCTGCCTCTGATTCCCCACCTCTGATTCCCCATATCTGATTCCCCGCCTCTGTTTCCCCGCCTCTGATTCCCCGCCTCTGTTTCTCATATCTAATTCCCCACCTCAGATGCCCCAACTCTGATACCCCGCCTCTGATTCCCCAGCTCTGATTCCCCGCCTCTGATTCCCCGCATCCGATTCCCCATATCTGATTCCCCGCCTCTGTTTCCCCACCTTTGATTCCCCGCCTCTGTTTCCCCATATCTGATTCCCCTCCTCTGATTCCCAACTATGATTCCCCGCCTCTGATTCCCCAGCTCTGATTCCCCAGCTCTGATTCCCCGCCTCAGATTCCCCGCGTCTGATTCCCTGCCTCTGATTCCCGGCCTCTGATTCCCGGCCTCTGATTCCCCGCTTCTGATTCTGATTCCCTGCCTCTGATTCCCTGCGTTCTATTCCCTGCCTCTGATTCCCCGCCTGTGATTCCCCATCACTGATTCACCACCTCTGTTTCCCCGCCTCTGATTCCCCGCCTCTGATTCCCCAACTCTGAATCCCCGCCTCTGATTCCCCAGCTCTGATTCCACGCCTCTGATTCCCCGTGTTTGATTCCCTGCCTCTGATTCCCTGCCCTGATTCCCCATCTCTGATTCACCGCCTTTAATTCGCCACCTCTGATTCCACATATCTGATTCCCCTCCTCTGTTTCCCCGCCTCTGATTCCCAACCACTGATTCCACACCTCTGATTCCCCATATCTGATTCCCCGCCTCTGTTTCCCCGCCTCTGATTCCCCGCCACTGTTTCCCCATATCTGATTCCCCACCTCTGATTGCCCACCTCTGATTCCCCGCCTCTGATTCGCCAGCTCTGATTCCCCGCCTCTGATTCCCCGCATCTGATTCCCTGCCTCTGATTCCCCGCCTCTGATTCCCCATCTCTGATTCACCGCCTTTGATTCGCCACCTCTGATTCCCCATATCTGATTCCCCACCTCTGTTTCCCGGCCTCTGATTCCCCGCCTCTGATTCTCCATATCTCATTCCCCGCCTCTGAATCCCCATCTCTGATTCCCGGACTCTGATTCCCCACCTCTGATTCCCGGCCTCTTATTCCCAGCATCTGATTCCCGGCCTCTGATTCCCGGCCTCTGATTCCCCGCTTCTGATTCTGATTCCCTGCCTCTGATTCCCCATCTCTGATTCCGCACATCTGATTCCCTGCCTCTGATTCCCCACCTCTGATTTCCCATATCTGATTCCCCGCCTCTGTTTCCCCTCCTCTGATTCCCCGCCTCTGTTTCCCTATATCTAATTCCCCACCTCTGATGCCCCAACTCTGATTCCCCGCCTCTGATTCCCCAGCTCTGATTCCCCGCCTCTGATTCCCCGCATCCGATTCCCCATATCTGAATCCCCGCCTCTGTTTCCCCGCCTCTGATTCCCCGCCTCTGTTTCCCCATATCAGATTCCCCGCCTCTGATTCCCAACTATGATTCCCCGCCTCTGATTCCCCAGCTCTGATTCCCTGCCTCTGATTCCCTGCGTTCTATTCCCTGCCTCTGATTCCCCGCCTGTGATTCCCCATCACTGATTCACCACCTCTGATTCCCCACATCTGATTCCCCATATCTAATTCCCCGCCTCTGTTTGCCCGCCTCTGATTCCCCGCCTCTGTTTCCCCATATCTGATTCCCCGTCTCTGAATCCCCAACTCTGATTCCCTGCCTCTGATTCCCCAGCTCTGATTCCCCGCCTTTGATTCCCCCCGTCTGATTCCCAGCCTCTGAATCCCCGTGTCTGATTTCCTGCCTCTGATTCCCCGCCTCTGATTCCCCATCTCTGATTCACCGCCTCTGATTCCCCACCTCTGATTCCCCATCTCTGATTCCGCACATCCGATTCCTTGCCTCTGATTCCCCAACTCTGATTCCCCACCTCTGATTCCCCATCTCTGATTCCCCACCTCTGATTCCCCGTGTCTGATTCCCTGCCTCTGATTCCCCGCCTCTGAATACCAGCCTCTGATTCCCCATATCTGATTCCCCGCCTCTGATTCCCTGCCTCTGATTCCCCAGCTCTGATTCCCCGCCTTTGATTCCCCCCGTCTGATTCCCAGCCTCTGAATCCCCGTGTCTGATTTCCTGCCTCTGATTCCCCGCCTCTGATTCCCCATCTCTGATTCACCGCCTCTGATTCCCCATCTCTGATTCCCCACCTCTGATTCCCCGTGTCTGATTCCCCGTGTCTGATTCCCTGCCTCTGATTCCACGCCTCTGATTCCCCATATCTGATTCCCTGCCACTGATTCCCCGCCTCTGATTCCCCATCTCTGATTCACCACCTCTGATTCCCGGCCTCTGATTCCCCGCGTCTGATTCCCCGCCTCTGATTCCCCAACTCTAATACCCCGCCTCTGATTCCCCAGCTCTGATTCCCCTCCTCTGATTCCCCGCATCTGATTCCCTGCCTCTGATTCCCCGCCTCTGATTCCAGGACTCTGATTCCCAACCTCTGATTCCCCACCTCTGATTCCCAATATCTGATTCCCCGCCTCTGTTTCACCGCCTGTGATTCCCCAGCTCTGATTCCCCGCCCCTGATTCCCCATATCTGATTCCCATCCTCTGATTGCCCACCTCTGATTCCCCGCCTCTGATTCGCCAGCTCTGATTCCCCGCCTCTGATTCCCCGCATCTGATTCCCTGCCTCTGATTCCCGCCTCTGATTCCCCATCTCTGATTCCCTGCCTGTGATTCCCCAGCTCTGATTCCCCGCCTCTGATTCCCCAGCTCTGATTCCCAGCCTCTGATTCCCCGTGTTTGATCCCCTGCCTCTGATTACCATCCTCTGGTTCCCGGCCACTGATACCCCGCTTCTGATTCTGATTCCCTGCCTCTGATTCCCCATCTCTGATGCACCACATCTGAATTCCCGCCTCTGTTTCCCCGCCTCTGTTTCCACGCCTCTGATTCCCCGCCCCTGTTTCCCCATATCTGATTCCCCACCTCTGATTCCCCAACTCTGATTCCCCGCCTCTGATTCCCCAGCTCTGATTCCCCGCCTCTGATTCCCCGTGTTTGATTCCCTGCCTCTGATTCCCCGCCTCTGATTCCCCATCTCTGATTCACCACCTTTGATTCGCCACCTCTGATTCCCCATATCTGATTCCCCACCTCTGTTACCCCGCCTCTGATTCCCCGCCTCTGATTCCCCATATATCATTCCTCGCCTCTGAATCCCCATCTCTGATTCCCGGACTCTGATTCCCCACCTCTGATTCCCGGCCTCTTATTCCCGGCATCTGAATCCCGGCCTCTGATTCCCGGCCTCTGATTCCCCGCTTCTGATTCTGATTCCCTGCCTCTGATTCCCCATCTCCGATTCCGCACATCTGATTCTCTGCCTCTGATTCCCCACCTCTGATTCCCCATATCTGATTCCCCGCCTCTGTTTCCCCGCCTCTGATTCCCCGCCTCTGTTTCTCATATCTAATTCCCCACCTCAGATGCCCCAACTCTGATACCCCGCCTCTGATTCCCCAGCTCTGATTCCCCGCCTCTGATTCCCCGCATCCGATTCCCCATATCTGATTCCCCGCCTCTGTTTCCCCACCTTTGATTCCCCGCCTCTGTTTCCCCATATCTGATTCCCCTCCTCTGATTCCCAACTATGATTCCCCGCCTCTGATTCCCCAGCTCTGATTCCCCAGCTCTGATTCCCCGCCTCAGATTCCCCGCGTCTGATTCCCTGCCTCTGATTCCCGGCCTCTGATTCCCGGCCTCTGATTCCCCGCTTCTGATTCTGATTCCCTGCCTCTGATTCCCTGCGTTCTATTCCCTGCCTCTGATTCCCCGCCTGTGATTCCCCATCACTGATTCACCACCTCTGTTTCCCCGCCTCTGATTCCCCGCCTCTGATTCCCCAACTCTGAATCCCCGCCTCTGATTCCCCAGCTCTGATTCCACGCCTCTGATTCCCCGTGTTTGATTCCCTGCCTCTGATTCCCTGCCCTGATTCCCCATCTCTGATTCACCGCCTTTAATTCGCCACCTCTGATTCCACATATCTGATTCCCCTCCTCTGTTTCCCCGCCTCTGATTCCCAACCACTGATTCCACACCTCTGATTCCCCATATCTGATTCCCCGCCTCTGTTTCCACGCCTCTGATTCCCCGCCACTGTTTCCCCATATCTGATTCCCCACCTCTGATTGCCCACCTCTGATTCCCCGCCTCTGATTCGCCAGCTCTGATTCCCCGCCTCTGATTCCCCGCATCTGATTCCCTGCCTCTGATTCCCCGCCTCTGATTCCCCATCTCTGATTCACCGCCTTTGATTCGCCACCTCTGATTCCCCATATCTGATTCCCCACCTCTGTTTCCCGGCCTCTGATTCCCCGCCTCTGATTCTCCATATCTCATTCCCCGCCTCTGAATCCCCATCTCTGATTCCCGGACTCTGATTCCCCACCTCTGATTCCCGGCCTCTTATTCCCAGCATCTGATTCCCGGCCTCTGATTCCCGGCCTCTGATTCCCCGCTTCTGATTCTGATTCCCTGCCTCTGATTCCCCATCTCTGATTCCGCACATCTGATTCCCTGCCTCTGATTCCCCACCTCTGATTCCCCATATCTGATTCCCCGCCTCTGTTTCCCCTCCTCTGATTCCCCGCCTCTGTTTCCCTATATCTAATTCCCCACCTCTGATGCCCCAACTCTGATTCCCCGCCTCTGATTCCCCAGCTCTGATTCCCCGCCTCTGATTCCCCGCATCCGATTCCCCATATCTGAATCCCCGCCTCTGTTTCCCCGCCTCTGATTCCCCGCCTCTGTTTCCCCATATCAGATTCCCCGCCTCTGATTCCCAACTATGATTCCCCGCCTCTGATTCCCCAGCTCTGATTCCCTGCCTCTGATTCCCTGCGTTCTATTCCCTGCCTCTGATTCCCCGCCTGTGATTCCCCATCACTGATTCACCACCTCTGATTCCCCACATCTGATTCCCCATATCTAATTCCCCGCCTCTGTTTGCCCGCCTCTGATTCCCCGCCTCTGTTTCCCCATATCTGATTCCCCGTCTCTGAATCCCCAACTCTGATTCCCTGCCTCTGATTCCCCAGCTCTGATTCCCCGCCTTTGATTCCCCCCGTCTGATTCCCAGCCTCTGAATCCCCGTGTCTGATTTCCTGCCTCTGATTCCCCGCCTCTGATTCCCCATCTCTGATTCCCGGCCTCTGATTCCCCGCTTCTGATTCTGATTCCCTGCCTCTGATTCCCTGCGTTCTATTCCCTGCCTCTGATTCCCCGCCTGTGATTCCCCATCACTGATTCACCACCTCTGTTTCCCCGCCTCTGATTCCCCGCCTCTGATTCCCCAACTCTGAATCCCCGCCTCTGATTCCCCAGCTCTGATTCCACGCCTCTGATTCCCCGTGTTTGATTCCCTGCCTCTGATTCCCTGCCCTGATTCCCCATCTCTGATTCACCGCCTTTAATTCGCCACCTCTGATTCCACATATCTGATTCCCCTCCTCTGTTTCCCCGCCTCTGATTCCCAACCACTGATTCCACACCTCTGATTCCCCATATCTGATTCCCCGCCTCTGTTTCCCCGCCTCTGATTCCCCGCCACTGTTTCCCCATATCTGATTCCCCACCTCTGATTGCCCACCTCTGATTCCCCGCCTCTGATTCGCCAGCTCTGATTCCCCGCCTCTGATTCCCCGCATCTGATTCCCTGCCTCTGATTCCCCGCCTCTGATTCCCCATCTCTGATTCACCGCCTTTGATTCGCCACCTCTGATTCCCCATATCTGATTCCCCACCTCTGTTTCCCGGCCTCTGATTCCCCGCCTCTGATTCTCCATATCTCATTCCCCGCCTCTGAATCCCCATCTCTGATTCCCGGACTCTGATTCCCCACCTCTGATTCCCGGCCTCTTATTCCCAGCATCTGATTCCCGGCCTCTGATTCCCGGCCTCTGATTCCCCGCTTCTGATTCTGATTCCCTGCCTCTGATTCCCCATCTCTGATTCCGCACATCTGATTCCCTGCCTCTGATTCCCCACCTCTGATTCCCCATATCTGATTCCCCGCCTCTGTTTCCCCTCCTCTGATTCCCCGCCTCTGTTTCCCTATATCTAATTCCCCACCTCTGATGCCCCAACTCTGATTCCCCGCCTCTGATTCCCCAGCTCTGATTCCCCGCCTCTGATTCCCCGCATCCGATTCCCCATATCTGAATCCCCGCCTCTGTTTCCCCGCCTCTGATTCCCCGCCTCTGTTTCCCCATATCAGATTCCCCGCCTCTGATTCCCAACTATGATTCCCCGCCTCTGATTCCCCAGCTCTGATTCCCTGCCTCTGATTCCCTGCGTTCTATTCCCTGCCTCTGATTCCCCGCCTGTGATTCCCCATCACTGATTCACCACCTCTGATTCCCCACATCTGATTCCCCATATCTAATTCCCCGCCTCTGTTTGCCCGCCTCTGATTCCCCGCCTCTGTTTCCCCATATCTGATTCCCCGTCTCTGAATCCCCAACTCTGATTCCCTGCCTCTGATTCCCCAGCTCTGATTCCCCGCCTTTGATTCCCCCCGTCTGATTCCCAGCCTCTGAATCCCCGTGTCTGATTTCCTGCCTCTGATTCCCCGCCTCTGATTCCCCATCTCTGATTCACCGCCTCTGATTCCCCACCTCTGATTCCCCATCTCTGATTCCGCACATCCGATTCCTTGCCTCTGATTCCCCAACTCTGATTCCCCACCTCTGATTCCCCATCTCTGATTCCCCACCTCTGATTCCCCGTGTCTGATTCCCTGCCTCTGATTCCCCGCCTCTGAATACCAGCCTCTGATTCCCCATATCTGATTCCCCGCCTCTGATTCCCTGCCTCTGATTCCCCAGCTCTGATTCCCCGCCTTTGATTCCCCCCGTCTGATTCCCAGCCTCTGAATCCCCGTGTCTGATTTCCTGCCTCTGATTCCCCGCCTCTGATTCCCCATCTCTGATTCACCGCCTCTGATTCCCCATCTCTGATTCCCCACCTCTGATTCCCCGTGTCTGATTCCCCGTGTCTGATTCCCTGCCTCTGATTCCACGCCTCTGATTCCCCATATCTGATTCCCTGCCACTGATTCCCCGCCTCTGATTCCCCATCTCTGATTCACCACCTCTGATTCCCGGCCTCTGATTCCCCGCGTCTGATTCCCCGCCTCTGATTCCCCAACTCTAATACCCCGCCTCTGATTCCCCAGCTCTGATTCCCCTCCTCTGATTCCCCGCATCTGATTCCCTGCCTCTGATTCCCCGCCTCTGATTCCAGGACTCTGATTCCCAACCTCTGATTCCCCACCTCTGATTCCCAATATCTGATTCCCCGCCTCTGTTTCACCGCCTGTGATTCCCCAGCTCTGATTCCCCGCCCCTGATTCCCCATATCTGATTCCCATCCTCTGATTGCCCACCTCTGATTCCCCGCCTCTGATTCGCCAGCTCTGATTCCCCGCCTCTGATTCCCCGCATCTGATTCCCTGCCTCTGATTCCCGCCTCTGATTCCCCATCTCTGATTCCCTGCCTGTGATTCCCCAGCTCTGATTCCCCGCCTCTGATTCCCCAGCTCTGATTCCCAGCCTCTGATTCCCCGTGTTTGATCCCCTGCCTCTGATTACCATCCTCTGGTTCCCGGCCACTGATACCCCGCTTCTGATTCTGATTCCCTGCCTCTGATTCCCCATCTCTGATGCACCACATCTGAATCCCCGCCTCTGTTTCCACGCCTCTGATTCCATGCCTCTGATTCCCAACCTCTGATTCCCCACCCCTGATTCCCCATATCTGATTCCCCGCCTCTGTTTCCCTGCCTCTGATTCCCCGCCCCTGTTTCCCCATATCTGATTCCCCACCTCTGATTCCCCAACTCTGATTCCCCGCCTCTGATTCCCCAGCTCTGATTCCCCGCCTCTGATTCCCCGTGTTTGATTCACTGCCTCTGATTCCCCGCCTCTGATTCCCCATCTCTGATTCACCACCTTTGATTCGCCACCTCTGATTCCCCATATCTGATTCCCCACCTCTGTTACCCCGCCTCTGATTCCCCGCCTCTGATTCCCCATATATCATTCCTCGCCTCTGAATCCCCATCTCTGATTCCCGGACTCTGATTCCCCACCTCTGATTCCCGGCCTCTTATTCCCGGCATCTGAATCCCGGCCTCTGATTCCCGGCCTCTGATTCCCCGCTTCTGATTCTGATTCCCTGCCTCTGATTCCCCATCTCCGATTCCGCACATCTGATTCCCTGCCTCTGATTCCCCACCTCTGATTCCCCATATCTGATTCCCCGCCTCTGTTTCCCCGCCTCTGATTCCCCGCCTCTGTTTCTCATATCTAATTCCCCACCTCAGATGCCCCAACTCTGATACCCCGCCTCTGATTCCCCAGCTCTGATTCCCCGCCTCTGATTCCCCGCATCCGATTCCCCATATCTGATTCCCCGCCTCTGTTTCCCCACCTTTGATTCCCCGCCTCTGTTTCCCCATATCTGATTCCCCTCCTCTGATTCCCAACTATGATTCCCCGCCTCTGATTCCCCAGCTCTGATTCCCCAGCTCTGATTCCCCGCCTCAGATTCCCCGCGTCTGATTCCCTGCCTCTGATTCCCCGCCTCTGATTCCCCATCTCTGATTCCCCACCTCTGATTCCCCGTGTCTGATTCCCTGCCTCTGATTCCCCGCCTCTGAATCCCAGCCTCTGATTCCCCATATCTGATTCCCCGCCTCTGATTCCCTGCCTCTGATTCCCCAGCTCTGATTCCCCGCCTTTGATTCCCCCCGTCTGATTCCCAGCCTCTGAATCCCCGTGTCTGATTTCCTGCCTCTGATTCCCCGCCTCTGATTCCCCATCTCTGATTCACCGCCTCTGATTCCCCATCTCTGATTCCCCACCTCTGATTCCCCGTGTCTGATTCCCTGTGTCTGATTCCCTGCCTCTGATTCCACGCCTCTGATTCCCCATATCTGATTCCCTGCCACTGATTCCCCGCCTCTGATTCCCCATCTCTGATTCACCACCTCTGATTCCCGGCCTCTGATTGCCCACCTCTGATTCCCCGCCTCTGATTCGCCAGCTATGATTCCCCCCCTCTGATTCCCCGCGTCTGATTCCCCGCCTCTGATTCCCCAACTCTAATACCCCGCCTCTGATTCCCCAGCTCTGATTCCCCTCCTCTGATTCCCCGCATCTGATTCCCTGCCTCTGATTCCCCGCCTCTGATTCCAGGCCTCTGATTCCCAACCTCTGATTCCCCACCTCTGATTCCCCATATCTGATTCCCCGCCTCTGTTTCACCGCCTCTGATTCCCCGCCTCTGTTTCCCCATATCTGATTCCCCGCCTCTGATTCCCCAACTCTGATTCCCCGCCTGTGATTCGCCAGCTCTAATTCCCCGCCTCTGATTCCCCATATCTGATTCCCATCCTCTGATTGCCCACCTCTGATTCCCCGCCTCTGATTCGCCAGCTCTGATTCCCCGCCTCTGATTCCCCGCATCTGATTCCCTGCCTCAGATTCCCCGCCTCTGATTCCCCATCTCTGATTCCCCGCCTGTGATTCCCCAGCTCTGATTCCCAGCCTCTGATTCCCCGTGTTTGATCCCCTGCCTCTGATTACCTTCCTCTGATTCCCGGCCTCTGATACCCCGCTTCTGATTCTGATTCCCTGCCTCTGATTCCCCATCTCTGATTCACCACATCTAATTCCCTGCCTCTGATTCCACGCCCCTGATTCCCCACCTCTGATTCCCCATATCTGAATCCCCGCCTCTGTTTCCACGCCTCTGATTCCCTGCCTCTGATTCCCAACCTCTGATTCCCCACCCCTGATTCCCCATATCTGATTCCCCGCCTCTGTTTCCCTGCCTCTGATTCTCCGCCCCTGTTTCCCCATATCTGATTCCCCGCCTCTGATTCCCCAACTCTGATTCCCCACCTCTGATTCCCCAGCTCTGATTCCCCGCCTCTGATTCCCCGTGTTTGATTCCCTGCCTCTGATTCCCCGCCTCTGATTCCCCATCTCTGATTCACCGCCTTTGATTCGACACCTCTGATTCCCCATATCTGATTCCCCACCTCTGTTACCCCGCCTCTGATTCCCCGCATCTGATTCCCCATATATCATTCCCCGCCTCTGAATCCCCATCTCTGATTCCCGGACTCTGATTCCCCACCTCTGATTCCCGGCCTCTTATTCCCGGCATCTGAATCCCGGCCTCTGATTCCCGGCCTCTGATTCCCCGCTTCTGATTCTGATTCCCTGCCTCTGATTCCCCATCTCTGATTCCGCACATCTGATTCCCTGCCTCTGATTCCCCACCTCTGATTCCCCATATCTGATTCCCCACCTCTGTTTCCCCGCCTCTGATTCCCCGCCTCTGTTTCCCCATATCTAATTCCCCACCTCTGATGCCCCAACTCTGATACCCCGCCTCTGATTCCCCAGCTCTGATTCCCCGCCTCTGATTCCCCGCATCCGATTCCCCATATCTGATTCCCCGCCTCTGTTTCCCCGCCTTTGATTCCCCGCCTCTGTTTCCCCATATCTGATTCCCCGCCTCTGATTCCCAACTATGATTCCCCGCCTCTGATTCCCCAGCTCTGATTCCCCGCCTCTGATTCCCCGCGTTCTATTCCCTGCCTCTGAATCCCCGCCTCTGATTCCCCAGCTCTGATTCCACGCCTCTGATTCCCCGTGTTTGATTCCCTGCCTCTGATTCCCTGCCCTGATTCCCCATCTCTGATTCACCGCCTTTAATTCGCCACCTCTGATTCCACATATCTGATTCCACTCCTCTGTTTCCCCGCCTCTGATTCCCAACCTCTGATTCCACACCTCTGATTCCCCATATCTGATTCCCCGCCTCTGTTTCCCCGCCTCTGATACCCCGCCACTGTTTCCCCATATCTGATTCCCCACCTCTGATTCTCCTACTCTGCTTCCCCGCCTCTGATTCCCCAGCTCTGATTCCCCGCCTCTGATTCCCCGTTTTTGATTCCCTGCCTCTGATTCCCCGCCTCTGATTCCCCATCTCTGATTCACCGCCTTTGATTCGCCACCTCTGTTTCCCCATATCTGATTCCCCACCTCTGTTTCCCCGCCTCTGATACCCCGCCTCTGATTCCCCAGCTCTGATTCCCCGCCACTGATTCCCCGCATCCGATTCCCCATATCTGATTCCCCGCCTCTGTTTCCCCGCCTTTGATTCCCCGCCTCTGTTTCCCCATATCTGATTCCCCGCCTCTGATTCCCAACTATGATTCCCCGCCTCTGATTCCCCAGCTCTGATTCCCCGCCTCTGATTCCCCGCGTTCTATTCCCTGCCTCTGATTCCCCGCCTGTGATTCCCCATCTCTGATTCACCACCTCTGTTTCCCCATATCTGATTCCCCGTGTCTGATTCCCTGCCTCTGATTCCCCGCCTCTGATTCCCCGCCTCTGATTCCCTGCCACTGATTCCCTGCCCCTGATACCCCACCTCTGATTCCCCATATCTGATTCCCTGCCTCTGTTTCCCCGCCTCTGATTCCCCGCCTCTGATTCCCCGCCTCTGATTCCCCGCCTCTGATTCCCCAACTCTGATTCCCCGCCTCTGATTCGCCAGCTCTGATACCCGCCTCTGATTCCCCGCGTCTGTTTCCCCGCCTCTGATTCCCTGCTTCTGTTTCCCCATATCTAAGTCCCCGACTCTGATTCCCCAACTCTGATTCCCCACCTCTGATTCCCCAGCTCTGATTCCCCGCCTCTGATTCCCCGCATCTGATTCCCTGCATCTGATTCCCAGGCTCTGATTCCCTGCCTCTGATTCCCAACCTCTGATTCCCCACCTCTGATTCCCCATATCTGATTCCCCGCCTCTGTTTCCCCGCCTCAGATTCCCCGCCTCTGTTTCCCCATATCTGATTCCCGGCCTCTGATTCCACGCCTCTGATTCCCCGCCTCTGATTCCCTGCCTCTGATTCCCCATCTCCGATTCCGCACATCGGATTTCCTGCCTCTGATTCCCCGCCTCTGATTCCCCGCCTCTGATTCCCTGCTTCTGATTCCCAACCTCTGATTCCCCACCTCTGATTCCCCATATCTGATTCCCCGCCTCTGTTTCCCCGCCTCTGATTCCCCGCCTCTGATTCCCCAACTCTGAATCCCCGCCTCTGATTCCCCAGCTCTGATTCCACGACTCTGATTCCCCGTGTTTGATTCCCTGCCTCTGATTCCCTGCCCTGATTCCCCATCTCTGATTCACCGCCTTTAATTCGCCACCTCTGATTCCACATATCTGATTCCCCTCCTCTGTTTCCCCGCCTCTGATTCCCAACCTCTGATTCCACACCTCTGATTCCCCATATCTGATTCCCCGCCTCTGTTTCCCCGCCTCTGATTCCCCGCCACTGTTTCCCCATATCTGATTCCCCACCTCTGATTCTCCTACTCTGCTTCCCCGCCTCTGATTCCCCAGCTCTGATTCCCCGCCTCTGATTCCCCGTTCTTGATTCCCTGCCTCTGATTCCCCGCCTCTGATTCCCCATCTCTGATTCACCGCCTTTGATTCGCCACCTCTGTTTCCCCATATCTGATTCCCCACCTCTGTTTCCCCGCCTCTGATTCCCCAACTCTGAATCCCCGCCTCTGATTCCCCAGCTCTGATTCCACGCCTCTGATTCCCCGTGTTTGATTCCCTGCCTCTGATTCCCTGCCCTGATTCCCCATCTCTGATTCACCGCCTTTAATTCGCCACCTCTGATTCCACATATCTGATTCCACTCCTCTGTTTCCCCGCCTCTGATTACCAACCTCTGATTCCACACCTCTGATTCCCCATATCAGATTCCCCGCCTCTGTTTCCCCGCCTCTGATTCCCCGCCACTGTTTCCCCATATCTGATTCCCCACCTCTGATTCTCCTACTCTGCTTCCCCGCCTCTGATTCCCCAGCTCTGATTCCCCGCCTCTGATTCCCCGTTTTTGATTCCCTGCCTCTGATTCCCCGCCTCTGATTCCCCATCTCTGATTCACCACCTTTGATTCGCCACCTCTGTTTCCCCATATCTGATTCCCCACCTCTGTTTCCCCGCCTCTGATTCCCCGCCTCTGATTCCCCATATCTGATTCCCCGGCTCTGATTGCCCACCTCTGATTCCCCGCCTCTGATTCGCCAGCTCTGATTCCCCGCCTCTGATTCCCCGCATCTGATTCCCTGCCTCTGATTCCCCGCCTCTGATTCCCCATCTCTGATTCACCGCCTTTGATTCGCCACCTCTGATTCCCCATATCTGATTCCCCACCTCTGTTTCCCGGCCTCTGATTCCCCGCCTCTGATTCTCCATATCTCATTCCCCGCCTCTGAATCCCCATCTCTGATTCCCGGACTCTGATTCCCCACCTCTGATTCCCGGCCTCTTATTCCCAGCATCTGATTCCCGGCCTCTGATTCCCGGCCTCTGATTCCCCGCTTCTGATTCTGATTCCCTGCCTCTGATTCCCCATCTCTGATTCCGCACATCTGATTCCCTGCCTCTGATTCCCCACCTCTGATTCCCCATATCTGATTCCCCGCCTCTGTTTCCCCTCCTCTGATTCCCCGCCTCTGTTTCCCTATATCTAATTCCCCACCTCTGATGCCCCAACTCTGATTCCCCGCCTCTGATTCCCCAGCTCTGATTCCCCGCCTCTGATTCCCCGCATCCGATTCCCCATATCTGATTCCCCGCCTCTGTTTCCCCGCCTCTGATTCCCCGCCTCTGTTTCCCCATATCTGATTCCCCGCCTCTGATTCCCAACTATGATTCCCCGCCTCTGATTCCCCAGCTCTGATTCCATGCCTCTGATTCCCTGCGTTCTATTCCCTGCCTCTGATTCCCCGCCTGTGATTCCCCATCACTGATTCACCACCTCTGATTCCCCACATCTGATTCCCCATATCTAATTCCCCGCCTCTGTTTGCCCGCCTCTGATTCCCCGCCTCTGTTTCCCCATATCTGATTCCCCGTCTCTGAATCCCCAACTCTGATTCCCTGCCTCTGATTCCCCAGCTCTGATTCCCCGCCTTTGATTCCCCCCGTCTGATTCCCAGCCTCTGAATCCCCGTGTCTGATTTCCTGCCTCTGATTCCCCGCCTCCGATTCCCCATCTCTGATTCACCGCCTCTGATTCCCCACCTCTGATTCCCCATCTCTGATTCCGCACATCCGATTCCCTGCCTCTGATTCCCCAACTCTGATTCCCCGCCTCTGATTCCCCATCTCTGATTCCCCACCTCTGATTCCCCGTGTCTGATTCCCTGCCTCTGATTCCCCGCCTCTGAATACCAGCCTCTGATTCCCCATATCTGATTCCCCGCCTCTGATTCCCTGCCTCTGATTCCCCAGCTCTGATTCCCCGCCTTTGATTCCCCCCGTCTGATTCCCAGCCTCTGAATCCCCGTGTCTGATTTCCTGCCTCTGATTCCCCGCCTCTGATTCCCCATCTCTGATTCACCGCCTCTGATTCCCCATCTCTGATTCCCCACCTCTGATTCCCCGTGTCTGATTCCCCGTGTCTGATTCCCTGCCTCTGATTCCACGCCTCTGATTCCCCATATCTGATTCCCTGCCACTGATTCCCCGCCTCTGATTCCCCATCTCTGATTCACCACCTCTGATTCCCGGCCTCTGATTCCCCGCGTCTGATTCCCCGCCTCTGATTCCCCAACTCTAATACCCCGCCTCTGATTCCCCAGCTCTGATTCCCCTCCTCTGATTCCCCGCATCTGATTCCCTGCCTCTGATTCCCCGCCTCTGATTCCAGGACTCTGATTCCCAACCTCTGATTCCCCACCTCTGATTCCCAATATCTGATTCCCCGCCTCTGTTTCACCGCCTGTGATTCCCCAGCTCTGATTCCCCGCCCCTGATTCCCCATATCTGATTCCCATCCTCTGATTGCCCACCTCTGATTCCCCGCCTCTGATTCGCCAGCTCTGATTCCCCGCCTCTGATTCCCCGCATCTGATTCCCTGCCTCTGATTCCCGCCTCTGATTCCCCATCTCTGATTCCCTGCCTGTGATTCCCCAGCTCTGATTCCCCGCCTCTGATTCCCCAGCTCTGATTCCCAGCCTCTGATTCCCCGTGTTTGATCCCCTGCCTCTGATTACCTTCCTCTGATTCCCGGCCACTGATACCCCGCTTCTGATTCTGATTCCCTGCCTCTGATTCCCCATCTCTGATTCACCACATCTGAATCCCCGCCTCTGTTTCCACGCCTCTGATTCCCTGCCTCTGATTCCCAACCTCTGATTCCCCACCCCTGATTCCCCATATCTGATTCCCCGCCTCTGTTTCCCTGCCTCTGATTCCCCGCCCCTGTTTCCCCATATCTGATTCCCCACCTCTGATTCCCCAACTCTGATTCCCCGCCTCTGATTCCCCAGCTCTGATTCCCCGCCTCTGATTCCCCGTGTTTGATTCCCTGCCTCTGATTCCCCGCCTCTGATTCCCCATCTCTGATTCACCACCTTTGATTCGCCACCTCTGATTCCCCATATCTGATTCCCCACCTCTGTTACCCCGCCTCTGATTCCCCGCCTCTGATTCCCCATATATCATTCCCCGCCTCTGAATCCCCATCTCTGATTCCCGGACTCTGATTCCCCACCTCTGATTCCCGGCCTCTTATTCCCGGCATCTGAATCCCGGCCTCTGATTCCCGGCCTCTGATTCCCCGCTTCTGATTCTGATTCCCTGCCTCTGATTCCCCATCTCTGATTCCGCACATCTGATTCCCTGCCTCTGATTCCCCACCTCTGATTCCCCATATCTGATTCCCCGCCTCTGTTTCCCCGCCTCTGATTCCCCGCCTCTGTTTCTCATATCTAATTCCCCACCTCAGATGCCCCAACTCTGATACCCCGCCTCTGATTCCCCAGCTCTGATTCCCCGCCTCTGATTCCCCGCATCCGATTCCCCATATCTGATTCCCCGCCTCTGTTTCCCCACCTTTGATTCCCCGCCTCTGTTTCCCCATATCTGATTCCCCTCCTCTGATTCCCAACTATGATTCCCCGCCTCTGATTCCCCAGCTCTGATTCCCCGCCTCTGATTCCCCGCGTTCTATTCCCTGCCTCTGATTCCCCGCCTGTGATTCCCCATCTCTGATTCACCACCTCTGATTCCCCACCTCTGATTCCCCATATCTGATTCCCCGCCTCTGTTTCCCCTCCTCTGATTCCCCGCCTCTGTTTCCCTATATCTAATTCCCCACCTCTGATGCCCCAACTCTGATTCCCCGACTCTGATTCCCCAGCTCTGATTCCCCGCCTCTGATTCCCCGCATCCGATTCCCCATATCTGATTCCCCGCCTCTGTTTCCCCGCCTCTGATTCCCCGCCTCTGTTTCCCCATATCTGATTCCCCGCCTCTGATTCCCAACTATGATTCCCCGCCTCTGATTCCCCAGCTCTGATTCCCTGCCTCTGATTCCCTGCGTTCTATTCCCTGCCTCTGATTCCCCGCCTGTGATTCCCCATCACTGATTCACCACCTCTGATTCCCCACATCTGATTCCCCATATCTAATTCCCCGCCTCTGTTTGCCCGCCTCTGATTCCCCGCCTCTGTTTCCCCATATCTGATTCCCCGTCTCTGAATCCCCAACTCTGATTCCCTGCCTCTGATTCCCCAGCTCTGATTCCCCGCCTTTGATTCCCCCCGTCTGATTCCCAGCCTCTGAATCCCCGTGTCTGATTTCCTGCCTCTGATTCCCCGCCTCTGATTCCCCATCTCTGATTCACTGCCTCTGATTCCCCACCTCTGATTCCCCATCTCTGATTCCGCACATCCGATTCCCTGCCTCCGATTCCCCAACTCTGATTCCCCGCCTCTGATTCCCCATCTCTGATTCCCCACCTCTGATTCCCCGTGTCTGATTCCCTGCCTCTGATTCCCCGCCTCTGAATACCAGCCTCTGATTCCCCATATCTGATTCCCCGCCTCTGATTCCCTGCCTCTGATTCCCCAGCTCTGATTCCCCGCCTTTGATTCCCCCCGTCTGATTCCCAGCCTCTGAATCCCCGTGTCTGATTTCCTGCCTCTGATTCCCCGCCTCTGATTCCCCATCTCTGATTCACCGCCTCTGATTCCCCATCTCTGATTCCCCACCTCTGATTCCCCGTGTCTGATTCCCCGTGTCTGATTCCCTGCCTCTGATTCCACGCCTCTGATTCCCCATATCTGATTCCCTGCCACTGATTCCCCGCCTCTGATTCCCCATCTCTGATTCACCACCTCTGATTCCCGGCCTCTGATTGCCCACCTCTGATTCCCCGCCTCTGATTCGCCAGCTATGATTCCCCCCCTCTGATTCCCCGCGTCTGATTCCCCGCCTCTGATTCCCCAACTCTAATACCCCGCCTCTGATTCCCCAGCTCTGATTCCCCTCCTCTGATTCCCCTCATCTGATTCCCTGCCTCTGATTCCCCGCCTCTGATTCCAGGACTCTGATTCCCAACCTCTGATTCCCCACCTCTGATTCCCAATATCTGATTCCCCGCCTCTGTTTCACCGCCTGTGATTCCCCAGCTCTGATTCCCCGCCCCTGATTCCCCATATCTGATTCCCATCCTCTGATTGCCCACCTCTGATTCCCCGCCTCTGATTCGCCAGCTCTGATTCCCCGCCTCTGATTCCCCGCATCTGATTCCCTGCCTCTGATTCCCGCCTCTGATTCCCCATCTCTGATTCCCCGCCTGTGATTCCCCAGCTCTGATTCCCCGCCTCTGATTCCCCAGCTCTGATTCCCAGCCTCTGATTCCCCGTGTTTGATCCCCTGCCTCTGATTACCTTCCTCTGATTCCCGGCCACTGATACCCCGCTTCTGATTCTGATTCCCTGCCTCTGATTCCCCATCTCTGATTCACCACATCTGAATCCCCGCCTCTGTTTCCACGCCACTGATTCCCTGCCTCTGATTCCCAACCTCTGATTCCCCACCCCTGATTCCCCATATCTGATTCCCCGCCTCTGTTTCCCTGCCTCTGATTCCCCGCCCCTGTTTCCCCATATCTGATTCCCCACCTCTGATTCCCCAACTCTGATTCCCCGCCTCTGATTCCCCAGCTCTGATTCCCCGCCTCTGATTCCCCGTGTTTGATTCCCTGCCTCTGATTCCCCGCCTCTGATTCCCCATCTCTGATTCACCACCTTTGATTCGCCACCTCTGATTCCCCATATCTGATTCCCCACCTCTGTTACCCAGCCTCTGATTCCCCGCCTCTGATTCCCCATATATCATTCCCCGCCTCTGAATCCCCATCTCTGATTCCCGGACTCTGATTCCCCACCTCTGATTCCCGGCCTCTTATTCCCGGCATCTGAATCCCGGCCTCTGATTCCCGGCCTCTGATTCCCCGCTTCTGATTCTGATTCCCTGCCTCTGATTCCCCATCTCTGATTCCGCACATCTGATTCCCTGCCTCTGATTCCCCACCTCTGATTCCCCATATCTGATTTCCCGCCTCTGTTTCCCCGCCTCTGATTCCCCGCCTCTGTTTCCCATATCTAATTCCCCACCTCAGATGCCCCAACTCTGATACCCCGCCTCTGATTCCCCAGCTCTGATTCCCCGCCTCTGATTCCCCGCATCCGATTCCCCATATCTGATTTCCCGCCTCTGTTTCCCCGCCTTTGATTCCCCGCCTCTGTTTCCCCATATCTGATTCCCCGCCTCTGATTTCCAATTATGATTCCCCGCCTCTGATTCCCCAGCTCTGATTCCCCGCCTCTGATTCCCCGCGTTCTATTCCCTGCCTCTGATTCCCCGCCTGTGATTCCCCATCTCTGATTCACCACCTCTGATTCCCCACCTCTGATTCCCCATATCTAATTCCCCGCCTCTGTTTGCCCGCCTCTGATTCCCCGCCTCTGTTTCCCCATATCTGATTCCCCGTGTCTGATTCCCTGCCTCTGATTCCCCGCCTCTGATTCCCCGCCTCTGATTCCCTGCCACTGATTCCCTGCCCCTGATACCCCACCTCTGATTTCCCATATCTGATTCCCTGCCTCTGTTTCCCCGCCTCTGATTCCCCGCCTCTGATTCCCCATATCTGATTCCCCGCCTCTGATTCCCCAGCTCTGATTCCCCGCCTCTGATTCCCCGCATCTGATTCCCTGCATCTGATTCCCAGCCTCTGATTCCCTGCCTCTGATTCCCAACCTCTGATTCCCCACCTCTGATTCCCCATTTCTGATTCCCCGCCTCTGTTTCCCCGCCTCTGATCCCCCGCCTCTGTTTCCCCATATCTGATTCCCGGCCTCTGATACTCCGCCTCTGATTCCCCGCCTCTGATTCCCTGCCTCTGATTCCCCATCTCCGATTCCGCACATCGGATTCCCTGCCTCTGATTCCCCGCCTCTGATTCCCCGCCTCTGATTCCCTGCTTCTGATTCCCAACCTCTGATTCCCCACCTCTGATTCCCCATATCTGATTCCCCGCCTCTGATTCCCCGCCTCCGATTCCCCGCCTCTGATTCCCCAACTCTGAATCCCCGCCTCTGATTCCCCAGCTCTGATTCCCCGCCTCTGATTCCCCGTGTTTGATTCCCTGCCTCTGATTCCCTGCCCTGATTCCCCATCTCTGATACACCGCCTTTAATTCGCCACCGCTGATTCCCCATATCTGATTCCCCGCCTCTGTTTCCCCGTCTCTGATTCCCCGCCTCTGTTTCGCCATATCTAATTCCACGCCTCTGATTCCCCAACTCTGATTCCCCGCCTCTGATTCCCCAGCTCTGATTCCCTGCCTCTGATTCCCCGCATCTGATTCCCTGCCTCTGATTCCCCGCCTCTGATTCCCTGCCTCTGATTCCCAACCTCTGATTCCCCACCTCTGAATCCCCATATCTGATTCCCCGCCTCTGTTTCCCCGCCTCTGATTCCCCGCCTCTGTTTCCCCATATCTGATTCCCCGCCTCTGATTCCCCAACTCGGATTCCCCTCCTCTGATTCGCCAGCTATGATTCCCCGCCTCTGATTCCCTGCATCTGATTCCCTGCATCTGATTCCCCGCCTCTGATTCCCCTTCTCTGATTCCCCGGCTCTGATTCCCCAGCTCTGATTCCCTGCCTCTGATTCCCCGCATCTGATTCCCTGCCTCTGATTCCCCGCCTCTGATTCCCTGCCTCTGATTCCCAACCTCTGATTCCCCACCTCTGAATCCCCATATCTGATTCCCCGCCTCTGTTTCCCTGCCTCTGATTCTCCGCCCCTGTTTCCCCATATCTGATTCCCTGCCTCTGATTCCCCAACTCTGATTCCCCACCTCTGATTCCCCAGCTCTGATTCCCCGCCTCTGATTCCCCGTGTTTGATTCCCTGCCTCTGATTCCCCGCCTCTGATTCCCCATCTCTGATTCACCGCCTTTGATTCGACACCTCTGATTCCCCATATCTGATTCCCCACCTCTGTTACCCCGCCTCTGATTCCCCGCCTCTGATTCCCCATATATCATTCCCCGCCTCTGAATCCCCATCTCTGATTCCCGGACTCTGATTCCCCACCTCTGATTCCCGGCCTCTTATTCCCGGCATCTGAATCCCGGCCTCTGATTCCCGGCCTCTGATTCCCCGCTTCTGATTCTGATTCCCTGCCTCTGATTCCCCATCTCTGATTCCGCACATCTGATTCCCTGCCTCTGATTCCCCACCTCTGATTCCCCATATCTGATTCCCCACCTCTGTTTCCCCGCCTCTGATTCCCCGCCTCTGTTTCCCCATATCTAATTCCCCACCTCTGATGCCCCAACTCTGATACCCCGCCTCTGATTCCCCAGCTCTGATTCCCCGCCTCTGATTCCCCGCATCCGATTCCCCATATCTGATTTCCCGCCTCTGTTTCCCCGCCTTTGATTCCCCGCCTCTGTTTCCCCATATCTGATTCCCCGCCTCTGATTCCCAACTATGATTCCCCGCCTCTGATTCCCCAGCTCTGATTCCCCGCCTCTGATTCCCCGCGTTCTATTCCCTGCCTCTGATTCCCCATCTCTGATTCACCACCTCTGTTTCCCCATATCTGATTCCCCGTGTCTGATTCCCTGCCTCTGATTCCCCGCCTCTGATTCCCCGCCTCTGATTCCCTGCCACTGATTCCCTGCCCCTGATACCCCACCTCTGATTCCCCATATCTGATTCCCTGCCTCTGTTTCCCCGCCTCTGATTCCCTGCCTCTGTTTCCCCATATCTAAGTCCCCGACTCTGATTCCCCAACTCTGATTCCCCACCTCTGATTCCCCAGCTCTGATTCCCCGCCTCTGATTCCCCGCATCTGATTCCCTGCATCTGATTCCCAGGCTCTGATTCCCTGCCTCTGATTCCCAACCTCTGATTCCCCACCTCTGATTCCCCATATCTGATTCCCCGCCTCTGTTTCCCCGCCTCAGATTCCCAGCCTCTGTTTCCCCATATCTGATTCCCGGCCTCTGATTCCACGCCTCTGATTCCCCGCCTCTGATTCCCTGCCTCTGATTCCCCATCTCCGATTCCGCACATCGGATTTCCTGCCTCTGATTCCCCGCCTCTGATTCCCCGCCTCTGATTCCCTGCTTCTGATTCCCAACCTCTGATTCCCCACCTCTGATTCCCCATATCTGATTCCCCGCCTCTGTTTCCCCGCCTCTGATTCCCCGCCTCTGATTCCCCAACTCTGAATCCCCGCCTCTGATTCCCCAGCTCTGATTCCACGCCTCTGATTCCCCGTGTTTGATTCCCTGCCTCTGATTCCCTGCCCTGATTCCCCATCTCTGATTCACCGCCTTTAATTCGCCACCTCTGATTCCACATATCTGATTCCCCTCCTCTGTTTCCCCGCCTCTGATTCCCAACCTCTGATTCCACACCTCTGATTCCCCATATCTGATTCCCCGCCTCTGTTTCCCCGCCTCTGATTCCCCGCCACTGTTTCCCCATATCTGATTCCCCACCTCTGATTCTCCTACTCTGCTTCCCCGCCTCTGATTCCCCAGCTCTGATTCCCCGCCTCTGATTCCCCGTTTTTGATTCCCTGCCTCTGATTCCCCGCCTCTGATTCCCCATCTCTGATTCACCGCCTTTGATTCGCCACCTCTGTTTCCCCATATCTGATTCCCCACCTCTGTTTCCCCGCCTCTGATTCCCCGCCTCTGATTCCCCATATCTGATTCCCCGGCTCTGATTGCCCACCTCTGATTCCCCGCCTCTGATTCGCCAGCTATGATTCTCCGCCTCTGATTCCCCGCATCTGATTCCCTGCCTCTGATTCCCCGCCTCTGATTCCCCATCTCTGATTCACCGCATTTGATTCGCCACCTCTGATTCCCCATATCTGATTCCCCACCTCTGTTTCCCGGCCTCTGATTCCCCGCCTCTGATTCTCCATATCTCATTCCCCGCCTCTGAATCCCCATCTCTGATTCCCGGACTCTGATTCCCCACCTCTGATTCCCGGCCTCTGATTCCCCGCTTCTGATTCTGATTCCCTGCCTCTGATTCCCCATCTCTGATTCCGCACATCTGATTCCCTGCCTCTGATTCCCCACCTCTGATTCCCCATATCTGATTCCCCGCCTCTGTTTCCCCTCCTCTGATTCCCCGCCTCTGTTTCCCTATATCTAATTCCCCACCTCTGATGCCCCAACTCTGATTCCCCGCCTCTGATTCCCCAGCTCTGATTCCCCACCTCTGATTCCCCGCATCCGATTCCCCATATCTGATTCCCCGCCTCTGTTTCCCCGCCTCTGATTCCCCGCCTCTGTTTCCCCATACCTGATTCCCCGCCTCTGATTCCCAACTATGATTCCCCGCCTCTGATTCCCCAGCTCTGATTCCCTGCCTCTGATTCCCTGCGTTCTATTCCCTGCCTCTGATTCCCCGCCTGTGATTCCCCATCACTGATTCACCACCTCTGATTCCCCACATCTGATTGCCCATATCTAATTCCCCGCCTCTGTTTGCCCGCCTCTGATTCCCCGCCTCTGTTTCCCCATATCTGATTCCCCGTCTCTGAATCCCCAACTCTGATTCCCTGCCTCTGATTCCCCAGCTCTGATTCCCCGCCTTTGATTCCCCCCGTCTGATTCCCAGCCTCTGAATCCCCGTCCCCGTGTCTGATTTCCTGCCTCTGATTCCCCGCCTCTGATTCCCCATCTCTGATTCACCGCCTCTGATTCCCCACCTCTGATTCCCCATCTCTGATTCCGCACATCCGATTCCCTGCCTCTGATTCCCCGTGTCTGATTCCCTGCCTCTGATTCCCCGCCTCTGAATACCAGCCTCTGATTCCCCATATCTGATTCCCCGCCTCTGATTCCCTGCCTCTGATTCCCCAGCTCTGATTCCCCGCCTTTGATTCCCCCCGTCTGATTCCCAGCTTCTGAATCCCCGTGTCTGATTTCCTGCCTCTGATTCCCCGCCTCTGATTCCCCATCTCTGATTCACCGCCTCTGATTCCCCATCTCTGATTCCCCACCTCTGATTCCCCGTGTCTGATTCCCCGTGTCTGATTCCCTGCCTCTGATTCCACGCCTCTGATTCCCCATATCTGATTCCCTGCCACTGATTCCCCGCCTCTGATTCCCCATCTCTGATTCACCACCTCTGATTCCCGGCCTCTGATTCCCCGCGTCTGATTCCCCGCCTCTGATTCCCCAACTCTAATACCCCGCCTCTGATTCCCCAGCTCCGATTCCCCTCCTCTGATTCCCCGCATCTGATTCCCTGCCTCTGATTCCCCGCCTCTGATTCCAGGACTCTGATTCCCAACCTCTGATTCCCCACCTCTGATTCCCAATATCTGATTCCCCGCCTCTGTTTCACTGCCTGTGATTCCCCAGCTCTGATTCCCCGCCCCTGATTCCCCATATCTGATTCCCATCCTCTGATTGCCCACCTCTGATTCCCCGCCTCTGATTCGCCAGCTCTGATTCCCCGCCTCTGATTCCCCGCATCTGATTCCCTGCCTCTGATTCCCGCCTCTGATTCCCCATCTCTGATTCCCTGCCTGTGATTCCCCAGCTCTGATTCCTCGCCTCTGATTCCCCAGCTCTGATTCCCAGCCTCTGATTCCCCGTGTTTGATCCCCTGCCTCTGATTACCTTCCTCTGATTCCCGGCCACTGATACCCCGCTTCTGATTCTGATTCCCTGCCTCTGATTCCCCATCTCTGATTCACCACATCTGAATCCCCGCCTCTGTTTCCACGCCTCTGATTCCCAACCTCTGATTCCCCACCCCTGATTCCCCATATCTGATTCCCCGCCTCTGTTTCCCTGCCTCTGATTCCCCGCCCCTGTTTCCCCATATCTGATTCCCCACCTCTGATTCCCCAACTCTGATTCCCCGCCTCTGATTCCCCAGCTCTGATTCCCCGCCTCTGATTCCCCGTGTTTGATTCCCTGCCTCTGATTCCCCGCCTCTGATTCCCCATCTCTGATTCACCACCTTTGATTCGCCACCTCTGATTCCCCATATCTGATTCCCCACCTCTGTTACCCCGCCTCTGATTCCCCGCCTCTGATTCCCCATATATCATTCCCCGCCTCTGAATCCCCATCTCTGATTCCCGGACTCTGATTCCCCACCTCTGATTCCCGGCCTCTTATTCCCGGCATCTGAATCCCGGCCTCTGATTCCCGGCCTCTGATTCCCCGCTTCTGATTCTGATTCCCTGCCTCTGATTCCCCATCTCTGATTCCGCACATCTGATTCCCTGCCTCTGATTCCCCACCTCTGATTCCCCATATCTGATTCCCCGCCTCTGTTTCCCCGCCTCTGATTCCCCGCCTCTGTTTCCCATATCTAATTCCCCACCTCTGATGCCCCAACTCTGATACCCCGCCTCTGATTCCCCAGCTCTGATTCCCCGCCTCTGATTCCCCGCATCCGATTCCCCATATCTGATTTCCCGCCTCTGTTTCCCCGCCTTTGATTCCCCGCCTCTGTTTCCCCATATCTGATTCCCCGCCTCTGATTCCCAACTATGATTCCCCGCCTCTGATTCCCCAGCTCTGATTCCCCGCCTCTGATTCCCCGCGTTCTATTCCCTGCCTCTGATTCCCCATCTCTGATTCACCACCTCTGTTTCCCCATATCTGATTCCCCGTGTCTGATTCCCTGCCTCTGATTCCCCGCCTCTGATTCCCCGCCTCTGATTCCCTGCCACTGATTCCCTGCCCCTGATACCCCACCTCTGATTCCCCATATCTGATTCCCTGCCTCTGTTTCCCCGCCTCTGATTCCCCGCCTCTGATTCCCCGCCTCTGATTCCCCGCCTCTGATTCCCCAACTCTGATTCCCCGCCTCTGATTCCCCAGCTCAGATACCCGCCTCTGATTCCCCGCGTCTGTTTCCCCGCCTCTGATTCCCTGCCTCTGTTTCCCCATATCTAAGTCCCCGACTCTGATTCCCCAACTCTGATTCCCCACCTCTGATTCCCCAGCTCTGATTCCCCGCCTCTGATTCCCCGCATCTGATTCCCTGCATCTGATTCCCAGGCTCTGATTCCCTGCCTCTGATTCCCAACCTCTGATTCCCCACCTCTGATTCCCCATATCTGATTCCCCGCCTCTGTTTCCCCGCCTCAGATTCCCAGCCTCTGTTTCCCCATATCTGATTCCCGGCCTCTGATTCCACGCCTCTGATTCCCCGCCTCTGATTCCCTGCCTCTGATTCCCCATCTCCGATTCCGCACATCGGATTTCCTGCCTCTGATTCCCCGCCTCTGATTCCCCGCCTCTGATTCCCTGCTTCTGATTCCCAACCTCTGATTCCCCACCTCTGATTCCCCATATCTGATTCCCCGCCTCTGTTTCCCCGCCTCTGATTCCCCGCCTCTGATTCCCCAACTCTGAATCCCTGCCTCTGATTCCCCAGCTCTGATTCCACGCCTCTGATTCCCCGTGTTTGATTCCCTGCCTCTGATTCCCTGCCCTGATTCCCCATCTCTGATTCACCGCCTTTAATTCGCCACCTCTGATTCCACATATCTGATTCCCCTCCTCTGTTTCCCCGCCTCTGATTCCCAACCTCTGATTCCACACCTCTGATTCCCCATATCTGATTCCCCGCCTCTGTTTCCCCGCCTCTGATTCCCCGCCACTGTTTCCCCATATCTGATTCCCCACCTCTGATTCTCCTACTCTGCTTCCCCGCCTCTGATTCCCCAGCTCTGATTCCCCGCCTCTGATTCCCCGTTTTTGATTCCCTGCCTCTGATTCCCCGCATCTGATTCCCCATCTCTGATTCACCGCCTTTGATTCGCCACCTCTGTTTCCCCATATCTGATTCCCCACCTCTGTTTCCCCGCCTCTGATTCCCCGCCTCTGATTCCCCATATCTGATTCCCCGGCTCTGATTGCCCACCTCTGATTCCCCGCCTCTGATTCGCCAGCTATGATTCTCCGCCTCTGATTCCCCGTGTTTGATTCCCTGCCTCTGATTCCCCGCCTCTGATTCCCCATCTCTGATTCACCGCCTTTGATTCGACACCTCTGATTCCCCATATCTGATTCCCCACCTCTGTTACCCCGCCTCTGATTCCCCGCCTCTGATTCCCCATATATCATTCCCCGCCTCTGAATCCCCATCTCTGATTCCCGGACTCTGATTCCCCACCTCTGATTCCCGGCCTCTTATTCCCGGCATCTGAATCCCGGCCTCTGATTCCCGGCCTCTGATTCCCCGCTTCTGATTCTGATTCCCTGCCTCTGATTCCCCATCTCTGATTCCGCACATCTGATTCCCTGCCTCTGATTCCCCACCTCTGATTCCCCATATCTGATTCCCCACCTCTGTTTCCCCGCCTCTGATTCCCCGCCTCTGTTTCCCCATATCTAATTCCCCACCTCTGATGCCCCAACTCTGATACCCCGCCTCTGATTCCCCAGCTCTGATTCCCCGCCTCTGATTCCCCGCATCCGATTCCCCATATCTGATTTCCCGCCTCTGTTTCCCCGCCTTTGATTCCCCGCCTCTGTTTCCCCATATCTGATTCCCCGCCTCTGATTCCCAACTATGATTACCCGCCTCTGATTCCCCAGCTCTGATTCCCCGCCTCTGATTCCCCGCGTTCTATTCCCTGCCTCTGATTCCCCATCTCTGATTCACCACCTCTGTTTCCCCATATCTGATTCCCCGTGTCTGATTCCCTGCCTCTGATTCCCCGCCTCTGATTCCCCGCCTCTGATTCCCTGCCACTGATTCCCTGCCCCTGATACCCCACCTCTGATTCCCCATATCTGATTCCCTGCCTCTGTTTCCCCGCCTCTGATTCCCCGCCTCTGATTCCCCGCCTCTGATTCCCCGCCTCTGATTCCCCAACTCTGATTCCCCGCCTCTGATTCCCCAGCTCAGATACCCGCCTCTGATTCCCCGCGTCTGTTTCCCCGCCTCTGATTCCCTGCCTCTGTTTCCCCATATCTAAGTCCCCGACTCTGATTCCCCAACTCTGATTCCCCACCTCTGATTCCCCAGCTCTGATTCCCCGCCTCTGATTCCCCGCATCTGATTCCCTGCATCTGATTCCCAGGCTCTGATTCCCTGCCTCTGATTCCCAACCTCTGATTCCCCACCTCTGATTCCCCATATCTGATTCCCCGCCTCTGTTTCCCCGCCTCAGATTCCCAGCCTCTGTTTCCCCATATCTGATTCCCGGCCTCTGATTCCACGCCTCTGATTCCCCGCCTCTGATTCCCTGCCTCTGATTCCCCATCTCCGATTCCGCACATCGGATTTCCTGCCTCTGATTCCCCGCCTCTGATTCCCCGCCTCTGATTCCCTGCTTCTGATTCCCAACCTCTGATTCCCCACCTCTGATTCCCCATATCTGATTCCCCGCCTCTGTTTCCCCGCCTCTGATTCCCCGCCTCTGATTCCCCAACTCTGAATCCCCGCCTCTGATTCCCCAGCTCTGATTCCACGCCTCTGATTCCCCGTGTTTGATTCCCTGCCTCTGATTCCCTGCCCTGATTCCCCATCTCTGATTCACCGCCTTTAATTCGCCACCTCTGATTCCACATATCTGATTCCCCTCCTCTGTTTCCCCGCCTCTGATTCCCAACCTCTGATTCCACACCTCTGATTCCCCATATCTGATTCCCCGCCTCTGTTTCCCCGCCTCTGATTCCCCGCCACTGTTTCCCCATATCTGATTCCCCACCTCTGATTCTCCTACTCTGCTTCCCCGCCTCTGATTCCCCAGCTCTGATTCCCCGCCTCTGATTCCCCGTTTTTGATTCCCTGCCTCTGATTCCCCGCCTCTGATTCCCCATCTCTGATTCACCGCCTTTGATTCGCCACCTCTGTTTCCCCATATCTGATTCCCCACCTCTGTTTCCCCGCCTCTGATTCCCCGCCTCTGATTCCCCATATCTGATTCCCCGGCTCTGATTGCCCACCTCTGATTCCCCGCCTCTGATTCGCCAGCTATGATTCTCCGCCTCTGATTCCCCGCATCTGATTCCCTGCCTCTGATTCCCCGCCTCTGATTCCCCATCTCTGATTCACCGCCTTTGATTCGCCACCTCTGATTCCCCACCTCTGTTTCCCGGCCTCTGATTCCCCGCCTCTGATTCTCCATATCTCATTCCCCGCCTCTGAATCCCCATCTCTGATTCCCGGACTCTGATTCCCCACCTCTGATTCCCGGCCTCTTATTCCCAGCATCTGATTCCCGGCCTCTGATTCCCGGCCTCTGATTCCCCGCTTCTGATTCTGATTCCCTGCCTCTGATTCCCCATCTCTGATTCCGCACATCTGATTCCCTGCCTCTGATTCCCCACCTCTGATTCCCCATATCTGATTCCCGCCTCTGTTTCCCCTCCTCTGATTCCCCGCCTCTGTTTCCCTATATCTAATTCCCCACCTCTGATGCCCCAACTCTGATTCCCCGCCTCTGATTCCCCAGCTCTGATTCCCCACCTCTGATTCCCCGCATCCGATTCCCCATATCTGATTCCCCGCCTCTGTTTCCCCGCCTCTGATTCCCCGCCTCTGTTTCCCCATATCTGATTCCCCGCCTCTGATTCCCAACTATGATTCCCCGCCTCTGATTCCCCAGCTCTGATTCCCTGCCTCTGATTCCCTGCGTTCTATTCCCTGCCTCTGATTCCCCGCCTGTGATTCCCCATCACTGATTCACCACTTCTGATTCCCCACATCTGATTCCCCATATCTAATTCCCCGCCTCTGTTTGCCCGCCTCTGATTCCCCGCCTCTGTTTCCCCATATCTGATTCCCCGTCTCTGAATCCCCAACTCGGATTCCCTGCCTCTGATTCCCCAGCTCTGATTCCCCACCTTTGATTCCCCCCGTCTGATTCCCAGCCTCTGAATCCCCGTCCCCGTGTCTGATTTCCTGCCTCTGATTCCCCGCCTCTGATTCCCCATCTCTGATTCACCGCCTCTGATTCCCCACCTCTGATTCCCCATCTCTGATTCCGCACATCCGATTCCCTGCCTCTGATTCCCCAACTCTGATTCCCCGCCTCTGATTCCCCATCTCTGATTCCCCACCTCTGATTCCCCGTGTCTGATTCCCTGCCTCTGATTCCCCGCCTCTGAATACCAGCCTCTGATTCCCCATATCTGATTCCCCGCCTCTGATTCCCTGCCTCTGATTCCCCAGCTCTGATTCCCCGCCTTTGATTCCCCCCGTCTGATTCCCAGCTTCTGAATCCCCGTGTCTGATTTCCTGCCTCTGATTCCCCGCCTCTGATTCCCCATCTCTGATTCACCGCCTCTGATTCCCCATCTCTGATTCCCCACCTCTGATTCCCCGTGTCTGATTCCCCGTGTCTGATTCCCTGCCTCTGATTCCACGCCTCTGATTCCCCACCTCTGATTCCCCATATCTGATTCCCCGCCTCTGATTCCCCGCCTCTGATTCCCCATCTCTGATTCACCGCCTCTGATTCCCCATCTCTGATTCCCCACCTCTGATTCCCCGTGTCTGATTCCCCGTGTCTGATTCCCTGCTTCTGATTCCCAACCTCTGATTCCCCACCTCTGATTCCCCATATCTGATTCCCCGCCTCTGATTCCCCGCCTCCGATTCCCCGCCTCTGATTCCCCAACTCTGAATCCCCGCCTCTGATTCCCCAGCTCTGATTCCCCGCCTCTGATTCCCCGTGTTTGATTCCCTGCCTCTGATTCCCTGCCCTGATTCCCCATCTCTGATACACCGCCTTTAATTCGCCACCGCTGATTCCCCATATCTGATTCCCCGCCTCTGTTTCCCCGTCTCTGATTCCCCGCCTCTGTTTCGCCATATCTAATTCCACGCCTCTGATTCCCCAACTCTGATTCCCCGCCTCTGATTCCCCAGCTCTGATTCCCTGCCTCTGATTCCCCGCATCTGATTCCCTGCCTCTGATTCCCCGCCTCTGATTCCCTGCCTCTGATTCCCAACCTCTGATTCCCCACCTCTGAATCCCCATATCTGATTCCCCGCCTCTGTTTCCCCGCCTCTGATTCCCCGCCTCTGTTTCCCCATATCTGATTCCCCGCCTCTGATTCCCCAACTCGGATTCCCCTCCTCTGATTCGCCAGCTATGATTCCCCGCCTCTGATTCCCTGCATCTGATTCCCTGCATCTGATTCCCCGCCTCTGATTCCCCTTCTCTGATTCCCCGGCTCTGATTCCCCAGCTCTGATTCCCTGCCTCTGATTCCCCGCATCTGATTCCCTGCCTCTGATTCCCCGCCTCTGATTCCCTGCCTCTGATTCCCAACCTCTGATTCCCCACCTCTGAATCCCCATATCTGATTCCCCGCCTCTGTTTCCCTGCCTCTGATTCTCCGCCCCTGTTTCCCCATATCTGATTCCCTGCCTCTGATTCCCCAACTCTGATTCCCCACCTCTGATTCCCCAGCTCTGATTCCCCGCCTCTGATTCCCCGTGTTTGATTCCCTGCCTCTGATTCCCCGCCTCTGATTCCCCATCTCTGATTCACCGCCTTTGATTCGACACCTCTGATTCCCCATATCTGATTCCCCACCTCTGTTACCCCGCCTCTGATTCCCCGCCTCTGATTCCCCATATATCATTCCCCGCCTCTGAATCCCCATCTCTGATTCCCGGACTCTGATTCCCCACCTCTGATTCCCGGCCTCTTATTCCCGGCATCTGAATCCCGGCCTCTGATTCCCGGCCTCTGATTCCCCGCTTCTGATTCTGATTCCCTGCCTCTGATTCCCCATCTCTGATTCCGCACATCTGATTCCCTGCCTCTGATTCCCCACCTCTGATTCCCCATATCTGATTCCCCACCTCTGTTTCCCCGCCTCTGATTCCCCGCCTCTGTTTCCCCATATCTAATTCCCCACCTCTGATGCCCCAACTCTGATACCCCGCCTCTGATTCCCCAGCTCTGATTCCCCGCCTCTGATTCCCCGCATCCGATTCCCCATATCTGATTTCCCGCCTCTGTTTCCCCGCCTTTGATTCCCCGCCTCTGTTTCCCCATATCTGATTCCCCGCCTCTGATTCCCAACTATGATTCCCCGCCTCTGATTCCCCAGCTCTGATTCCCCGCCTCTGATTCCCCGCGTTCTATTCCCTGCCTCTGATTCCCCATCTCTGATTCACCACCTCTGTTTCCCCATATCTGATTCCCCGTGTCTGATTCCCTGCCTCTGATTCCCCGCCTCTGATTCCCCGCCTCTGATTCCCTGCCACTGATTCCCTGCCCCTGATACCCCACCTCTGATTCCCCATATCTGATTCCCTGCCTCTGTTTCCCCGCCTCTGATTCCCTGCCTCTGTTTCCCCATATCTAAGTCCCCGACTCTGATTCCCCAACTCTGATTCCCCACCTCTGATTCCCCAGCTCTGATTCCCCGCCTCTGATTCCCCGCATCTGATTCCCTGCATCTGATTCCCAGGCTCTGATTCCCTGCCTCTGATTCCCAACCTCTGATTCCCCACCTCTGATTCCCCATATCTGATTCCCCGCCTCTGTTTCCCCGCCTCAGATTCCCAGCCTCTGTTTCCCCATATCTGATTCCCGGCCTCTGATTCCACGCCTCTGATTCCCCGCCTCTGATTCCCTGCCTCTGATTCCCCATCTCCGATTCCGCACATCGGATTTCCTGCCTCTGATTCCCCGCCTCTGATTCCCCGCCTCTGATTCCCTGCTTCTGATTCCCAACCTCTGATTCCCCACCTCTGATTCCCCATATCTGATTCCCCGCCTCTGTTTCCCCGCCTCTGATTCCCCGCCTCTGATTCCCCAACTCTGAATCCCCGCCTCTGATTCCCCAGCTCTGATTCCACGCCTCTGATTCCCCGTGTTTGATTCCCTGCCTCTGATTCCCTGCCCTGATTCCCCATCTCTGATTCACCGCCTTTAATTCGCCACCTCTGATTCCACATATCTGATTCCCCTCCTCTGTTTCCCCGCCTCTGATTCCCAACCTCTGATTCCACACCTCTGATTCCCCATATCTGATTCCCCGCCTCTGTTTCCCCGCCTCTGATTCCCCGCCACTGTTTCCCCATATCTGATTCCCCACCTCTGATTCTCCTACTCTGCTTCCCCGCCTCTGATTCCCCAGCTCTGATTCCCCGCCTCTGATTCCCCGTTTTTGATTCCCTGCCTCTGATTCCCCGCCTCTGATTCCCCATCTCTGATTCACCGCCTTTGATTCGCCACCTCTGTTTCCCCATATCTGATTCCCCACCTCTGTTTCCCCGCCTCTGATTCCCCGCCTCTGATTCCCCATATCTGATTCCCCGGCTCTGATTGCCCACCTCTGATTCCCCGCCTCTGATTCGCCAGCTATGATTCTCCGCCTCTGATTCCCCGCATCTGATTCCCTGCCTCTGATTCCCCGCCTCTGATTCCCCATCTCTGATTCACCGCCTTTGATTCGCCACCTCTGATTCCCCATATCTGATTCCCCACCTCTGTTTCCCGGCCTCTGATTCCCCGCCTCTGATTCTCCATATCTCATTCCCCGCCTCTGAATCCCCATCTCTGATTCCCGGACTCTGATTCCCCACCTCTGATTCCCGGCCTCTGATTCCCCGCTTCTGATTCTGATTCCCTGCCTCTGATTCCCCATCTCTGATTCCGCACATCTGATTCCCTGCCTCTGATTCCCCACCTCTGATTCCCCATATCTGATTCCCCGCCTCTGTTTCCCCTCCTCTGATTCCCCGCCTCTGTTTCCCTATATCTAATTCCCCACCTCTGATGCCCCAACTCTGATTCCCCGCCTCTGATTCCCCAGCTCTGATTCCCCACCTCTGATTCCCCGCATCCGATTCCCCATATCTGATTCCCCGCCTCTGTTTCCCCGCCTCTGATTCCCCGCCTCTGTTTCCCCATACCTGATTCCCCGCCTCTGATTCCCAACTATGATTCCCCGCCTCTGATTCCCCAGCTCTGATTCCCTGCCTCTGATTCCCTGCGTTCTATTCCCTGCCTCTGATTCCCCGCCTGTGATTCCCCATCACTGATTCACCACCTCTGATTCCCCACATCTGATTGCCCATATCTAATTCCCCGCCTCTGTTTGCCCGCCTCTGATTCCCCGCCTCTGTTTCCCCATATCTGATTCCCCGTCTCTGAATCCCCAACTCTGATTCCCTGCCTCTGATTCCCCAGCTCTGATTCCCCGCCTTTGATTCCCCCCGTCTGATTCCCAGCCTCTGAATCCCCGTCCCCGTGTCTGATTTCCTGCCTCTGATTCCCCGCCTCTGATTCCCCATCTCTGATTCACCGCCTCTGATTCCCCACCTCTGATTCCCCATCTCTGATTCCGCACATCCGATTCCCTGCCTCTGATTCCCCGTGTCTGATTCCCTGCCTCTGATTCCCCGCCTCTGAATACCAGCCTCTGATTCCCCATATCTGATTCCCCGCCTCTGATTCCCTGCCTCTGATTCCCCAGCTCTGATTCCCCGCCTTTGATTCCCCCCGTCTGATTCCCAGCTTCTGAATCCCCGTGTCTGATTTCCTGCCTCTGATTCCCCGCCTCTGATTCCCCATCTCTGATTCACCGCCTCTGATTCCCCATCTCTGATTCCCCACCTCTGATTCCCCGTGTCTGATTCCCCGTGTCTGATTCCCTGCCTCTGATTCCACGCCTCTGATTCCCCATATCTGATTCCCTGCCACTGATTCCCCGCCTCTGATTCCCCATCTCTGATTCACCACCTCTGATTCCCGGCCTCTGATTCCCCGCGTCTGATTCCCCGCCTCTGATTCCCCAACTCTAATACCCCGCCTCTGATTCCCCAGCTCCGATTCCCCTCCTCTGATTCCCCGCATCTGATTCCCTGCCTCTGATTCCCCGCCTCTGATTCCAGGACTCTGATTCCCAACCTCTGATTCCCCACCTCTGATTCCCAATATCTGATTCCCAGCCTCTGTTTCACTGCCTGTGATTCCCCAGCTCTGATTCCCCGCCCCTGATTCCCCATATCTGATTCCCATCCTCTGATTGCCCACCTCTGATTCCCCGCCTCTGATTCGCCAGCTCTGATTCCCCGCCTCTGATTCCCCGCATCTGATTCCCTGCCTCTGATTCCCGCCTCTGATTCCCCATCTCTGATTCCCTGCCTGTGATTCCCCAGCTCTGATTCCTCGCCTCTGATTCCCCAGCTCTGATTCCCAGCCTCTGATTCCCCGTGTTTGATCCCCTGCCTCTGATTACCTTCCTCTGATTCCCGGCCACTGATACCCCGCTTCTGATTCTGATTCCCTGCCTCTGATTCCCCATCTCTGATTCACCACATCTGAATCCCCGCCTCTGTTTCCACGCCTCTGATTCCCAACCTCTGATTCCCCACCCCTGATTCCCCATATCTGATTCCCCGCCTCTGTTTCCCTGCCTCTGATTCCCCGCCCCTGTTTCCCCATATCTGATTCCCCACCTCTGATTCCCCAACTCTGATTCCCCGCCTCTGATTCCCCAGCTCTGATTCCCCGCCTCTGATTCCCCGTGTTTGATTCCCTGCCTCTGATTCCCCGCCTCTGATTCCCCATCTCTGATTCACCACCTTTGATTCGCCACCTCTGATTCCCCATATCTGATTCCCCACCTCTGTTACCCCGCCTCTGATTCCCCGCCTCTGATTCCCCATATATCATTCCCCGCCTCTGAATCCCCATCTCTGATTCCCGGACTCTGATTCCCCACCTCTGATTCCCGGCCTCTTATTCCCGGCATCTGAATCCCGGCCTCTGATTCCCGGCCTCTGATTCCCTGCTTCTGATTCTGATTCCCTGCCTCTGATTCCCCATCTCTGATTCCGCACATCTGATTCCCTGCCTCTGATTCCCCACCTCTGATTCCCCATATCTGATTCCCCGCCTCTGTTTCCCCGCCTCTGATTCCCCGCCTCTGTTTCCCATATCTAATTCCCCACCTCTGATGCCCCAACTCTGATACCCCGCCTCTGATTCCCCAGCTCTGATTCCCCGCCTCTGATTCCCCGCATCCGATTCCCCATATCTGATTTCCCGCCTCTGTTTCCCCGCCTTTGATTCCCCGCCTCTGTTTCCCCATATCTGATTCCCCGCCTCTGATTCCCAACTATGATTCCCCGCCTCTGATTCCCCAGCTCTGATTCCCCGCCTCTGATTCCCCGCGTTCTATTCCCTGCCTCTGATTCCCCATCTCTGATTCACCACCTCTGTTTCCCCATATCTGATTCCCCGTGTCTGATTCCCTGCCTCTGATTCCCCGCCTCTGATTCCCCGCCTCTGATTCCCTGCCACTGATTCCCTGCCCCTGATACCCCACCTCTGATTCCCCATATCTGATTCCCTGCCTCTGTTTCCCCGCCTCTGATTCCCCGCCTCTGATTCCCCGCCTCTGATTCCCCGCCTCTGATTCCCCAACTCTGATTCCCCGCCTCTGATTCCCCAGCTCAGATACCCGCCTCTGATTCCCCGCGTCTGTTTCCCCGCCTCTGATTCCCTGCCTCTGTTTCCCCATATCTAAGTCCCCGACTCTGATTCCCCAACTCTGATTCCCCACCTCTGATTCCCCAGCTCTGATTCCCCGCCTCTGATTCCCCGCATCTGATTCCCTGCATCTGATTCCCGGGCTCTGATTCCCTGCCTCTGATTCCCAACCTCTGATTCCCCACCTCTGATTCCCCATATCTGATTCCCCGCCTCTGTTTCCCCGCCTCAGATTCCCAGCCTCTGTTTCCCCATATCTGATTCCCGGCCTCTGATTCCACGCCTCTGATTCCCCGCCTCTGATTCCCTGCCTCTGATTCCCCATCTCCGATTCCGCACATCGGATTTCCTGCCTCTGATTCCCCGCCTCTGATTCCCCGCCTCTGATTCCCTGCTTCTGATTCCCAACCTCTGATTCCCCACCTCTGATTCCCCATATCTGATTCCCCGCCTCTGTTTCCCCGCCTCTGATTCCCCGCCTCTGATTCCCCAACTCTGAATCCCTGCCTCTGATTCCCCAGCTCTGATTCCACGCCTCTGATTCCCCGTGTTTGATTCCCTGCCTCTGATTCCCTGCCCTGATTCCCCATCTCTGATTCACCGCCTTTAATTCGCCACCTCTGATTCCACATATCTGATTCCCCTCCTCTGTTTCCCCGCCTCTGATTCCCAACCTCTGATTCCACACCTCTGATTCCCCATATCTGATTCCCCGCCTCTGTTTCCCCGCCTCTGATTCCCCGCCACTGTTTCCCCATATCTGATTCCCCACCTCTGATTCTCCTACTCTGCTTCCCCGCCTCTGATTCCCCAGCTCTGATTCCCCGCCTCTGATTCCCCGTTTTTGATTCCCTGCCTCTGATTCCCCGCCTCTGATTCCCCATCTCTGATTCACCGCCTTTGATTCGCCACCTCTGTTTCCCCATATCTGATTCCCCACCTCTGTTTCCCCGCCTCTGATTCCCCGCCTCTGATTCCCCATATCTGATTCCCCGGCTCTGATTGCCCACCTCTGATTCCCCGCCTCTGATTCGCCAGCTATGATTCTCCGCCTCTGATTCCCCGTGTTTGATTCCCTGCCTCTGATTCCCCGCCTCTGATTCCCCATCTCTGATTCACCGCCTTTGATTCGACACCTCTGATTCCCCATATCTGATTCCCCACCTCTGTTACCCCGCCTCTGATTCCCCGCCTCTGATTCCCCATATATCATTCCCCGCCTCTGAATCCCCATCTCTGATTCCCGGACTCTGATTCCCCACCTCTGATTCCCGGCCTCTTATTCCCGGCATCTGAATCCCGGCCTCTGATTCCCGGCCTCTGATTCCCCGCTTCTGATTCTGATTCCCTGCCTCTGATTCCCCATCTCTGATTCCGCACATCTGATTCCCTGCCTCTGATTCCCCACCTCTGATTCCCCATATCTGATTCCCCACCTCTGTTTCCCCGCCTCTGATTCCCCGCCTCTGTTTCCCCATATCTAATTCCCCACCTCTGATGCCCCAACTCTGATACCCCGCCTCTGATTCCCCAGCTCTGATTCCCCGCCTCTGATTCCCCGCATCCGATTCCCCATATCTGATTTCCCGCCTCTGTTTCCCCGCCTTTGATTCCCCGCCTCTGTTTCCCCATATCTGATTCCCCGCCTCTGATTCCCAACTATGATTCCCCGCCTCTGATTCCCCAGCTCTGATTCCCCGCCTCTGATTCCCCGCGTTCTATTCCCTGCCTCTGATTCCCCATCTCTGATTCACCACCTCTGTTTCCCCATATCTGATTCCCCGTGTCTGATTCCCTGCCTCTGATTCCCCGCCTCTGATTCCCCGCCTCTGATTCCCTGCCACTGATTCCCTGCCCCTGATACCCCACCTCTGATTCCCCATATCTGATTCCCTGCCTCTGTTTCCCCGCCTCTGATTCCCCGCCTCTGATTCCCCGCCTCTGATTCCCCGCCTCTGATTCCCCAACTCTGATTCCCCGCCTCTGATTCCCCAGCTCAGATACCCGCCTCTGATTCCCCGCGTCTGTTTCCCCGCCTCTGATTCCCTGCCTCTGTTTCCCCATATCTAAGTCCCCGACTCTGATTCCCCAACTCTGATTCCCCACCTCTGATTCCCCAGCTCTGATTCCCCGCCTCTGATTCCCCGCATCTGATTCCCTGCATCTGATTCCCAGGCTCTGATTCCCTGCCTCTGATTCCCAACCTCTGATTCCCCACCTCTGATTCCCCATATCTGATTCCCCGCCTCTGTTTCCCCGCCTCAGATTCCCAGCCTCTGTTTCCCCATATCTGATTCCCGGCCTCTGATTCCACGCCTCTGATTCCCCGCCTCTGATTCCCTGCCTCTGATTCCCCATCTCCGATTCCGCACATCGGATTTCCTGCCTCTGATTCCCCGCCTCTGATTCCCCGCCTCTGATTCCCTGCTTCTGATTCCCAACCTCTGATTCCCCACCTCTGATTCCCCATATCTGATTCCCCGCCTCTGTTTCCCCGCCTCTGATTCCCCGCCTCTGATTCCCCAACTCTGAATCCCCGCCTCTGATTCCCCAGCTCTGATTCCACGCCTCTGATTCCCCGTGTTTGATTCCCTGCCTCTGATTCCCTGCCCTGATTCCCCATCTCTGATTCACCGCCTTTAATTCGCCACCTCTGATTCCACATATCTGATTCCCCTCCTCTGTTTCCCCGCCTCTGATTCCCAACCTCTGATTCCACACCTCTGATTCCCCATATCTGATTCCCCGCCTCTGTTTCCCCGCCTCTGATTCCCCGCCACTGTTTCCCCATATCTGATTCCCCACCTCTGATTCTCCTACTCTGCTTCCCCGCCTCTGATTCCCCAGCTCTGATTCCCCGCCTCTGATTCCCCGTTTTTGATTCCCTGCCTCTGATTCCCCGCCTCTGATTCCCCATCTCTGATTCACCGCCTTTGATTCGCCACCTCTGTTTCCCCATATCTGATTCCCCACCTCTGTTTCCCCGCCTCTGATTCCCCGCCTCTGATTCCCCATATCTGATTCCCCGGCTCTGATTGCCCACCTCTGATTCCCCGCCTCTGATTCGCCAGCTATGATTCTCCGCCTCTGATTCCCCGCATCTGATTCCCTGCCTCTGATTCCCCGCCTCTGATTCCCCATCTCTGATTCACCGCCTTTGATTCGCCACCTCTGATTCCCCACCTCTGTTTCCCGGCCTCTGATTCCCCGCCTCTGATTCTCCATATCTCATTCCCCGCCTCTGAATCCCCATCTCTGATTCCCGGACTCTGATTCCCCACCTCTGATTCCCGGCCTCTTATTCCCAGCATCTGATTCCCGGCCTCTGATTCCCGGCCTCTGATTCCCCGCTTCTGATTCTGATTCCCTGCCTCTGATTCCCCATCTCTGATTCCGCACATCTGATTCCCTGCCTCTGATTCCCCACCTCTGATTCCCCATATCTGATTCCCGCCTCTGTTTCCCCTCCTCTGATTCCCCGCCTCTGTTTCCCTATATCTAATTCCCCACCTCTGATGCCCCAACTCTGATTCCCCGCCTCTGATTCCCCAGCTCTGATTCCCCACCTCTGATTCCCCGCATCCGATTCCCCATATCTGATTCCCCGCCTCTGTTTCCCCGCCTCTGATTCCCCGCCTCTGTTTCCCCATATCTGATTCCCCGCCTCTGATTCCCAACTATGATTCCCCGCCTCTGATTCCCCAGCTCTGATTCCCTGCCTCTGATTCCCTGCGTTCTATTCCCTGCCTCTGATTCCCCGCCTGTGATTCCCCATCACTGATTCACCACTTCTGATTCCCCACATCTGATTCCCCATATCTAATTCCCCGCCTCTGTTTGCCCGCCTCTGATTCCCCGCCTCTGTTTCCCCATATCTGATTCCCCGTCTCTGAATCCCCAACTCGGATTCCCTGCCTCTGATTCCCCAGCTCTGATTCCCCACCTTTGATTCCCCCCGTCTGATTCCCAGCCTCTGAATCCCCGTCCCCGTGTCTGATTTCCTGCCTCTGATTCCCCGCCTCTGATTCCCCATCTCTGATTCACCGCCTCTGATTCCCCACCTCTGATTCCCCATCTCTGATTCCGCACATCCGATTCCCTGCCTCTGATTCCCCAACTCTGATTCCCCGCCTCTGATTCCCCATCTCTGATTCCCCACCTCTGATTCCCCGTGTCTGATTCCCTGCCTCTGATTCCCCGCCTCTGAATACCAGCCTCTGATTCCCCATATCTGATTCCCCGCCTCTGATTCCCTGCCTCTGATTCCCCAGCTCTGATTCCCCGCCTTTGATTCCCCCCGTCTGATTCCCAGCTTCTGAATCCCCGTGTCTGATTTCCTGCCTCTGATTCCCCGCCTCTGATTCCCCATCTCTGATTCACCGCCTCTGATTCCCCATCTCTGATTCCCCACCTCTGATTCCCCGTGTCTGATTCCCCGTGTCTGATTCCCTGCCTCTGATTCCACGCCTCTGATTCCCCATATCTGATTCCCTGCCACTGATTCCCCGCCTCTGATTCCCCATCTCTGATTCACCACCTCTGATTCCCGGCCTCTGATTCCCCGCGTCTGATTCCCCGCCTCTGATTCCCCAACTCTAATACCCCGCCTCTGATTCCCCAGCTCTGATTCCCCTCCTCTGATTCCCCGCATCTGATTCCCTGCCTCTGATTCCCCGCCTCTGATTCCAGGACTCTGATTCCCAACCTCTGATTCCCCACCTCTGATTCCCAATATCTGATTCCCCGCCTCTGTTTCACCGCCTGTGATTCTCCAGCTCTGATTCCCCGCCCCTGATTCCCCATATCTGATTCCCATCCTCTGATTGCCCACCTCTGATTCCCCGCCTCTGATTCGCCAGCTCTGATTCCCCGCCTCTGATTCCCCGCATCTGATTCCCTGCCTCTGATTCCCGCCTCTGATTCCCCATCTCTGATTCCCTGCCTGTGATTCCCCAGCTCTGATTCCCCGCCTCTGATTCCCCAGCTCTGATTCCCAGCCTCTGATTCCCCGTGTTTGATCCCCTGCCTCTGATTACCTTCCTCTGATTCCCGGCCACTGATACCCCGCTTCTGATTCTGATTCCCTGCCTCTGATTACCCATCTCTGATTCACCACATCTGAATCCCCGCCTCTGTTTCCACGCCTCTGATTCCCAACCTCTGATTCCCCACCCCTGATTCCCCATATCTGATTCCCCGCCTCTGTTTCCCTGCCTCTGATTCCCCGCCCCTGTTTCCCCATATCTGATTCCCCACCTCTGATTCCCCAACTCTGATTCCCCGCCTCTGATTCCCCAGCTCTGATTCCCCGCCTCTGATTCCCCGTGTTTGATTCCCTGCCTCTGATTCCCCGCCTCTGATTCCCCATCTCTGATTCACCACCTTTGATTCGCCACCTCTGATTCCCCATATCTGATTCCCCACCTCTGTTACCCCGCCTCTGATTCCCCGCCTCTGATTCCCCATATATCATTCCCCGCCTCTGAATCCCCATCTCTGATTCCCGGACTCTGATTCCCCACCTCTGATTCCCGGCCTCTTATTCCCGGCATCTGAATCCCGGCCTCTGATTCCCGGCCTCTGATTCCCCGCTTCTGATTCTGATTCCCTGCCTCTGATTCCCCATCTCTGATTCCGCACATCTGATTCCCTGCCTCTGATTCCCCACCTCTGATTCCCCATATCTGATTCCCCGCCTCTGTTTCCCCGCCTCTGATTCCCCGCCTCTGTTTCCCATATCTAATTCCCCACCTCTGATGCCCCAACTCTGATACCCCGCCTCTGATTCCCCAGCTCTGATTCCCCGCCTCTGATTCCCCGCATCCGATTCCCCATATCTGATTTCCCGCCTCTGTTTCCCCGCCTTTGATTCCCCGCCTCTGTTTCCCCATATCTGATTCCCCGCCTCTGATTCCCAACTATGATTCCCCGCCTCTGATTCCCCAGCTCTGATTCCCCGCCTCTGATTCCCCGCGTTCTATTCCCTGCCTCTGATTCCCCATCTCTGATTCACCACCTCTGTTTCCCCATATCTGATTCCCCGTGTCTGATTCCCTGCCTCTGATTCCCCGCCTCTGATTCCCCGCCTCTGATTCCCTGCCACTGATTCCCTGCCCCTGATACCCCACCTCTGATTCCCCATATCTGATTCCCTGCCTCTGTTTCCCCGCCTCTGATTCCCCGCCTCTGATTCCCCGCCTCTGATTCCCCGCCTCTGATTCCCCAACTCTGATTCCCCGCCTCTGATTCCCCAGCTCAGATACCCGCCTCTGATTCCCCGCGTCTGTTTCCCGGCCTCTGATTCCCTGCCTCTGTTTCCCCATATCTAAGTCCCCGACTCTGATTCCCCAACTCTGATTCCCCACCTCTGATTCCCCAGCTCTGATTCCCCGCCTCTGATTCCCCGCATCTGATTCCCTGCATCTGATTCCCAGGCTCTGATTCCCTGCCTCTGATTCCCAACCTCTGATTCCCCACCTCTGATTCCCCATATCTGAATCCCCGCCTCTGTTTCCCCGCCTCAGATTCCCAGCCTCTGTTTCCCCATATCTGATTCCCGGCCTCTGATTCCACGCCTCTGATTCCCCGCCTCTGATTCCCTGCCTCTGATTCCCCATCTCCGATTCCGCACATCGGATTTCCTGCCTCTGATTCCCCGCCTCTGATTCCCCGCCTCTGATTCCCTGCTTCTGATTCCCAACCTCTGATTCCCCACCTCTGATTCCCCATATCTGATTCCCCGCCTCTGTTTCCCCGCCTCTGATTCCCCGCCTCTGATTCCCCAACTCTGAATCCCCGCCTCTGATTCCCCAGCTCTGATTCCACGCCTCTGATTCCCCGTGTTTGATTCCCTGCCTCTGATTCCCTGCCCTGATTCCCCATCTCTGATTCACCGCCTTTAATTCGCCACCTCTGATTCCACATATCTGATTCCCCTCCTCTGTTTCCCCGCCTCTGATTCCCAACCTCTGATTCCACACCTCTGATTCCCCATATCTGATTCCCCGCCTCTGTTTCCCCGCCTCTGATTCCCCGCCACTGTTTCCCCATATCTGATTCCCCACCTCTGATTCTCCTACTCTGCTTCCCCGCCTCTGATTCCCCAGCTCTGATTCCCCGCCTCTGATTCCCCGTTTTTGATTCCCTGCCTCTGATTCCCCGCCTCTGATTCCCCATCTCTGATTCACCGCCTTTGATTCGCCACCTCTGTTTCCCCATATCTGATTCCCCACCTCTGTTTCCCCGCCTCTGATTCCCCGCCTCTGATTCCCCATATCTGATTCCCCGGCTCTGATTGCCCACCTCTGATTCCCCGCCTCTGATTCGCCAGCTATGATTCTCCGCCTCTGATTCCCCGCATCTGATTCCCTGCCTCTGATTCCCCGCCTCTGATTCCCCATCTCTGATTCACCGCCTTTGATTCGCCACCTCTGATTCCCCATATCTGATTCCCCACCTCTGTTTCCCGGCCTCTGATTCCCCGCCTCTGATTCTCCATATCTCATTCCCCGCCTCTGAATCCCCATCTCTGATTCCCGGACTCTGATTCCCCACCTCTGATTCCCGGCCTCTTATTCCCAGCATCTGATTCCCGGCCTCTGATTCCCGGCCTCTGATTCCCTGCCTCTGATTCCCCATCTCTGATTCCGCACATCTGATTCCCTGCCTCTGATTCCCCACCTCTGATTCCCCATATCTGTTTCCCCGCCTCTGTTTCCCCTCCTCTGATTCCCCGCCTCTGTTTCCCTATATCTAATTCCCCACCTCTGATGCCCCAACTCTGATTCCCCGCCTCTGATTCCCCAGCTCTGATTCCCCACCTCTGATTCCCCGCATCCGATTCCCCATATCTGATTCCCCGCCTCTGTTTCCCCGCCTCTGATTCCCCGCCTCTGTTTCCCCATATCTGATTCCCCGCCTCTGATTCCCAACTATGATTCCCCGCCTCTGATTCCCCAGCTCTGATTCCCTGCCTCTGATTCCCTGCGTTCTATTCCCTGCCTCTGATTCCCCGCCTGTGATTCCCCATCACTGATTCACCACCTCTGATTCCCCACATCTGATTCCCCATATCTAATTCCCCGCCTCTGTTTGCCCGCCTCTGATTCCCCGCCTCTGTTTCCCCATATCTGATTCCCCGTCTCTGAATCCCCAACTCTGATTCCCTGCCTCTGATTCCCCAGCTCTGATTCCCCGCCTTTGATTCCCCCCGTCTGATTCCCAGCCTCTGAATCCCCGTCCCCGTGTCTGATTTCCTGCCTCTGATTCCCCGCCTCTGATTCCCCATCTCTGATTCACCGCCTCTGATTCCCCACCTCTGATTCCCCATCTCTGATTCCGCACATCCGATTCCCTGCCTCTGATTCCCCAACTCTGATTCCCCGCCTCTGATTCCCCATCTCTGATTCCCCACCTCTGATTCCCCGTGTCTGATTCCCTGCCTCTGATTCCCCGCCTCTGAATACCAGCCTTTGATTCCCCATATCTGATTCCCCGCCTCTGATTCCCTGCCTCTGATTCCCCAGCTCTGATTCCCCGCCTTTGATTCCCCCCGTCTGATTCCCAGCCTCTGAATCCCCGTGTCTGATTTCCTACCTCTGATTCCCCGCCTCTGATTCCCCATCTCTGATTCACCGCCTCTGATTCCCCATCTCTGATTCCCCACCTCTGATTCCCCGTGTCTGATTCCCCGTGTCTGATTCCCTGCCTCTGATTCCACGCCTCTGATTCCCCATATCTGATTCCCTGCCACTGATTCCCCGCCTCTGATTCCCCATCTCTGATTCACCACCTCTGATTCCCGGCCTCTGATTCCCCGCGTCTGATTCCCCGCCTCTGATTCCCCAACTCTAATACCCCGCCTCTGATTCCCCAGCTCTGATTCCCCTCCTCTGATTCCCCGCATCTGATTCCCTGCCTCTGATTCCCCGCCTCTGATTCCAGGACTCTGATTCCCAACCTCTGATTCCCCACCTCTGATTCCCAATATCTGATTCCCCGCCTCTGTTTCACCGCCTGTGATTCCCCAGCTCTGATTCCCCGTCCCTGATTCCCCATATCTGATTCCCATCCTCTGATTGCCCACCTCTGATTCCCCGCCTCTGATTCGCCAGCTCTGATTCCCCGCCTCTGATTCCCCGCATCTGATTCCCTGCCTCTGATTCCCGCCTCTGATTCCCCATCTCTGATTCCCTGCCTGTGATTCCCCAGCTCTGATTCCCCGCCTCTGATTCCCCAGCTCTGATTCCCAGCCTCTGATTCCCCGTGTTTGATCCCCTGCCTCTGATTACCTTCCTCTGATTCCCGGCCACTGATACCCCGCTTCTGATTCTGATTCCCTGCCTCTGATTCCCCATCTCTGATTCACCACATCTGAATCCCCGCCTCTGTTTCCACGCCTCTGATTCCCAACCTCTGATTCCCCACCCCTGATTCCCCATATCTGATTCCCCGCCTCTGTTTCCCTGCCTCTGATTCCCCGCCCCTGTTTCCCCATATCTGATTCCCCACCTCTGATTCCCCAACTCTGATTCCCCGCCTCTGATTCCCCAGCTCTGATTCCCCGCCTCTGATTCCCCGCCTCTGTTTCCCTGCCTCTGATTCCCCGCCCCTGTTTCCCCATATCTGATTCCCCACCTCTGATTCCCCAACTCTGATTCCCCGCCTCTGATTCCCCAGCTCTGATTCCCCGCCTCTGATTCCCCGTGTTTGATTCCCTGCCTCTGATTCCCCGCCTCTGATTCCCCATCTCTGATTCACCACCTTTGATTCGCCACCTCTGATTCCCCATATCTGATACCCCACCTCTGTTACCCCGCCTCTGATTCCCCGCCTCTGATTCCCCATATATCATTCCCCGCCTCTGAATCCCCATCTCTGATTCCCGGACTCTGATTCCCCACCTCTGATTCCCGGCCTCTTATTCCCGGCATCTGAATCCCGGCCTCTGATTCCCGGCCTCTGATTCCCCGCTTCTGATTCTGATTCCCTGCCTCTGATTCCCCATCTCTGATTCCGCACATCTGATTCCCTGCCTCTGATTCCCCACCTCTGATTCCCCATATCTGATTCCCCGCCTCTGTTTCCCCGCCTCTGATTCCCCGCCTCTGTTTCCCATATCTAATTCCCCACCTCAGATGCCCCAACTCTGATACCCCGCCTCTGATTCCCCAGCTCTGATTCCCCGCCTCTGATTCCCCGCATCCGATTCCCCATATCTGATTCCCCGCCTCTGTTTCCCCGCCTTTGATTCCCCGCCTCTGTTTCCCCATATCTGATTCCCCTCCTCTGATTCCCAACTATGATTCCCCGCCTCTGATTCCCCAGCTCTGATTCCCCGCCTCTGATTACCCGCGTTCTATTCCCTGCCTCTGATTCCCCGTCTGTGATTCCCCATCTCTGATTCACCACCTCTGATTCCCCACCTCTGATTCCCCATATCTGATTCCCCGCCTCTGTTTCCCCTCCTCTGATTCCGCGCCTCTGTTTCCCTATATCTAATTCCCCACCTCTGATGCCCCAACTCTGATTCCCCGCCTCTGATTCCCCAGCTCTGATTCCCCGCCTCTGATTCCCCGCATCCGATTCCCCATATCTGATTCCCCGCCTCTGTTTCCCCGCCTCTGATTCCCCGCCTCTGTTTCCCCATATCTGATTCCCCGCCTCTGATTCCCAACTATGATTCCCCGCCTCTGATTCCCCAGCTCTGATTCCCTGCCTCTGATTCCCTGCGTTCTATTCCCTGCCTCTGATTCCCCGCCTGTGATTCCCCATCACTGATTCACCACCTCTGATTCCCCACATCTGATTCCCCATATCTAATTCCCCGCCTCTGTTTGCCCGCCTCTGATTCCCCGCCTCTGTTTCCCCATATCTGATTCCCCGTCTCTGAATCCCCAACTCTGATTCCCTGCCTCTGATTCCCCAGCTCTGATTCCCCGCCTTTGATTCCCCCCGTCTGATTCCCAGCCTCTGAATCCCCGTGTCTGATTTCCTGCCTCTGATTCCCCGCCTCTGATTCCCCATCTCTGATTCACCGCCTCTGATTCCCCACCTCTGATTCCCCATCTCTGATTCCGCACATCCGATTCCCTGCCTCTGATTCCCCAACTCTGATTCCCCGCCTCTGATTCCCCATCTCTGATTCCCCACCTCTGATTCCCCGTGTCTGATTCCCTGCCTCTGATTCCCCGCCTCTGAATACCAGCCTCTGATTCCCCATATCTGATTCCCCGCCTCTGATTCCCTGCCTCTGATTCCCCAGCTCTGATTCCCCGCCTTTGATTCCCCCCGTCTGATTCCCAGCCTCTGAATCCCCGTGTCTGATTTCCTGCCTCTGATTCCCCGCCTCTGATTCCCCATCTCTGATTCACCGCCTTTAATTCGCCACCTCTGATTCCACATATCTGATTCCCCTCCTCTGTTTCCCCGCCTCTGATTCCCAACCTCTGATTCCACACCTCTGATTCCCCATATCTGATTCCCCGCCTCTGTTTCCCCGCCTCTGATTCCCCGCCACTGTTTCCCCATATCTGATTCCCCACCTCTGATTCTCCTACTCTGCTTCCCCGCCTCTGATTCCCCAGCTCTGATTCCCCGCCTCTGATTCCCCGTTTTTGATTCCCTGCCTCTGATTCCCCGCCTCTGATTCCCCATCTCTGATTCACCGCCTTTGATTCGCCACCTCTGTTTCCCCATATCTGATTCCCCACCTCTGTTTCCCCGCCTCTGATTCCCCGCCTCTGATTCCCCATATCTGATTCCCCGGCTCTGATTGCCCACCTCTGATTCCCCGCCTCTGATTCGCCAGCTATGATTCTCCGCCTCTGATTCCCCGCATCTGATTCCCTGCCTCTGATTCCCCGCCTCTGATTCCCCATCTCTGATTCACCGCCTTTGATTCGCCACCTCTGATTCCCCATATCTGATTCCCCACCTCTGTTTCCCGGCCTCTGATTCCCCGCCTCTGATTCTCCATATCTCATTCCCCGCCTCTGAATCCCCATCTCTGATTCCCGGACTCTGATTCCCCACCTCTGATTCCCGGCCACTTATTCCCAGCATCTGATTCCCGGCCTCTGATTCCCGGCCTCTGATTCCCTGCCTCTGATTCCCCATCTCTGATTCCGCACATCTGATTCCCTGCCTCTGATTCCCCACCTCTGATTCCCCATATCTGTTTCCCCGCCTCTGTTTCCCCTCCTCTGATTCCCCGCCTCTGTTTCCCTATATCTAATTCCCCACCTCTGATGCCCCAACTCTGATTCCCCGCCTCTGATTCCCCAGCTCTGATTCCCCACCTCTGATTCCCCGCATCCGATTCCCCATATCTGATTCCCCGCCTCTGTTTCCCCGCCTCTGATTCCCCGCCTCTGTTTCCCCATATCTGATTCCCCGCCTCTGATTCCCAACTATGATTCCCCGCCTCTGATTCCCCAGCTCTGATTCCCTGCCTCTGATTCCCTGCGTTCTATTCCCTGCCTCTGATTCCCCGCCTGTGATTCCCCATCACTGTTTCACCACCTCTGATTCCCCACATCTGATTCCCCATATCTAATTCCCCGCCTCTGTTTGCCCGCCTCTGATTCCCCGCCTCTGTTTCCCCATATCTGATTCCCCGTCTCTGAATCCCCAACTCTGATTCCCTGCCTCTGATTCCCCAGCTCTGATTCCCCGCCTTTGATTCCCCCCGTCTGATTCCCAGCCTCTGAATCCCCGTCCCCGTGTCTGATTTCCTGCCTCTGATTCCCCGCCTCTGATTCCCCATCTCTGATTCACCGCCTCTGATTCCCCACCTCTGATTCCCCATCTCTGATTCCGCACATCCGATTCCCTGCCTCTGATTCCCCAACTCTGATTCCCCGCCTCTGATTCCCCATCTCTGATTCCCCACCTCTGATTCCCCGTGTCTGATTCCCTGCCTCTGATTCCCCGCCTCTGAATACCAGCCTTTGATTCCCCATATCTGATTCCCCGCCTCTGATTCCCTGCCTCTGATTCCCCAGCTCTGATTCCCCGCCTTTGATTCCCCCCGTCTGATTCCCAGCCTCTGAATCCCCGTGTCTGATTTCCTACCTCTGATTCCCCGCCTCTGATTCCCCATCTCTGATTCACCGCCTCTGATTCCCCATCTCTGATTCCCCACCTCTGATTCCCCGTGTCTGATTCCCCGTGTCTGATTCCCTGCCTCTGATTCCACGCCTCTGATTCCCCATATCTGATTCCCTGCCACTGATTCCCCGCCTCTGATTCCCCATCTCTGATTCACCACCTCTGATTCCCGGCCTCTGATTCCCCGCGTCTGATTCCCCGCCTCTGATTCCCCAACTCTAATACCCCGCCTCTGATTCCCCAGCTCTGATTCCCCTCCTCTGATTCCCCGCATCTGATTCCCTGCCTCTGATTCCCCGCCTCTGATTCCAGGACTCTGATTCCCAACCTCTGATTCCCCACCTCTGATTCCCAATATCTGATTCCCCGCCTCTGTTTCACCGCCTGTGATTCCCCAGCTCTGATTCCCCGTCCCTGATTCCCCATATCTGATTCCCATCCTCTGATTGCCCACCTCTGATTCCCCGCCTCTGATTCGCCAGCTCTGATTCCCCGCCTCTGATTCCCCGCATCTGATTCCCTGCCTCTGATTCCCGCCTCTGATTCCCCATCTCTGATTCCCTGCCTGTGATTCCCCAGCTCTGATTCCCCGCCTCTGATTCCCCAGCTCTGATTCCCAGCCTCTGATTCCCCGTGTTTGATCCCCTGCCTCTGATTACCTTCCTCTGATTCCCGGCCACTGATACCCCGCTTCTGATTCTGATTCCCTGCCTCTGATTCCCCATCTCTGATTCACCACATCTGAATCCCCGCCTCTGTTTCCACGCCTCTGATTCCCAACCTCTGATTCCCCACCCCTGATTCCCCATATCTGATTCCCCGCCTCTGTTTCCCTGCCTCTGATTCCCCGCCCCTGTTTCCCCATATCTGATTCCCCACCTCTGATTCCCCAACTCTGATACCCCGCCTCTGATTCCCCAGCTCTGATTCCCCGCCTCTGATTCCCCGCCTCTGTTTCCCTGCCTCTGATTCCCCGCCCCTGTTTCCCCATATCTGATTCCCCACCTCTGATTCCCCAACTCTGATTCCCCGCCTCTGATTCCCCAGCTCTGATTCCCCGCCTCTGATTCCCCGTGTTTGATTCCCTGCCTCTGATTCCCCGCCTCTGATTCCCCATCTCTGATTCACCACCTTTGATTCGCCACCTCTGATTCCCCATATCTGATTCCCCACCTCTGTTACCCCGCCTCTGATTCCCCGCCTCTGATTCCCCATATATCATTCCCCGCCTCTGAATCCCCATCTCTGATTCCCGGACTCTGATTCCCCACCTCTGATTCCCGGCCTCTTATTCCCGGCATCTGAATCCCGGCCTCTGATTCCCGGCCTCTGATTCCCCGCTTCTGATTCTGATTCCCTGCCTCTGATTCCCCATCTCTGATTCCGCACATCTGATTCCCTGCCTCTGATTCCCCACCTCTGATTCCCCATATCTGATTCCCCGCCTCTGTTTCCCCGCCTCTGATTCCCCGCCTCTGTTTCCCATATCTAATTCCCCACCTCAGATGCCCCAACTCTGATACCCCGCCTCTGATTCCCCAGCTCTGATTCCCCGCCTCTGATTCCCCGCATCCGATTCCCCATATCTGATTCCCCGCCTCTGTTTCCCCGCCTTTGATTCCCCGCCTCTGTTTCCCCATATCTGATTCCCCTCCTCTGATTCCCAACTATGATTCCCCGTCTCTGATTCCCCAGCTCTGATTCCCCGCCTCTGATTCCCCGCGTTCTATTCCCTGCCTCTGATTCCCCGTCTGTGATTCCCCATCTCTGATTCACCACCTCTGATTCCCCACCTCTGATTCCCCATATCTGATTCCCCGCCTCTGTTTCCCCTCCTCTGATTCCGCGCCTCTGTTTCCCTATATCTAATTCCCCACCTCTGATGCCCCAACTCTGATTCCCCGCCTCTGATTCCCCAGCTCTGATTCCCCGCCTCTGATTCCCCGCATCCGATTCCCCATATCTGATTCCCCGCCTCTGTTTCCCCGCCTCTGATTCCCCGCCTCTGTTTCCCCATATCTGATTCCCCGCCTCTGATTCCCAACTATGATTCCCCGCCTCTGATTCCCCAGCTCTGATTCCCTGCCTCTGATTCCCTGCGTTCTATTCCCTGCCTCTGATTCCCCGCCTGTGATTCCCCATCACTGATTCACCACCTCTGATTCCCCACATCTGATTCCCCATATCTAATTCCCCGCCTCTGTTTGCCCGCCTCTGATTCCCCGCCTCTGTTTCCCCATATCTGATTCCCCGTCTCTGAATCCCCAACTCTGATTCCCTGCCTCTGATTCCCCAGCTCTGATTCCCCGCCTTTGATTCCCCCCGTCTGATTCCCAGCCTCTGAATCCCCGTGTCTGATTTCCTGCCTCTGATTCCCCGCCTCTGATTCCCCATCTCTGATTCACCGCCTCTGATTCCCCACCTCTGATTCCCCATCTCTGATTCCGCACATCCGATTCCCTGCCTCTGATTCCCCAACTCTGATTCCCCGCCTCTGATTCCCCATCTCTGATTCCCCACCTCTGATTCCCCGTGTCTGATTCCCTGCCTCTGATTCCCCGCCTCTGAATACCAGCCTCTGATTCCCCATATCTGATTCCCCGCCTCTGATTCCCTGCCTCTGATTCCCCAGCTCTGATTCCCCGCCTTTGATTCCCCCCGTCTGATTCCCAGCCTCTGAATCCCCGTGTCTGATTTCCTGCCTCTGATTCCCCGCCTCTGATTCCCCATCTCTGATTCACCGCCTCTGATTCCCCATCTCTGATTCCCCACCTCTGATTCCCCGTGTCTGATTCCCCGTGTCTGATTCCCTGCCTCTGATTCCACGCCTCTGATTCCCCATATCTGATTCCCTGCCACTGATTCCCCGCCTCTGATTCCCCATCTCTGATTCACCACCTCTGATTCCCGGCCTCTGATTGCCCACCTCTGATTCCCCGCCTCTGATTCGCCAGCTATGATTCCGCCCCTCTGATTCCCCGCGTCTGATTCCCCACCTCTGATTCCCCAACTCTAATACCCCGCCTCTGATTCCCCAGCTCTGATTCCCCTCCTCTGATTCCCCGCATCTGATTCCCTGCCTCTGATTCCCCGCCTCTGATTCCAGGACTCTGATTCCCAACCTCTGATTCCCCACCTCTGATTCACAATATCTGATTCCCCGCCTCTGTTTCACCGCCTGTGATTCCCCAGCTCTGATTCCCCGCCCCTGATTCCCCATATCTGATTCCCATCCTCTGATTGCCCACCTCTGATTCCCCGCCTCTGATTCGCCAGCTCTGATTCCCCGCCTCTTATTCCCCGCATCTGATTCCCTGCCTCTGATTCCCGCCTCTGATTCCCCATCTCTGATTCCCCGCCTGTGATTCCCCAGCTCTGATTCCCCGCCTCTGATTCCCCAGCTCTGATTCCCAGCCTCTGATTCCCCGTGTTTGATCCCCTGCCTCTGATTACCTTCCTCTGATTCCCGGCCACTGACACCCCGCTTCTGATTCTGATTCCCTGCCTCTGATTCCCCATCTCTGATTCACCACATCTGAATCCCCGCCTCTGTTTCCACGCCACTGATTCCCTGCCTCTGATTCCCAACCTCTGATTCCCCACCCCTGATTCCCCATATCTGATTCCCCGCCTCTGTTACCCCGCCTCTGATTCCCCGCCTCTGATTCCCCATATATCATTCCCCGCCTCTGAATCCCCATCTCTGATTCCCGGACTCTGATTCCCCACCTCTGATTCCCGGCCTCTTATTCCCGGCATCTGAATCCCGGCCTCTGATTCCCGGCCTCTGATTCCCCGCTTCTGATTCTGATTCCCTGCCTCTGATTCCCCATCTCTGATTCCGCACATCTGATTCCCTGCCTCTGATTCCCCACCTCTGATTCCCCATATCTGATTCCCCGCCTCTGTTTCCCCGCCTCTGATTCCCCGCCTCTGTTTCCCATATCTAATTCCCCACCTCAGATGCCCCAACTCTGATACCCCGCCTCTGATTCCCCAGCTCTGATTCCCCGCCTCTGATTCCCCGCATCCGATTCCCCATATCTGATTCCCCGCCTCTGTTTCCCCGCCTTTGATTCCCCGCCTCTGTTTCCCCATATCTGATTCCCCTCCTCTGATTCCCAACTATGATTCCCCGCCTCTGATTCCCCAGCTCTGATTCCCCGCCTCTGATTCCCCGCGTTCTATTCCCTGCCTCTGATTCCCCGCCTGTGATTCCCCATCTCTGATTCACCACCTCTGATTCCCCACCTCTGATTCCCCATATCTGATTCCCCGCCTCTGTTTCCCCTCCTCTGATTCCGCGCCTCTGTTTCCCTATATCTAATTCCCCACCTCTGATGCCCCAACTCTGATTCCCCGCCTCTGATTCCCCAGCTCTGATTCCCCGCCTCTGATTCCCCGCATCCGATTCCCCATATCTGATTCCCCGCCTCTGTTTCCCCGCCTCTGATTCCCCGCCTCTGTTTCCCCATATCTGATTCCCCGCCTCTGATTCCCAACTATGATTCCCCGCCTCTGATTCCCCAGCTCTGATTCCCTGCCTCTGATTCCCTGCGTTCTATTCCCTGCCTCTGATTCCCCGCCTGTGATTCCCCATCACTGATTCACCACCTCTGATTCCCCACATCTGATTCCCCATATCTAATTCCCCGCCTCTGTTTGCCCGCCTCTGATTCCCCGCCTCTGTTTCCCCATATCTGATTCCCCGTCTCTGAATCCCCAACTCTGATTCCCTGCCTCTGATTCCCCAGCTCTGATTCCCCGCCTTTGATTCCCCCCGTCTGATTCCCAGCCTCTGAATCCCCGTGTCTGATTTCCTGCCTCTGATTCCCCGCCTCTGATTCCCCATCTCTGATTCACCGCCTCTGATTCCCCACCTCTGATTCCCCATCTCTGATTCCGCACATCCGATTCCCTGCCTCTGATTCCCCAACTCTGATTCCCCGCCTCTGATTCCCCATCTCTGATTCCCCACCTCTGATTCCCCGTGTCTGATTCCCTGCCTCTGATTCCCCGCCTCTGAATACCAGCCTCTGATTCCCCATATCTGATTCCCCGCCTCTGATTCCCTGCCTCTGATTCCCCAGCTCTGATTCCCCGCCTTTGATTCCCCCCGTCTGATTCCCAGCCTCTGAATCCCCGTGTCTGATTTCCTGCCTCTGATTCCCCGCCTCTGATTCCCCATCTCTGATTCACCGCCTCTGATTCCCCATCTCTGATTCCCCACCTCTGATTCCCCGTGTCTGATTCCCCGTGTCTGATTCCCTGCCTCTGATTCCACGCCTCTGATTCCCCATATCTGATACCCTGCAACTGATTCCCCGCCTCTGATTCCCCATCTCTGATTCACCACCTCTGATTCCCGGCCTCTGATTGCCCACCTCTGATTCCCCGCCTCTGATTCGCCAGCTATGATTCCCCCCCTCTGATTCCCCGCGTCTGATTCCCCGCCTCTGATTCCCCAACTCTAATACCCCGCCTCTGATTCCCCAGCTCTGATTCCCCTCCTCTGATTCCCCGCATCTGATTCCCTGCCTCTGATTCCCCGCCTCTGATTCCAGGACTCTGATTCCCAACCTCTGATTCCCCACCTCTGATTCCCAATATCTGATTCCCCGCCTCTGTTTCACCGCCTGTGATTCCCCAGCTCTGATTCCCCGCCCCTGATTCCCCATATCTGATTCCCATCCTCTGATTGCCCACCTCTGATTCCCCACCTCTGATTCGCCAGCTCTGATTCCCCGCCTCTGATTCCCCGCATCTGATTCCCTGCCTCTGATTCCCGCCTCTGATTCCCCATCTCTGATTCCCCGCCTGTGATTCCCCAGCTCTGATTCCCCGCCTCTGATTCCCCAGCTCTGATTCCCAGCCTCTGATTCCCCGTGTTTGATCCCCTGCCTCTGATTACCTTCCTCTGATTCCCGGCCACTGATACCCCGCTTCTGATTCTGATTCCCTGCCTCTGATTCCCCATCTCTGATTCACCACATCTGAATCCCCGCCTCTGTTTCCACGCCACTGATTCCCTGCCTCTGATTCCCAACCTCTGATTCCCCACCCCTGATTCCCCATATCTGATTCCCCGCCTCTGTTTCCCTGCCTCTGATTCCCCGCCCCTGTTTCCCCATATCTGATTCCCCACCTCTGATTCCCCAACTCTGATTCCCCGCCTCTGATTCCCCAGCTCTGATTCCCCGCCTCTGATTCCCCGTGTTTGATTCCCTGCCTCTGATTCCCCGCCTCTGATTCCCCATCTCTGATTCACCACCTTTGATTCGCCACCTCTGATTCCCCATATCTGATTCCCCACCTCTGTTACCCCGCCTCTGATTCCCCGCCTCTGATTCCCCATATATCATTCCCCGCCTCTGAATCCCCATCTCTGATTCCCGGACTCTGATTCCCCACCTCTGATTCCCGGCCTCTTATTCCCGGCATCTGAATCCCGGCCTCTGATTCCCGGCCTCTGATTCCCCGCTTCTGATTCTGATTCCCTGCCTCTGATTCCCCATCTCTGATTCCGCACATCTGATTCCCTGCCTCTGATTCCCCACCTCTGATTCCCCATATCTGATTCCCCGCCTCTGTTTCCCCGCCTCTGATTCCCCGCCTCTGTTTCCCATATCTAATTCCCCACCTCAGATGCCCCAACTCTGATACCCCGCCTCTGATTCCCCAGCTCTGATTCCCCGCCTCTGATTCCCCGCATCCGATTCCCCATATCTGATTCCCCGCCTCTGTTTCCCCGCCTTTGATTCCACGCCTCTGTTTCCCCATATCTGATTCCCCGCCTCTGATTCCCAACTATGATTCCCCGCCTCTGATTCCCCAGCTCTGATTCCCCGCCTCTGATTCCCCGCGTTCTATTCCCTGCCTCTGATTCCCCGCCTGTGATTCCCCATCTCTGATTCACCACCTCTGATTCCCCACCTCTGATTCCCCATATCTAATTCCCCGCCTCTGTTTGCCCGCCTCTGATTCCCCGCCTCTGTTTCCCCATATCTGATTCCCCGTGTCTGATTCCCTGCCTCTGATTCCCCGCCTCTGATTCCCCGCCTCTGATTCCCTGCCACTGATTTCCTGCCCCTGATACCCCACCTCTGATTCCCCATATCTGATTCCCTGCCTCTGTTTCCCCGCCTCTGATTCCCCGCCTCTGATTCCCCATATCTGATTCCCCGCCTCTGATTCCCCAACTCTGATTCCCCGCCTCTGATTCCCCAGCTCTGAATCCCCGCCTCTGATTCCCTGCGTCTGTTTCCCCGCCTCTGATTCCCCGCCTCTGTTTCCCCATATCTAAGTCCCCGACTCTGATTCCCCAACTCTGATTCCCCAGCTCTGATTCCCCAGCTCTGATTCCCCGCCTCTGATTCCCCGCATCTGATTCCCTGCATCTGATTCCCAGCCTCTGATTCCCTGCCTCTGATTCCCAACCTCTGATTCCCCACCTCTGATTCCCCATATCTGATTCCCCGCCTCTGTTTCCCCGCCTCTGATCCCCCGCCTCTGTTTCCCCATATCTGATTCCCGGCCTCTGATTCTCCGCCTCTGATTCCCCGCCTCTGATTCCCTGCCTCTGATTCCCCATCTCCGATTCCGCACATCGGATTCCCTGCCTCTTATTCCCCGCCTCTGATTCCCCGCCTCTGATTCCCTGCTTCTGATTCCCAACCTCTGATTCCCCACCTCTGATTCCCCATATCTGATTCCCCGCCTCTGATTCCCCGCCTCTGATTCCCCGCCTCTGATTCCCCAACTCTGAATCCCCGCCTCTGATTCCCCAGCTCTGATTCCCCGCCTCTGATTCACCGTGTTTGATTCCCTGCCTCTGATTCCCTGCCCTGATTCCCCATCTCTGATACACCGCCTTTAATTCGCCACCGCTGATTCCCCATATCTGATTCCCCGCCTCTGTTTCCCCGTCTCTGATTCCCCGCCTCTGTTTCGCCATATCTAATTCCACGCCTCTGATTCCCCAACTCTGATTCCCCGCCTCTGATTCCCCAGCTCTGATTCCCTGCCTCTGATTCCCCGCATCTGATTCCCTGCCTCTGATTCCCCGCCTCTGATTCCCTGCCTCTGATTCCCAACCTCTGATTCCCCACCTCTGAATCCCCATATCTGATTCCCCGCCTCTGTTTCCCCACCTCTGATTCCCCGCCTCTGTTTCCCCATATCTGATTCCCCGCCTCTGATTCCCCAACTCTGATTCCCCTCCTCTGATTCGCCAGCTATGATTCCCCGCCTCTGATTCCCTGCATCTGATTCCCTGCATCTGATTCGCCGCCTCTGATTCCCCTTCTCTGATTCTCCACCTCTGATTCCCCACCTCTGATTCCCCATCTCTGATTCCGCTCATCCGATTCCCTGCCTCTGATTCCCCGCCTCTGATTCCCCGCCTCTGATTCCCTGCCTCTGATTCGCAACCTCTAATTCCCCACCTCTGATTCCCCATATCTGATTCCCCGCCTCTGTTTCCCTGCCTCTGATTCCCGGCCTCTGTTTCCCCATATCTGATTCCCCTCCTCTGATTCCCCAACTCTGATTCCCCGCCTCTGATACCCCGCATCTGATTCCCCATCTCTAATTCATCACATCTGATTCCCCACCTCTGCTTCCCCATCCCTGATTCTCTACCTCTGATTCGCCACCTCTGATTGCCCATATCTGATTCACCGCCTCTGTTTCCCCGCATCTGATTCCCCGCCTCTGATTCCCCATATTTGATTCCCCGCCTCTGATTCCCCATCTCTGATTCCCGGACTCATTCCCCAACTCTGATTCCCCGCCTCTGATTCCCCATATTTGATTCCCCTCCTCTGATTTCCCATCTCTGATTCCCCAGCTCTGATTCCCCTCCTCTGATTCCCCGCATCTGATTCCCTGCCTCTGATTCCCCGCCTCTGATTCCAGGACTCTGATTCCCAACCTCTGATTCCCCACCTCTGATTCCCAATATCTGATTCCCCGCCTCTGTTTCACCGCCTGTGATTCCCCAGCTCTGATTCCCCGCCCCTGATTCCCCATATCTGATTCCCATCCTCTGATTGCCCACCTCTGATTCCCCGCCTCTGATTCGCCAGCTCTGATTCCCCGCCTCTTATTCCCCGCATCTGATTCCCTGCCTCTGATTCCCGCCTCTGATTCCCCATCTCTGATTCCCCGCCTGTGATTCCCCAGCTCTGATTCCCCGCCTCTGATTCCCCAGCTCTGATTCCCAGCCTCTGATTCCCCGTGTTTGATCCCCTGCCTCTGATTACCTTCCTCTGATTCCCGGCCACTGACACCCCGCTTCTGATTCTGATTCCCTGCCTCTGATTCCCCATCTCTGATTCACCACATCTGAATCCCCGCCTCTGTTTCCACGCCACTGATTCCCTGCCTCTGATTCCCAACCTCTGATTCCCCACCCCTGATTCCCCATATCTGATTCCCCGCCTCTGTTACCCCGCCTCTGATTCCCCGCCTCTGATTCCCCATATATCATTCCCCGCCTCTGAATCCCCATCTCTGATTCCCGGACTCTGATTCCCCACCTCTGATTCCCGGCCTCTTATTCCCGGCATCTGAATCCCGGCCTCTGATTCCCGGCCTCTGATTCCCCGCTTCTGATTCTGATTCCCTGCCTCTGATTCCCCATCTCTGATTCCGCACATCTGATTCCCTGCCTCTGATTCCCCACCTCTGATTCCCCATATCTGATTCCCCGCCTCTGTTTCCCCGCCTCTGATTCCCCGCCTCTGTTTCCCATATCTAATTCCCCACCTCAGATGCCCCAACTCTGATACCCCGCCTCTGATTCCCCAGCTCTGATTCCCCGCCTCTGATTCCCCGCATCCGATTCCCCATATCTGATTCCCCGCCTCTGTTTCCCCGCCTTTGATTCCCCGCCTCTGTTTCCCCATATCTGATTCCCCTCCTCTGATTCCCAACTATGATTCCCCGCCTCTGATTCCCCAGCTCTGATTCCCCGCCTCTGATTCCCCGCGTTCTATTCCCTGCCTCTGATTCCCCGCCTGTGATTCCCCATCTCTGATTCACCACCTCTGATTCCCCACCTCTGATTCCCCATATCTGATTCCCCGCCTCTGTTTCCCCTCCTCTGATTCCGCGCCTCTGTTTCCCTATATCTAATTCCCCACCTCTGATGCCCCAACTCTGATTCCCCGCCTCTGATTCCCCAGCTCTGATTCCCCGCCTCTGATTCCCCGCATCCGATTCCCCATATCTGATTCCCCGCCTCTGTTTCCCCGCCTCTGATTCCCCGCCTCTGTTTCCCCATATCTGATTCCCCGCCTCTGATTCCCAACTATGATTCCCCGCCTCTGATTCCCCAGCTCTGATTCCCTGCCTCTGATTCCCTGCGTTCTATTCCCTGCCTCTGATTCCCCGCCTGTGATTCCCCATCACTGATTCACCACCTCTGATTCCCCACATCTGATTCCCCATATCTAATTCCCCGCCTCTGTTTGCCCGCCTCTGATTCCCCGCCTCTGTTTCCCCATATCTGATTCCCCGTCTCTGAATCCCCAACTCTGATTCCCTGCCTCTGATTCCCCAGCTCTGATTCCCCGCCTTTGATTCCCCCCGTCTGATTCCCAGCCTCTGAATCCCCGTGTCTGATTTCCTGCCTCTGATTCCCCGCCTCTGATTCCCCATCTCTGATTCACCGCCTCTGATTCCCCACCTCTGATTCCCCATCTCTGATTCCGCACATCCGATTCCCTGCCTCTGATTCCCCAACTCTGATTCCCCGCCTCTGATTCCCCATCTCTGATTCCCCACCTCTGATTCCCCGTGTCTGATTCCCTGCCTCTGATTCCCCGCCTCTGAATACCAGCCTCTGATTCCCCATATCTGATTCCCCGCCTCTGATTCCCTGCCTCTGATTCCCCAGCTCTGATTCCCCGCCTTTGATTCCCCCCGTCTGATTCCCAGCCTCTGAATCCCCGTGTCTGATTTCCTGCCTCTGATTCCCCGCCTCTGATTCCCCATCTCTGATTCACCGCCTCTGATTCCCCATCTCTGATTCCCCACCTCTGATTCCCCGTGTCTGATTCCCCGTGTCTGATTCCCTGCCTCTGATTCCACGCCTCTGATTCCCCATATCTGATACCCTGCAACTGATTCCCCGCCTCTGATTCCCCATCTCTGATTCACCACCTCTGATTCCCGGCCTCTGATTGCCCACCTCTGATTCCCCGCCTCTGATTCGCCAGCTATGATTCCCCCCCTCTGATTCCCCGCGTCTGATTCCCCGCCTCTGATTCCCCAACTCTAATACCCCGCCTCTGATTCCCCAGCTCTGATTCCCCTCCTCTGATTCCCCGCATCTGATTCCCTGCCTCTGATTCCCCGCCTCTGATTCCAGGACTCTGATTCCCAACCTCTGATTCCCCACCTCTGATTCCCAATATCTGATTCCCCGCCTCTGTTTCACCGCCTGTGATTCCCCAGCTCTGATTCCCCGCCCCTGATTCCCCATATCTGATTCCCATCCTCTGATTGCCCACCTCTGATTCCCCACCTCTGATTCGCCAGCTCTGATTCCCCGCCTCTGATTCCCCGCATCTGATTCCCTGCCTCTGATTCCCGCCTCTGATTCCCCATCTCTGATTCCCCGCCTGTGATTCCCCAGCTCTGATTCCCCGCCTCTGATTCCCCAGCTCTGATTCCCAGCCTCTGATTCCCCGTGTTTGATCCCCTGCCTCTGATTACCTTCCTCTGATTCCCGGCCACTGATACCCCGCTTCTGATTCTGATTCCCTGCCTCTGATTCCCCATCTCTGATTCACCACATCTGAATCCCCGCCTCTGTTTCCACGCCACTGATTCCCTGCCTCTGATTCCCAACCTCTGATTCCCCACCCCTGATTCCCCATATCTGATTCCCCGCCTCTGTTTCCCTGCCTCTGATTCCCCGCCCCTGTTTCCCCATATCTGATTCCCCACCTCTGATTCCCCAACTCTGATTCCCCGCCTCTGATTCCCCAGCTCTGATTCCCCGCCTCTGATTCCCCGTGTTTGATTCCCTGCCTCTGATTCCCCGCCTCTGATTCCCCATCTCTGATTCACCACCTTTGATTCGCCACCTCTGATTCCCCATATCTGATTCCCCACCTCTGTTACCCCGCCTCTGATTCCCCGCCTCTGATTCCCCATATATCATTCCCCGCCTCTGAATCCCCATCTCTGATTCCCGGACTCTGATTCCCCACCTCTGATTCCCGGCCTCTTATTCCCGGCATCTGAATCCCGGCCTCTGATTCCCGGCCTCTGATTCCCCGCTTCTGATTCTGATTCCCTGCCTCTGATTCCCCATCTCTGATTCCGCACATCTGATTCCCTGCCTCTGATTCCCCACCTCTGATTCCCCATATCTGATTCCCCGCCTCTGTTTCCCCGCCTCTGATTCCCCGCCTCTGTTTCCCATATCTAATTCCCCACCTCAGATGCCCCAACTCTGATACCCCGCCTCTGATTCCCCAGCTCTGATTCCCCGCCTCTGATTCCCCGCATCCGATTCCCCATATCTGATTCCCCGCCTCTGTTTCCCCGCCTTTGATTCCACGCCTCTGTTTCCCCATATCTGATTCCCCGCCTCTGATTCCCAACTATGATTCCCCGCCTCTGATTCCCCAGCTCTGATTCCCCGCCTCTGATTCCCCGCGTTCTATTCCCTGCCTCTGATTCCCCGCCTGTGATTCCCCATCTCTGATTCACCACCTCTGATTCCCCACCTCTGATTCCCCATATCTAATTCCCCGCCTCTGTTTGCCCGCCTCTGATTCCCCGCCTCTGTTTCCCCATATCTGATTCCCCGTGTCTGATTCCCTGCCTCTGATTCCCCGCCTCTGATTCCCCGCCTCTGATTCCCTGCCACTGATTTCCTGCCCCTGATACCCCACCTCTGATTCCCCATATCTGATTCCCTGCCTCTGTTTCCCCGCCTCTGATTCCCCGCCTCTGATTCCCCATATCTGATTCCCCGCCTCTGATTCCCCAACTCTGATTCCCCGCCTCTGATTCCCCAGCTCTGAATCCCCGCCTCTGATTCCCTGCGTCTGTTTCCCCGCCTCTGATTCCCCGCCTCTGTTTCCCCATATCTAAGTCCCCGACTCTGATTCCCCAACTCTGATTCCCCAGCTCTGATTCCCCAGCTCTGATTCCCCGCCTCTGATTCCCCGCATCTGATTCCCTGCATCTGATTCCCAGCCTCTGATTCCCTGCCTCTGATTCCCAACCTCTGATTCCCCACCTCTGATTCCCCATATCTGATTCCCCGCCTCTGTTTCCCCGCCTCTGATCCCCCGCCTCTGTTTCCCCATATCTGATTCCCGGCCTCTGATTCTCCGCCTCTGATTCCCCGCCTCTGATTCCCTGCCTCTGATTCCCCATCTCCGATTCCGCACATCGGATTCCCTGCCTCTTATTCCCCGCCTCTGATTCCCCGCCTCTGATTCCCTGCTTCTGATTCCCAACCTCTGATTCCCCACCTCTGATTCCCCATATCTGATTCCCCGCCTCTGATTCCCCGCCTCTGATTCCCCGCCTCTGATTCCCCAACTCTGAATCCCCGCCTCTGATTCCCCAGCTCTGATTCCCCGCCTCTGATTCACCGTGTTTGATTCCCTGCCTCTGATTCCCTGCCCTGATTCCCCATCTCTGATACACCGCCTTTAATTCGCCACCGCTGATTCCCCATATCTGATTCCCCGCCTCTGTTTCCCCGTCTCTGATTCCCCGCCTCTGTTTCGCCATATCTAATTCCACGCCTCTGATTCCCCAACTCTGATTCCCCGCCTCTGATTCCCCAGCTCTGATTCCCTGCCTCTGATTCCCCGCATCTGATTCCCTGCCTCTGATTCCCCGCCTCTGATTCCCTGCCTCTGATTCCCAACCTCTGATTCCCCACCTCTGAATCCCCATATCTGATTCCCCGCCTCTGTTTCCCCACCTCTGATTCCCCGCCTCTGTTTCCCCATATCTGATTCCCCGCCTCTGATTCCCCAACTCTGATTCCCCTCCTCTGATTCGCCAGCTATGATTCCCCGCCTCTGATTCCCTGCATCTGATTCCCTGCATCTGATTCGCCGCCTCTGATTCCCCTTCTCTGATTCTCCACCTCTGATTCCCCACCTCTGATTCCCCATCTCTGATTCCGCTCATCCGATTCCCTGCCTCTGATTCCCCGCCTCTGATTCCCCGCCTCTGATTCCCTGCCTCTGATTCGCAACCTCTAATTCCCCACCTCTGATTCCCCATATCTGATTCCCCGCCTCTGTTTCCCTGCCTCTGATTCCCGGCCTCTGTTTCCCCATATCTGATTCCCCTCCTCTGATTCCCCAACTCTGATTCCCCGCCTCTGATACCCCGCATCTGATTCCCCATCTCTAATTCATCACATCTGATTCCCCACCTCTGCTTCCCCATCCCTGATTCTCTACCTCTGATTCGCCACCTCTGATTGCCCATATCTGATTCACCGCCTCTGTTTCCCCGCATCTGATTCCCCGCCTCTGATTCCCCATATTTGATTCCCCGCCTCTGATTCCCCATCTCTGATTCCCGGACTCATTCCCCAACTCTGATTCCCCGCCTCTGATTCCCCATATTTGATTCCCCTCCTCTGATTTCCCATCTCTGATTCCCCAGCTCTGATTCCCCTCCTCTGATTCCCCGCATCTGATTCCCTGCCTCTGATTCCCCGCCTCTGATTCCAGGACTCTGATTCCCAACCTCTGATTCCCCACCTCTGATTCCCAATATCTGATTCCCCGCCTCTGTTTCACCGCCTGTGATTCCCCAGCTCTGATTCCCCGCCCCTGATTCCCCATATCTGATTCCCATCCTCTGATTGCCCACCTCTGATTCCCCACCTCTGATTCGCCAGCTCTGATTCCCCGCCTCTGATTCCCCGCATCTGATTCCCTGCCTCTGATTCCCGCCTCTGATTCCCCATCTCTGATTCCCCGCCTGTGATTCCCCAGCTCTGATTCCCCGCCTCTGATTCCCCAGCTCTGATTCCCAGCCTCTGATTCCCCGTGTTTGATCCCCTGCCTCTGATTACCTTCCTCTGATTCCCGGCCACTGATACCCCGCTTCTGATTCTGATTCCCTGCCTCTGATTCCCCATCTCTGATTCACCACATCTGAATCCCCGCCTCTGTTTCCACGCCACTGATTCCCTGCCTCTGATTCCCAACCTCTGATTCCCCACCCCTGATTCCCCATATCTGATTCCCCGCCTCTGTTTCCCTGCCTCTGATTCCCCGCCCCTGTTTCCCCATATCTGATTCCCCACCTCTGATTCCCCAACTCTGATTCCCCGCCTCTGATTCCCCAGCTCTGATTCCCCGCCTCTGATTCCCCGTGTTTGATTCCCTGCCTCTGATTCCCCGCCTCTGATTCCCCATCTCTGATTCACCACCTTTGATTCGCCACCTCTGATTCCCCATATCTGATTCCCCACCTCTGTTACCCCGCCTCTGATTCCCCGCCTCTGATTCCCCATATATCATTCCCCGCCTCTGAATCCCCATCTCTGATTCCCGGACTCTGATTCCCCACCTCTGATTCCCGGCCTCTTATTCCCGGCATCTGAATCCCGGCCTCTGATTCCCGGCCTCTGATTCCCCGCTTCTGATTCTGATTCCCTGCCTCTGATTCCCCATCTCTGATTCCGCACATCTGATTCCCTGCCTCTGATTCCCCACCTCTGATTCCCCATATCTGATTCCCCGCCTCTGTTTCCCCGCCTCTGATTCCCCGCCTCTGTTTCCCATATCTAATTCCCCACCTCAGATGCCCCAACTCTGATACCCCGCCTCTGATTCCCCAGCTCTGATTCCCCGCCTCTGATTCCCCGCATCCGATTCCCCATATCTGATTCCCCGCCTCTGTTTCCCCGCCTTTGATTCCACGCCTCTGTTTCCCCATATCTGATTCCCCGCCTCTGATTCCCAACTATGATTCCCCGCCTCTGATTCCCCAGCTCTGATTCCCCGCCTCTGATTCCCCGCGTTCTATTCCCTGCCTCTGATTCCCCGCCTGTGATTCCCCATCTCTGATTCACCACCTCTGATTCCCCACCTCTGATTCCCCATATCTAATTCCCCGCCTCTGTTTGCCCGCCTCTGATTCCCCGCCTCTGTTTCCCCATATCTGATTCCCCGTGTCTGATTCCCTGCCTCTGATTCCCCGCCTCTGATTCCCCGCCTCTGATTCCCTGCCACTGATTTCCTGCCCCTGATACCCCACCTCTGATTCCCCATATCTGATTCCCTGCCTCTGTTTCCCCGCCTCTGATTCCCCGCCTCTGATTCCCCATATCTGATTCCCCGCCTCTGATTCCCCAACTCTGATTCCCCGCCTCTGATTCCCCAGCTCTGAATCCCCGCCTCTGATTCCCTGCGTCTGTTTCCCCGCCTCTGATTCCCCGCCTCTGTTTCCCCATATCTAAGTCCCCGACTCTGATTCCCCAACTCTGATTCCCCAGCTCTGATTCCCCAGCTCTGATTCCCCGCCTCTGATTCCCCGCATCTGATTCCCTGCATCTGATTCCCAGCCTCTGATTCCCTGCCTCTGATTCCCAACCTCTGATTCCCCACCTCTGATTCCCCATATCTGATTCCCCGCCTCTGTTTCCCCGCCTCTGATCCCCCGCCTCTGTTTCCCCATATCTGATTCCCGGCCTCTGATTCTCCGCCTCTGATTCCCCGCCTCTGATTCCCTGCCTCTGATTCCCCATCTCCGATTCCGCACATCGGATTCCCTGCCTCTGATTCCCCGCCTCTGATTCCCCGCCTCTGATTCCCTGCTTCTGATTCCCAACCTCTGATTCCCCACCTCTGATTCCCCATATCTGATTCCCCGCCTCTGATTCCCCGCCTCTGATTCCCCGCCTCTGATTCCCCAACTCTGAATCCCCGCCTCTGATTCCCCAGCTCTGATTCCCCGCCTCTGATTCACCGTGTTTGATTCCCTGCCTCTGATTCCCTGCCCTGATTCCCCATCTCTGATACACCGCCTTTAATTCGCCACCGCTGATTCCCCATATCTGATTCCCCGCCTCTGTTTCCCCGTCTCTGATTCCCCGCCTCTGTTTCGCCATATCTAATTCCACGCCTCTGATTCCCCAACTCTGATTCCCCGCCTCTGATTCCCCAGCTCTGATTCCCTGCCTCTGATTCCCCGCATCTGATTCCCTGCCTCTGATTCCCCGCCTCTGATTCCCTGCCTCTGATTCCCAACCTCTGATTCCCCACCTCTGAATCCCCATATCTGATTCCCCGCCTCTGTTTCCCCACCTCTGATTCCCCGCCTCTGTTTCCCCATATCTGATTCCCCGCCTCTGATTCCCCAACTCTGATTCCCCTCCTCTGATTCGCCAGCTATGATTCCCCGCCTCTGATTCCCTGCATCTGATTCCCTGCATCTGATTCGCCGCCTCTGATTCCCCTTCTCTGATTCTCCACCTCTGATTCCCCACCTCTGATTCCCCATCTCTGATTCCGCTCATCCGATTCCCTGCCTCTGATTCCCCGCCTCTGATTCCCCGCCTCTGATTCCCTGCCTCTGATTCGCAACCTCTAATTCCCCACCTCTGATTCCCCATATCTGATTCCCCGCCTCTGTTTCCCTGCCTCTGATTCCCGGCCTCTGTTTCCCCATATCTGATTCCCCTCCTCTGATTCCCCAACTCTGATTCCCCGCCTCTGATACCCCGCATCTGATTCCCCATCTCTAATTCATCACATCTGATTCCCCACCTCTGCTTCCCCATCCCTGATTCTCTACCTCTGATTCGCCACCTCTGATTGCCCATATCTGATTCACCGCCTCTGTTTCCCCGCATCTGATTCCCCGCCTCTGATTCCCCATATTTGATTCCCCGCCTCTGATTCCCCATCTCTGATTCCCGGACTCATTCCCCAACTCTGATTCCCCGCCTCTGATTCCCCATATTTGATTCCCCTCCTCTGATTTCCCATCTCTGATTCCCGGATTCTGATTCCCCAACTCTGAATTCCCCGCCTCTGAATCCCCAGCTCTGATTTCCCGCCTCTGATTCCCAACCTGTGATACAACATATCTGATTCCCGGCCTCTGTTTCCCCGCCTCTGATTCCCCACCTCTGATTCACCATATCTGATTCCCCGCCTCTGATTCCCCACCACTGATACCCCTCCTCTGATTCGCCAGCTATGATTCCCCTCCTCTGGTTCCCCGCATCTGATTCCCCGCCTCTGATTCCCCGTGTCTGACCCTGCCTCTGATTCCACGCCTTTGATTCCCCATCTCTGATTCACCACCTGATTCCCCACCTCTGATTCCCCATCTCTGATTCTGCACATCCGATTCCCTGCCTCTGATTCCCCGCCTCTGATTCCCCGCCTCTGATTCCCTGCCTCTGATTCGCAACCTGTTATTCCCCACCTCTGATTCCCCATATCTGATTCCCCGCCTCTGTTTCCCTGCCTCTGAATCCCCGCCTCTGTTTCCCCATATCTGATTCCCCGCCTCTGTTTCACCGCCTCTGATTGGCACCTCTGATACCCCGCCTCTGATTCCCCATCTCTAATTCATCACATCTGTTTCCCCACCTCTGCTTCCCCATCTCTGATTCTCTACCTCTGATTCGCAACCTCTGATTCCGAATATCTGATTCACCGCCTCTGTTTCCCCGCTTCTGATTCCCCGCCTCTGATTCCCCATATCTGATTCCCCGCCTCTGATTCCCCATCTCTGATTCCCGGTCTCTGATTCCCCACCTCTGTTTCCCGGCCTCTCATTCCCCATCCGTGATTCACCGCCTCTGATTCCCAGTGTCTGATTCCCTGCCTCTGATTCCCCGCCTCTGAATCCCCTCCTCTGATTCCCTGCCACTGATTCCCCGCCCCTGATTCCCCACCTCTGATACCCCATATCTGATTCCCCGCCTCTGTTTCCCCGCCTCTGATTCCCCACCTCTGATTTCCCATATCTGATTCCACGCCTCTGATTCCCCGCCTCTGATTGGCCGCCTCTGATACCCCGCCTCTGATTCCCCATCTCTAATTCATCACATCTGATTCCCCACCTCTGCTTCCCCATCTCTGATTCTCAACCTCTGATTCGCCACCTCTGATTCCCCATATCTGATTCACCGCCTCTGTTTCCCCGCCTCTGATTCCCCGCCTCTGATTCCCCATATTTGATTCCCCGCCTCTGATTCCCCATCTCTGATTCCCGGACTCTGATTCCCCAACTCTGATTCCCCGCCTCTGATTCCCCAGCTCTGATTTCCCGCCTCTGATTCCCCACCTCTGCTTCCCCATCTCTGATTCTCTACCTCTGATTCGCCACCTCTGATTGCCCATATCTGATTCACCGCCTCTGTTTCCCCGCCTCTGATTCCCCGCCTCTGATTCCCCATATTTGATTCCCCGCCTCTGATTCCCCATCTCTGATTCCCGGACTCTGATTCCCCAACTCTGATTCCCCGCCTCTGATTCCCCATATTTGATTCCCCTCCTCTGATTTCCCATCTCTGATTCCCGGACTCTGATTCCCCAACTCTGATTTCCCCGCCTCTGATTCCCCAGCTCTGATTTCCCACCTCTGATTCCCCACCTCTGATACAACATATCTGATTTCCGGCCTCTGTTTCCCCGCGTCTGATTCCCCACCTCTGATTCACCATATCTGATTCCCCGCCTCTGATTCCCCACCACTGATTCCCCTCCTCTGATTCGCCAGTTATGATTGCCCGCCTCTGATTCCCCGTTTCTGATTCCCTGCCTCTGATTCCCCGCCTCTGATTCCCCATCTCTGACTCACCACCTCTGATTCCCCAACTCTAATACGCTGCCTCTGATTCCCCAGCTCTGATTCCCCGCCTCTGATTCCCCGCATCTGATTCCCTGCCTCTGATTCCCCGCCTCTGATTCCAGGCCTCTGATTCCCAGAATCTGATTCCGGCCTCTGATTCCCGGCCTCTGATTCCCTGCTTCTGATTCTGATTCCCTGCCTCTGATTCCCCATCTCTGATTCCGCACATCTGATTCCCTGCCTCTGATTCCCCACCTCTGATTCCCCATATCTGATTCCCCGCCTCTGTTTCCCCGCCTCTGATTCCCCGCCTCTGTTTCCCCATATCTGATTCCCCGCCTCTGAATCCCCAACTCTGATTCCCCTCCTCTAATTCGCCAGCTATGATTCCCCGCCTCTGATTCCCTGCGTCTGATTCCATGCCTCTGATTCCCAGCCTCTGATTCCCCTTCTCTGATTCACCACCTCTGAATCCCCACCTCTGATTCCCCATCTCTGATTCCGCACATCCGATTCCCTGCCTCTGATTCCCCGCCTCTGTTTCCCTGCCTCTGATTCCCGGCCTCTGTTTCCCCATATCTGATTCCCCTCCTCTGATTCCCCAACTCTGATTCCCCGCCTCTGATTCCCCAGCTTTGATTCCCCGTCTTTTATTCCCGGCCTCTGATTCCCTGCCACTGATTCCCCGCCCCTGATTCCCCACCTCTGATTCCCCATATCTGATTCCCCGCCTCTGTTTCCCCACCTCTGATTCCCGGCCTCTTATTCCCAGCATCTGATTCCCGGCCACTGATTCCCTGCCTCTGATTCCCCGCCTCTGATTCCCCATCTCTGATTCCCCGCCTCTGATTCCAGGCCTCTGATTCCCAGAATCTGATTCCGGCCTCTGATTCCCGGCCTCTGATTCCCTGCTTCTGATTCTGATTCCCTGCCTCTGATTCCCCATCTCTGATTCCGCACATCTGATTCCCTGCCTCTGATTCCCCACCTCTGATTCCCCATATCTGATTCCCCGCCTCTGTTTCCCCGCCTCTGATTCCCCGCCTCTGTTTCCCCATATCTGATTCCCCGCCTCTGAATCCCCAACTCTGATTCCCCTCCTCTAATTCGCCAGCTATGATTCCCCGCCTCTGATTCCCTGCGTCTGATTCCATGCCTCTGATTCCCAGCCTCTGATTCCCCTTCTCTGATTCACCACCTCTGAATCCCCACCTCTGATTCCCCATCTCTGATTCCGCACATCCGATTCCCTGCCTCTGATTCCCCGCCTCTGTTTCCCTGCCTCTGATTCCCGGCCTCTGTTTCCCCATATCTGATTCCCCTCCTCTGATTCCCCAACTCTGATTCCCCGCCTCTGATTCCCCAGCTTTGATTCCCCGTCTTTTATTCCCGGCCTCTGATTCCCTGCCACTGATTCCCCGCCCCTGATTCCCCACCTCTGATTCCCCATATCTGATTCCCCGCCTCTGTTTCCCCACCTCTGATTCCCGGCCTCTTATTCCCAGCATCTGATTCCCGGCCACTGATTCCCTGCCTCTGATTCCCCGCCTCTGATTCCCCATCTCTGATTCCCCGCCTCTGATTCCCCGTGTCTGATTCCCTGCCTCTGATTCCCCGCCTCTGATTCCCCGCGTCTGATTCCCTGCCACTGATTCCCTGCCCCTGATTCCCCACCTCTGATTCCCCATATCTGATTCCCCGCCTCTGTTTCCCCAACTCTGATTCCCTTCCTCTAATTCGCCAGCTATGATTCCCCGCCTCTGATTCCCTGCCACTGATTCCCTGCCCCTGATTCCCCACCTCTGATTCCCCATATATGATTCCCCGCCTCTGATTCCCCAACTCTGATTCCCCTCCTCTAATTCGCCAGCTATGATTCCCCGCCCCTTATTCCCTGCGTCTGATTCCCTGCCTCTGATTCCCAGCCTCTGATTCCCCGCCTCTGATTCCCCATCTCTGATTCCGCACATCCGATTCCCTGCCTCTGATTCCCCGCCTCTGATTCCCCGCCTCTGATTCCCCGCCTCTGATTCCCCGCCTCTGATTCCCCGCGTCTGATTCCCTGCCACTGATTCCCTGCCCCTGATTCCCCACCTCTGATTCCCCATCTCTGATTCCCCGCCTTTGTTTCCCCACCTCTGATTCCCCGCCTCTGTTTCCCCATATCTGATTCCCCGCCTCTGATTCCCCAACTCTGATTCCCCTCCTCTAATTCGCCAGCTATGATTCCCCGCCTCTGATTCCCTGCATCTGATTCCCTGCCTCTGATTCCCAGCCTCTGATTCCCCTTCTCTGATTCACCACCTCTGAATCCCCACCTCTGATTCCCCATCTCTGAATCCGCACATCCAATTCCCTGCCTCTGATTCCCCGCCTTTTATTCCCGGCCTCTGATTCCCTGCCACTGATTCCCTGCTTCTGATTCTGATTCCCTGCCTCTGATTCCCCATCTCTGATTCCGCACATCTGATTCCCTGCCTCTGATTCCCCACCTCTGATTCCCCATATCTGATTCACCGCCTCTGTTTCCCCGCCTCTGATTCCCCGCCTCTGTTTCCCCATATCTGATTCCCCTCCTCTGATTCCCCAACTCTGATTCCCCGCCTCTGATTCCCCAGCTCTGATTCCCCGCCTTTTATTCCCCGCCTCTGATTCCCCGCCTCTGTTTCCCCATATCTGATTCCCCTCCTCTAATTCGCCAGCTATGATTCCCCGCCTCTGATTCCCTGCGTCTAATTCCCTGCCTCTGATTCCCAGCCTCTGATTCCCCTTCTCTGATTCACCACCTCTGAATCCCCACCTCTGATTCCCCATCTCTGATTCCGCACATCCGATTCCCTGCCTCTGATTCCCCGCCTCTGATTCCCCGCCTCTGATACGCAACCTCTAATTCCCCACCTCTGATTCCCCATATCTGATTCCCCGCCTGTTTCCCTGCCTCTGATTCCCGGCCTCTGTTTCCCCATATCTGATTCCCCTCCTCTGATTCCCCAACTCTGATTCCCCGCCTCTGATTCCCCAGCTCTGATTCCCCGCCTTTTATTCCCGGCCTCTGATTCCCTGCCACTGATTCCCCGCCCCCAATTCCCCACCTCTGATTCCCCATATCTGATTCCCCGCCTCTGTTTCCCCAGCTCTGATTCCCCACCTCGGATTCCCCAGCTCTGATTCCCTGCCACTGATTCCCCGCCCCTGATTCCCCACCTCTGATTCCCCATATCTGATTCCCGGCCTCTGATTCTCCGCCTCTGATTCCCCGCCTCTGATTCCCTGCCTCTGATTCCCCATCTCCGATTCCGCACATCGGATTCCCTGCCTCTGATTCCCCGCCTCTGATTCCCCGCCTCTGATTCCCTGCTTCTGATTCCCAACCTCTGATTCCCCACCTCTGATTCCCCATATCTGATTCCCCGCCTCTGTTTCCCCACCTCTGATTCCCCGCCTCTGATTCCCCAACTCTGAATCCCCGCCTCTGATTCCCCAGCTCTGATTCCCCGCCTCTGATTCCCCGTGTTTGATTCCCTGCCTCTGATTCCCTGCCCTGATTCCCCATCTCTGATACACCGCCTTTAATTCGCCACCGCTGATTCCCCATATCTGATTCCCCGCCTCTGTTTCCCCGTCTCTGATTCACCGCCTCTGTTTCGCCATATCTAATTCCAGGCCTCTGATTCTACAACTCTGATTCCCCGCCTCTGATTCCCCATCTCTGATTCCGCACATCCGATTCCCTGCCTCTGATTCCCCGCCTCTGATTCCCCGCCTCTGATTCCCCGCCTCTGATTCCCCGCCTCTGATTCCCCGCGTCTGATTCCCTGCCACTGATTCCCTGCCCCTGATTCCCCACCTCTGATTCCCCATCTCTGATTCCCCGCCTTTGTTTCCCCACCTCTGATTCCCCGCCTCTGTTTCCCCATATCTGATTCCCCGCCTCTGATTCCCCAACTCTGATTCCCCTCCTCTAATTCGCCAGCTATGATTCCCCGCCTCTGATTCCCTGCATCTGATTCCCTGCCTCTGATTCCCAGCCTCTGATTCCCCTTCTCTGATTCACCACCTCTGAATCCCCACCTCTGATTCCCCATCTCTGAATCCGCACATCCAATTCCCTGCCTCTGATTCCCCGCCTTTTATTCCCGGCCTCTGATTCCCTGCCACTGATTCCCTGCTTCTGATTCTGATTCCCTGCCTCTGATTCCCCATCTCTGATTCCGCACATCTGATTCCCTGCCTCTGATTCCCCACCTCTGATTCCCCATATCTGATTCCCGGCCTCTGATTCTCCGCCTCTGATTCCCCGCCTCTGATTCCCTGCCTCTGATTCCCCATCTCCGATTCCGCACATCGGATTCCCTGCCTCTGATTCCCCGCCTCTGATTCCCCGCCTCTGATTCCCTGCTTCTGATTCCCAACCTCTGATTCCCCACCTCTGATTCCCCATATCTGATTCCCCGCCTCTGTTTCCCCGCCTCTGATTCCCCGCCTCTGATTCCCCAACTCTGAATCCCCGCCTCTGATTCCCCAGCTCTGATTCCCCGCCTCTGATTCCCCGTGTTTGATTCCCTGCCTCTGATTCCCTGCCCTGATTCCCCATCTCTGATACACCGCCTTTAATTCGCCACCGCTGATTCCCCATATCTGATTCCCCGCCTCTGTTTCCCCGTCTCTGATTCACCGCCTCTGTTTCGCCATATCTAATTCCAGGCCTCTGATTCTACAACTCTGATTCCCCGCCTCTGATTCCCCAGCTCTGATTCCCTGCCTCTGATTCCCCGCATCTGATTCCCTGCCTCTGATTCCCCGCCTCTGATTCCCTGCCTCTGATTCCCAACCTCTGATTCCCCACCTCTGAATCCCCATATCTGATTCCCCGCCTCTGTTTCCCCGCCTCTGATTCCCCGCCTCTGTTTCCCCATATCTGATTCCCCGCCTCTGATTACCCAACTCTGATTCCCCTCCTCTGATTCGCCAGCTATGATTCCACGCCTCTTATTCCCTGCATCTGATTCCCTGCATCTGATTCCCCGCCTCTGATTCCCCTTCTCTGATTCTCCACCTCTGATTCCCCACCTCTGATTCCCCATCTCTGATTCCGCTCATCCGATTCCCTGCCTCTGATTCCCCGCCTCTGATTCCCCGCCTCTGATTCCCTGCCTCTGATTCGCAACCTCTAATTCCCCACCTCTGATTCCCCATATCTGATTCCCGGCCTCTGTTTCCCTGCCTCTGATTCCCGGCCTCTGTTTCCCCATATCTGATTCCCCTCCTCTGATTCCCCAACTCTGATTCCCCGCCTCTGATACCCCGCCTCTGATTCCCCATCTCTAATTCATCACATCTGATTCCCCACCTCTGCTTCCCCATCCCTGATTCTCTACCTCTGATTCGCCACCTCTGATTGCCCATATCTGAATCACCGCCTCTGTTTCCCCGCATCTGATTCCCCGCCTCTAATTCCCCATATTTGATTCCCCGCCTCTGATTCCCCATCTCTGATTCCCGGACTCATTCCCCAACTCTGATTCCCCGCCTCTGATTCCCCATATTTGATTCCCCTCCTCTGATTTCCCATCTCTGATTCCCGGACTCTGATTCCCCAACTCTGATTTCCCCGCCTCTGAATCCCCAGCTCTGATTTCCCGCCTCTGATTCCCCACCTGTGATACAACATATCTGATTCCCGGCCTCTGTTTCCCCGCCTCTGATTCCCCACCTCTGATTCACCATATCTGATTCCCCGCCTCTGATTCCCCACCACTGATTCCCCTCCTCTGATTCGCCAGCTATGATTCCCCTCCTCTGGTTCCCCGCATCTGATTCCCCGCCTCTGATTCCCCGTGTCTGACCCTGCCTCTGATTCCACGCCTTTGATTCCCCATCTCTGATTCACCACCTCTGATTCCCCACCTCTGATTCCCCATCTCTGATTCTGCACATCCGATTCCCTGCCTCTGATTCCCCGCCTCTGATTCCCCGCCTCTGATTCCCTGCCTCTGATTCGCAACCTGTTATTCCCCACCTCTGATTCCCCATATCTGATTCCCCGCCTCTGTTTCCCTGCCTCTGATTCCCCGCCTCTGTTTCCCCATATCTGATTCCCCGCCTCTGTTTCACCGCCTCTGATTGGCACCTCTGATACCCCGCCTCTGATTCCCTATCTCTAATTCATCACATCTGATTCCCCACCTCTGCTTCCCCATCTCTGATTCTCTACCTCTGATTCGCAACCTCTGATTCCGAATATCTGATTCACCGCCTCTGTTTCCCCGCTTCTGATTCCCCGCCTCTGATTCCCCATATCTGATTCCCCGCCTCTGATTCCCCATCTCTGATTCCCGGTCTCTGATTCCCCACCTCTGTTTCCCGGCCTCTCATTCCCCATCCCTGATTCACCGCCTCTGATTCCCAGTGTCTGATTCCCTGCCTCTGATTCCCCGCCTCTGAATCCCCTCCTCTGATTCCCTGCCACTGATTCCCCGCCCCTGATTCCCCACCTCTGATACCCCATATCTGATTCCCCGCCTCTGTTTCCCCTCCTCTGATTCCCCACCTCTGATTTCCCATATCTGATTCCACGCCTCTGATTCCCCGCCTCTGATTGGCCGCCTCTGATACCCCGCCTCTGATTCCCCATCTCTAATTCATCACATCTGATTCCCCACCTCTGCTTCCCCATCTCTGATTCTCAACCTCTGATTCGCCACCTCTGATTCCCCATATCTGATTCACCGCCTCTGTTTCCCCGCCTCTGATTCCCCATATTTGATTCCCCGCCTCTGATTCCCCATCTCTGATTCCCGGACTCTGATTCCCCAACTCTGATTCCCCGCCTCTGATTCCCCAGCTCTGATTTCCCGCCTCTGATTCCCCACCTCTGCTTCCCCATCTCTGATTCTCTACCTCTGATTCGCCACCTCTGATTGCCCATATCTGATTCACCGCCTCTGTTTCCCCGCATCTGATTCCCCGCCTCTGATTCCCCATATTTGATTCCCTGCCTCTGATTCCCCATCTCTGATTCCCGGACTCTGATTCCCCAACTCTGATTCCCCGCCTCTGATTCCCCATATTTGATTCCCCTCCTCTGATTTCCCATCTCTGATTCCCGGACTCTGATTCCCCAACTCTGATTTCCCCGCCTCTGATTCCCCAGCTCTGATTTCCCGCCTCTGATTCCCCACCTCTGATACAACATATCTGATTCCCGGCCTCTGTTTCCCCGCGTCTGATTCCCCACCTCTGATTCACCATATCTGATTCCCCGCCTCTGATTCCCCACCACTGATTCCCCTCCTCTGATTCGCCAGTTATGATTGCCCGCCTCTGATTCCCCGTTTCTGATTCCCTACCTCTGATTCCCCGCCTCTGATTCCCCATCTCTGACTCACCACCTCTGATTCCCCACCTCTGATACCCCATCTCTGATTCCGTACATCCGATTCCCTGCCTATGATTCCCCACCTCTGATTCCCCGCCTCTGATTCCCCATATCTGATTCCCTGCCTCTGTTTCCCCGCCTCTGATTCCCCACCTCTTTTTCCCCATATCTGATTCCCCGCCTCTGATTCCCCAACTCTAATACGCTGCCTCTGATTCCCCAGCTCTGATTCCCCGCCTCTGATTCCCCGCATCTGATTCCCTGCCTCTGATTCCCCGCCTCTGATTCCAGGCCTCTGATTCCCAGCATCTGATTCCGGCCTCTGATTCCCGGCCTCTGATTCCCTGCTTCTGATTCTGATTCCCTGCCTCTGATTCCCCATCTCTGATTCCGCACATCTGATTCCCTGCCTCTGATTCCCCACCTCTGATTCCCCATATCTGATTCCCCGCCTCTGTTTCCCCGCCTCTGATTCCCCGCCTCTGTTTCCCCATATCTGATTCCCCGCCTCTGATTCCCCAACTCTGATTCCCCTCCTCTAATTCGCCAGCTATGAATCCCCGCCTCTGATTCCCTGCGTCTGATTCCATGCCTCTGATTCCCAGCCTCTGATTCCCCTTCTCTGATTCACCACCTCTGAATCCCCACCTCTGATTCCCCATCTCTGATTCCGCACATCCGATTCCCTGCCTCTGATTTCCCGCCTCTGATTCCCCGCCTCTGATTCGCAACCTCTAATTCCCCACCTCTGATTCCCCATATCTGATTCCCCGCCTCTGTTTCCCTGCCTCTGATTCCCGGCCTCTGTTTCCCCATATCTGATTCCCCTCCTCTGATTCCCCAACTCTGATTCCCCGCCTCTGATTCCCCAGCTTTGATTCCCCGTCTTTTATTCCCGGCCTCTGATTCCCTGCCACTGATTGCCCGCCCCTGATTCCCCACCTCTGATTCCCCATATCTGATACCCCGCCTCTGTTTCCCCACCTCTGATTCCCGGCCTCTTATTCCCAGCATCTGATTCCCGGCCACTGATTCCCTGCCTCTGATTCCCCGCCTCTGATTCCCCATCTCTGATTCCCCGCCTCTGATTCCCCGTGTCTGATTCCCTGCCTCTGATTCCCCGCCTCTGATTCCCCACGTCTGATTCCCTGCCACTGATTCCCTGCCCCTGATTCCCCACCTCTGATTCCCCATATCTGATTCCCCGCCTCTGTTTCCCCAACTCTGATTCCCTTCCTCTAATTCGCCAGCTATGATTCCCCGCCTCTGATTCCCTGCCACTGATTCCCTGCCCCTGATTCCCCACCTCTGATTCCCCATATATGATTCCCCGCCTCTGATTCCCCAACTCTGATTCCCTTCCTCTAATTCGCCAGCTATGATTCCCCGCCTCTTATTCCATGCGTCTGATTCCCTGCCTCTGATTCCCAGCCTCTGATTTCCCTTCTCTGATTCACCACCTCTGAATCCCCACCTCTGATTCCCCATCTCTGATTCCGCACATCCGATTCCCTGCCTCTGATTCCCCGCCTCTGATTCCCCGCCTCTGATTCCCCGCCTCTGATTCCCCGCGTCTGATTCCCTGCCACTGATTCCCTGCCCCTGATTCCCCACCTCTGATTCCCCATCTCTGATTCCCCGCCTCTGTTTCCCCACCTCTGATTCCCCGCCTCTGTTTCACCATATCTGATTCCCCGCCTCTGATTCCCCAACTCTGATTCCCCTCCTCTAATTCGCCAGCTATGATTCCCCGCCTCTGATTCCCTGCATCTGATACCCTGCCTCTGATTCCCAGCCTCTGATTCCCCTTCTCTGATTCACCACCTCTGAATCCCCACCTCTGATTCCCCATCTCTGATTCCGCACATCCGATTCCCTGCCTCTGATTCCCCGCCTTTTATTCCCGGCCTCTGAGTCCCTGCCACTGATTCCCTGCTTCTGATTCTGATTCCCTGCCTCTGATTCCCCATCTCTGATTCCGCACATCTGATTCCCTGCCTCTGATTCCCCACCTCTGATTACCCATATCTGATTCCCCGCCTCTGTTTCCCCGCCTCTGATTCCCCGCCTCTGTTTCCCCATATCTGATTCCCCGCCTCTGATTCCTCAACTCTGATTCCCCTCCTCTAATTCACCAGCTATGATTCCCCGCCTCTGATTCCCTGCGTCTGATTCCCTGCCTCTGATTCCCAGCCTCTGATTCCCCTTCTCTGATTCACCACCTCTGAATCCCCACCTCTGATTCCCCATCTCTGATTCCGCACATCCGATTCCCTGCCTCTGATTCCCCGCCTCTGATTCCCCGCCTCTGATACGCAATCTCTAATTCCCCACCTCTGATTCCCCATATCTGATTCCCCGCCTCTGTTTCCCTGCCTCTGATTCCCGGCCTCTGTTTCCCCATATCTGATTCCCCTCCTCTGATTCCCCAACTCTGATTCCCCGCCTCTGATTCCCCAGCTCTGATTCACCGCCTTTTATTCCCGGCCTCTGATTCCCTGCCACTGATTCCACGCCCCTGATTCCCCACCTCTGATTCCCCATATCTGATTCCCCGCCTCTGTTTCCCTAGCTCTGATTCCCCACCTCTGATTCCCCAGCTCTGATTCCCTGCCACTGATTCCCCGCCCCTGATTCCCCACCTCTGATTCCCCATATCTGATTCCCCGCCTCTGTTTCCCCAGCTCTGATTCCCTGCCTCTGATTCCCTGCCCTGATTCCCCACCTCTGTTTCACCGCCTTTGATTCGCCACCTCTGATTCCCCATATCTGATTCCCCGCCTCTGTTTCCCCGCCTCTGATTCCCTGCCTCTGATTCCCAACCTCTGATTCCACACCTCTGATTCCCCATATATGATTCCCCGCCTCTATTTCCCCATATCTGATTCCCCGCCTCTGATTCCCCAACTCTGATTCCCCGCCTCTGATTCCCCAGCTCTGATTCCCCGCCTCTGATTCCCGGCGTCCGATTCCCTGCCTCTGATTCCCCGCCTCTGATTCGCCATCTCTGATTCCCCGCCTCTGATTCCCCGTGTCTGATTCCCTGCCTCTGATTCCACGCCTCAGATTCCCCGCCTCTGATTCCCTGCCACTGATTCCCTGCCCCTGATTCCCCACCTCTGATTCCCCATATCTGATTCCCTGCCTCTGATTCCACTACTCTGATTCCCCGCCTCTGATTCCCCGCCTCTGATTCCCCATATCAGATTCCCTGCCTCTGATTCCACTACTCTGATTCCCCGCCTCTGATTCCCCAGCTCTGAATCCCCGCCTCTGATTCCCCGCGTCTGATTCCCTCCCTCTGATTCACAACCTCTGATTCCCCACCTCTGATTCCCCATATCAGATTCCCCGCCTCTGTTTCCCCGCCTCTGATTCCCCGCCTCTGATTCCCCATATCTGATTCCCCGGCTCTGATTGCCCACCTCTGATTCCCGGCCTCTGATTCGCCAGCTCTGATTCCCCGCCTCTGAATCCCCGCATCTGATTCCCTGCCTCTGATTCCCCGCCTCTGATTCCCCATCTCTGATTCACCGCCTTTGATTCGCCACCTCTGATTCCCCATATCTGATTCCCCACCTCTGTTTCCCCGCCTCTGATTCCCCGCCTCTGATTCTCCATATCTCATTCCCCGCCTCTGAATCCCCATCTCTGATTCCCGGACTCTGATTCCCCACCTCTGATTCCCGGCCTCTTATTCCCAGCATCTGATTCCCGGCCTCTGATTCCCGGCCTCTGATTCCCCGCTTCTGATTCTGATTCCCTGCCTCTGATTCCCCATCTCTGATTCCGCACATCTGATTCCCTGCCTCTGATTCCCCACCTCTGATTCCCCATATCTGATTCCCCGCATCTGTTTCCCCGCCTCTGATTCCCCGCCTCTGTTTCCCCATATCTAATTCCCCACGTCTTATGCCCCAACTCTGATTCCCCGCCTCTGATTCCCCAGCTCTGATTCCCCACCTCTGATTCCCCGCATCCGATTCCCCATGTCTGATTCCCCGCCTCTGTTTCCCCGCCTCTGATTCCCCGCCGCTGTTTCCCCATATCTGATTCCCCGCCTCTGATTCCCCAGCTCTGATTCCCTGCCTCTGATTCCCCGCGTTCTATTCGCTGCCTCTGATTCCCCGCCTGTGATTCCCCATCTCTGATTCACCACCTCTGATTCCCCACCTCTGATTCCCCATATCTAATTCCCCGCCTCTGCTTGCCCGCCTCTCATTCCCCGCCTCTGTTTCCCCATATCTGATTCCCCGCCTCTGTTTCCCCGCCTCTGATTCCCCGCCTCTGTTTCCCCATATCTGATTCCCCGCCTCTGATTCCCCAGCTCTGATTCCCTGCCTCTGATTCCCCGCCTCTGATTCCCTGCCTCTGATTCCCAACCTCTGATTCCACACCTCTGATTCCCCATATATGATTCCCCGCCTCTATTTCCCCATATCTGATTCCCCGCCTCTGATTCCCCAACTCTGATTCCCCGCCTCTGATTCCCCAGCTCTGATTCCCCGCCTCTGATTCCCGGCGTCCGATTCCCTGCCTCTGATTCCCCGCCTCTGATTCGCCATCTCTGATTCCCCGCCTCTGATTCCCCGTGTCTGATTCCCTGCCTCTGATTCCACGCCTCAGATTCCCCGCCTCTGATTCCCTGCCACTGATTCCCTGCCTCTGATTCCCCACCTCTGATTCCCCATATCTGATTCCCCGCCTCTGTTTCTCCGCCTCTGATTCCCCGCCTCTGATTCCCCATATCAGATTCCCTGCCTCTGATTCCACTACTCTGATTCCCCGCCTCTGATTCCCCAGCTCTGAATCCCCGCCTCTGATTCCCCGCGTCTGATTCCCTCCCTCTGATTCACAACCTCTGATTCCCCACCTCTGATTCCCCATATCAGATTCCCCTCCTCTGATTCCCCGCCTCTGATTCCCCGCCTCTGATTCCCCATATCTGATTCCCCGGCTCTGATTGCCCACCTCTGATTCCCCGCCTCTGATTCGCCAGCTCTGATTCCCCGCCTCTGAATCCCCGCATCTGATTCCCTGCCTCTGATTCCCCGCCTCTGATTCCCCATCTCTGATTCACCGCCTTTGATTCGCCACCTCTGATTCCCCATATCTGATTCCCCACCTCTGTTTTCCCGCCTCTGATTCCCCGCCTCTGATTCTCCATATCTCATTCCCCGCCTCTGAATCCCCATCTCTGATTCCCGGACTCTGATTCCCCACCTCTGATTCCCGGCCTCTTATTCCCAGCATCTGATTCCCGGCCTCTGATTCCCGGCCTCTGATTCCCCGCTTCTGATTCTGATTCCCTGCCTCTGATTCCCCATCTCTGATTCCGCACATCTGATTCCCTGCCTCTGATTCCCCACCTCTGATTCCCCATATCTGATTCCCCGCATCTGTTTCCCCGCCTCTGATTCCCCGCCTCTGTTTCCCCATATCTAATTCCTCACCTCTTATGCCCCAACTCTGATTCCCCGCCTCTGATTCCCCAGCTCTGATTCCCCGCCTCTGATTCCCCGCATCCGATTCCCCATGTCTGATTCCCCGCCTCTGTTTCCCCGCCTCTGATTCCCCGCCGCTGTTTCCCCATATCTGATTCCCCGCCTCTGATTCCCCAGCTCTGATTCCCTGCCTCTGATTCCCCGCGTTCTATTCGCTGCCTCTGATTCCCCGCCTGTGATTCCCCATCTCTGATTCACCACCTCTGATTCCCCACCTCTGATTCCCCATATCTAATTCCCCGCCTCTGCTTGCCCGCCTCTCATTCCCCGCCTCTGTTTCCCCATATCTGATTCCCCGCCTCTGTTTCCCCGCCTCTGATTCCCCGCCTCTGTTTCCCCATATCTGATTCCCCGCCTCTGATTCCCCAGCTCTGATTCCCTGCCTCTGATTCCCCGCGTTCTATTCGCTGCCTCTGATTCCCCGCCTGTGATTCCCCATCTCTGATTCACCACCTCTGATTCCCCACCTCTGTTTCCCCATATCTAATTCCCCGCCTCTGCTTGCCCGCCTCTCATTCCCCGCCTCTGTTTCCCCATATCTGATTCCCCGCCTCTGAATCCCCAACTCTGATTCCCTGCCTCTGATTCACCAGCTCTGATTCCCCGCCTTTGATTCCCCCCGTCTGATTCCCAGCCTCTGAATCCCCGTCTGATTTCTTGCCTCTGATTCCCCGCCTCTGATTCCCCATCTCTGATTCACTGCCTCTGATTCCCCACATCTGATTCCCCATCTCTGATTCCGCACAACCGATTCCCTGCCTCTGATTCCCCGACTCTCATTCCCCACCTCTGATTCCCCATCTCTGATTCACTGCCTCTGATTCCCCACATCTGATTCCCCATCTCTGATTCCGCACAACCGATTCCCTGCCTCTGATTCCCCGACTCTCATTCCCCACCTCTGATTCCCCAGCTATGATTCCCCTCCTCTGGTTCCCCGCATCTGATTCCCCGCCTCTGATTCCCCGTGTCTGACCCTGCCTCTGATTCCACGCCTTTGATTCCCCATCTCTGATTCACCACCTCTGATTCCCCACCTCTGATTCCCCATCTCTGATTCTGCACATCCGATTCCCTGCCTCTGATTCCCCGCCTCTGATTCCCCGCCTCTGATTCCCTGCCTCTGATTCGCAACCTGTTATTCCCCACCTCTGATTCCCCATATCTGATTCCCCGCCTCTGTTTCCCTGCCTCTGATTCCCCGCCTCTGTTTCCCCATATCTGATTCCCCGCCTCTGTTTCACCGCCTCTGATTGGCACCTCTGATACCCCGCCTCTGATTCCCCATCTCTAATTCATCACATCTGATTCCCCACCTCTGCTTCCCCATCTCTGATTCTCTACCTCTGATTCGCAACCTCTGATTCCGAATATCTGATTCACCGCCTCTGTTTCCCCGCTTCTGATTCCCCGCCTCTGATTCCCCATATCTGATTCCCCGCCTCTGATTCCCCATCTCTGATTCCCGGTCTCTGATTCCCCACCTCTGTTTCCCGGCCTCTCATTCCCCATCCCTGATTCACCGCCTCTGATTCCCAGTGTCTGATTCCCTGCCTCTGATTCCCCGCCTCTGAATCCCCTCCTCTGATTCCCTGCCACTGATTCCCCGCCCCTGATTCCCCACCTCTGATACCCCATATCTGATTCCCCGCCTCTGTTTCCCCGCCTCTGATTCCCCACCTCTGATTTCCCATATCTGATTCCACGCCTCTGATTCCCCGCCTCTGATTGGCCGCCTCTGATACCCCGCCTCTGATTCCCCATCTCTAATTCATCACATCTGATTCCCCACCTCTGCTTCCCCATCTCTGATTCTCAACCTCTGATTCGCCACCTCTGATTCCCCATATCTGATTCACCGCCTCTGTTTCCCCGCCTCTGATTCCCCATATTTGATTCCCCGCCTCTGATTCCCCATCCCTGATTCCCGGACTCTGATTCCCCAACTCTGATTCCCCGCCTCTGATTCCCCAGCTCTGATTTCCCGCCTCTGATTCCCCACCTCTGCTTCCCCATCTCTGATTCTCTACCTCTGATTCGCCACCTCTGATTGCCCATATCTGATTCACCGCCTCTGTTTCCCCGCATCTGATTCCCCGCCTCTGATTCCCCATATTTGATTCCCCGCCTCTGATTCCCCATCTCTGATTCCCGGACTCTGATTCCCCAACTCTGATTCCCCGCCTCTGATTCCCCATATTTTATTCCCCTCCTCTGATTTCCCATCTATGATTCCCGGACTCTGATTCCCCAACTCTGATTTCCCCGCCTCTGATTCCCCAGCTCTGATTTCCCGCCTCTGATTCCCCACCTCTGATACAACATATCTGATTCCCGGCCTCTGTTTCCCCGCGTCTGATTCCCCACCTCTGATTCACCATATCTGATTCCCCGCCTCTGATTCCCCACCACTGATTCCCCTCCTCTGATTCGCCAGTTATGATTGCCCGCCTCTGATTCCCCGTTTCTGATTCCCTGCCTCTGATTCCCCGCCTCTGATTCCCCATCTCTGACTCACCACCTCTGATTCCCCACCTCTGATACCCCATCTCTGATTCCGTACATCCGATTCCCTGCCTATGATTCCCCACCTCTGATTCCCCGCCTCTGATTCCCCATATCTGATTCCCTGCCTCTGTTTCCCCGCCTCTGATTCCCCACCTCTTTTTCCCCATATCTGATTCCCCGCCTCTGATTCCCCAACTCTAATACGCTGCCTCTGATTCCCCAGCTCTGATTCCCCGCCTCTGATTCCCCGCATCTGATTCCCTGCCTCTGATTCCCCGCCTCTGATTCCAGGCCTCTGATTCCCAGCATCTGATTCCGGCCTCTGATTCCCGGCCTCTGATTCCCTGCTTCTGATTCTGATTCCCTGCCTCTGATTCCCCATCTCTGATTCCGCACATCTGATTCCCTGCCTCTGATTCCCCACCTCTGATTCCCCATATCTGATTCCCCGCCTCTGTTTCCCCGCTTCTGATTCCCCGCCTCTGTTTCCCCATATCTGATTCCCCGCCTCTGATTCCCCAACTCTGATTCCCCTCCTCTAATTCGCCAGCTATGATTCCCCGCCTCTGATTCCCTGCGTCTGATTCCATGCCTCTGATTCCCAGCCTCTGATTCCCCTTCTCTGATTCACCACCTCTGAATCCCCACCTCTGATTCCCCATCTCTGATTCCGCACATCCGATTCCCTGCCTCTGATTCCCCGCCTCTGATTCCCCGCCTCTGATTCGCAACCTCTAATTCCCCACCTCTGATTCCCCATATCTGATTCCCCGCCTCTGTTTCCCTGCCTCTGATTCCCGGCCTCTGTTTCCCCATATCTGATTCCCCTCCTCTGATTCCCCAACTCTGATTCCCCGCCTCTGATTCCCCAGCTTTGATTCCCCGTCTTTTATTCCCGGCCTCTGATTCCCTGCCACTGATTCCCCGCCCCTGATTCCCCACCTCTGATTCCCCATATCTGATTCCCCGCCTCTGTTTCCCCACCTCTGATTCCCGGCCACTTATTCCCAGCATCTGATTCCCGGCCACTGATTCCCTGCCTCTGATTCCCCGCCTCTGATTCCCCATCTCTGATTCCCCGCCTCTGATTCCCCGTGTCTGATTCCCTGCCTCTGATTCCCCGCCTCTGATTCCCCGCGTCTGATTCCATGCCACTGATTCCCTGCCCCTGATTCCCCACCTCTGATTCCCCATATCTGATTCCCCGCCTCTGTTTCCCCAACTCTGATTCCCTTCCTCTAATTCGCCAGCTATGATTCCCCGCCTCTGATTCCCTGCCACTGATTCCCTGTCCCTGATTCCCCACCTCTGATTCCCCATATATGATTCCCCGCCTCTGATTCCCCAACTCTGATTCCCCTCCTCTAATTCGCCAGCTATGATTCCCCGCCTCTTATTCCCTGCATCTGATTCCCTGCCTCTGATTCCCAGCCTCTGATTCCCTTTCTCTGATTCACCACCTCTGAATCCCCACCTCTGATTCCCCATCTCTGATTCCGCACATCCGATTCCCTGCCTCTGATTCCCCGCCTCTGATTCCCCGCCTCTGATTCCCCGCCTCTGATTCCCCGCGTCTGATTCCCTGCCACTGATTCCCTGCCCCTGATTCCACACCTCTGATTCCCCATCTCTGATTCCCCGCCTCTGTTTCCCCACCTCTGATTCCCCGCCTCTGTTTCCCCATATCTGATTCCCCGCCTCTGTTTCCCCAACTCTGATTCCCCTCCTCTAATTCGCCAGCTATGATTCCCCGCCTCTGATTCCCTGCATCTGATTCCCTGCCTCTGATTCCCAGCCTCTGATTCCCCTTCTCTGATTCACCACCTCTGAATCCCCACCTCTGATTCCCCATCTCTGATTCCGCACATCCGATTCCCTGCCTCTGATTCCCCGCCTTTTATTCCCGGCCTCTGATTCCCTGCCACTGATTCCCTGCTTCTGATTCTGATTCCCTGCCTCTGATTCCCCATCTCTGATTCCGCACATCTGATTCCCTGCCTCTGATTCCCCACCTCTGATTCCCCATATCTGATTCCCTGCCTCTGTTTCCCCGCCTCTGATTCCCCGCCTCTGTTTCCCCATATCTGATTCCCCGCCTCTGATTCCCCAACTCTGATTCCCCTCCTCTAATTCGCCAGTTATGATTCCCCGCCTCTGATTCCCTGCGTCTGATTCCCTGCCTCTGATTCCCAGACTCTGATACCCCTTCTCTGATTCACCACCTCTGAATCCCCACCTCTGATTCCCCATCTCTGATTCCGCACATCCGATTCCCTGCCTCTGATTCCCCGCCTCTGAATCCCCGCCTCTGATACGCAACCTCTAATTCCCCACCTCTGATTCCCCATATCTGATTCCCCGCCTCTGTTTCCCTGCCTCTGATTCCCGGCCTCTGTTTCCCCATATCTGATTCCCCTCCTCTGATTCCCCAACTCTGATTCCCCGCCTCTGATTCCCCAGCTCTGATTCCCCGCCTTTTATTCCCGGCCTCTGATTCCCTGCCACTGATTCCCCGCACCTGATTCCCCACCTCTGATTCCCCATATCTGATTCCCCGCCTCTGTTTCCCCAGCTCTGATTCCCCACCTCTGATTCCCCAGCTCTGATTCCCTGCCACTGATTCCCCGCCCCTGATTCCCCACCTCTGATTCCCCATATCTGATTCCCCGCCTCTGTTTCCCCAGCTCTGATTCCCTGCCTCTGATTCCCTGCCCTGATTCCCCATCTCTGTTTCCCCGCCTTTGATTCGCCACCTCTGATTCCCCATATCTGATTCCCCGCCTCTGTTTCCCCGCCTCTGATTCCCTGCCTCTGATTCCCAACCTCTGATTCCACACCTCTGATTCCCCATATATGATTCCCCGCCTCTATTTCCCCATATCTGATTCCCCGCCTCTGATTCCCCAACTCTGATTCCCCGCCTCTGATTCCCCAGCTCCTATTCCCCGCCTCTGATTCCCGGCGTCCGATTCCCTGCTTCTGATTCCCCGCCTCTGATTCGCCATCTCTGATTCCCCGCCTCTGATTCCCCGTGTCTGATTCCCTGCCTCTGATTCCCCGCCTCAGATTCCCCGCCTCTGATTCCCTGCCACTGATTCCCTGCCCCTGATTCGCCACCTCTGATTCCCCATATCTGATTCCCCACCTCTGATTCCCCGCCTCTGATTCCCCATCTCTGATTCACCGCCTTTGATTCGCCACCTCTGATTCCCCATATCTGATTCCCCACCTCTGTTTCCCCGCCTCTGATTCCCCGCCTCTGATTCTCCATATCTCATTCCCCACCTCTGAATCCCCATCTCTGATTCCCGGACTCTGATTCCCCACCTCTGATTCCCGGCCTCTTATTCCCAGCATCTGATTCCCGGCCTCTGATTCCCGGTCTCTGATTCCCCGCTTCTGATTCTGATTCCCTGCCTCTGATTCCCCATCTCTGATTCCGCACATCTGATTCCCTGCCTCTGATTCCCCACCTCTGATTCCCCATATCTGATTCCCCGCCTCTGTTTCCCCGCCTCTGATTCCCCGCCTCTGTTTCCCCATATCTAATTCCCCGCCTCTGCTTGCCCGCCTCTCATTCCCCGCCTCTGTTTCCCCATATCTGATTCCCCGCCTCTGTTTCCCAGCCTCTGATTCCCCGCCTCTGTTTCCCCATATCTGATTCCCCGCCTCTGATTCCCCAGCTCTGATTCCCTGCCTCTGATTCCCCGCGTTCTATTCGCTGCCTCTGATTCCCCGCCTGTGATTCCCCATCTCTGATTCACCACCTCTGATTCCCCACCTCTGATTCCCCATATCTAATTCCCCGCCTCTGCTTGCCCGCCTCTCATTCCCCGCCTCTGTTTCCCCATATCTGATTCCCCGCCTCTGAATCCCCAACTCTGATTCCCTGCCTCTGATTCACCAGCTCTGATTCCCCGCCTTTGATTCCCCCCGTCTGATTCCCAGCCTCTGAATCCCCGTCTGATTTCTTGCCTCTGATTCCCCGCCTCTGATTCCCCATCTCTGATTCACTGCCTCTGATTCCCCACATCTGATTCCCCATCTCTGATTCCGCACAACCGATTCCCTGCCTCTGATTCCCCGACTCTCATTCCCCACCTCTGATTCCCCATCTCTGATTCACTGCCTCTGATTCCCCACATCTGATTCCCCATCTCTGATTCCGCACAACCGATTCCCTGCCTCTGATTCCCCGACTCTCATTCCCCACCTCTGATTCCCCAGCTATGATTCCCCTCCTCTGGTTCCCCGCATCTGATTCCCCGCCTCTGATTCCCCGTGTCTGACCCTGCCTCTGATTCCACGCCTTTGATTCCCCATCTCTGATTCACCACCTCTGATTCCCCACCTCTGATTCCCCATCTCTGATTCTGCACATCCGATTCCCTGCCTCTGATTCCCCGCCTCTGATTCCCCGCCTCTGATTCCCTGCCTCTGATTCGCAACCTGTTATTCCCCACCTCTGATTCCCCATATCTGATTCCCCGCCTCTGTTTCCCTGCCTCTGATTCCCCGCCTCTGTTTCCCCATATCTGATTCCCCGCCTCTGTTTCACCGCCTCTGATTGGCACCTCTGATACCCCGCCTCTGATTCCCCATCTCTAATTCATCACATCTGATTCCCCACCTCTGCTTCCCCATCTCTGATTCTCTACCTCTGATTCGCAACCTCTGATTCCGAATATCTGATTCACCGCCTCTGTTTCCCCGCTTCTGATTCCCCGCCTCTGATTCCCCATATCTGATTCCCCGCCTCTGATTCCCCATCTCTGATTCCCGGTCTCTGATTCCCCACCTCTGTTTCCCGGCCTCTCATTCCCCATCCCTGATTCACCGCCTCTGATTCCCAGTGTCTGATTCCCTGCCTCTGATTCCCCGCCTCTGAATCCCCTCCTCTGATTCCCTGCCACTGATTCCCCGCCCCTGATTCCCCACCTCTGATACCCCATATCTGATTCCCCGCCTCTGTTTCCCCGCCTCTGATTCCCCACCTCTGATTTCCCATATCTGATTCCACGCCTCTGATTCCCCGCCTCTGATTGGCCGCCTCTGATACCCCGCCTCTGATTCCCCATCTCTAATTCATCACATCTGATTCCCCACCTCTGCTTCCCCATCTCTGATTCTCAACCTCTGATTCGCCACCTCTGATTCCCCATATCTGATTCACCGCCTCTGTTTCCCCGCCTCTGATTCCCCATATTTGATTCCCCGCCTCTGATTCCCCATCTCTGATTCCCGGACTCTGATTCCCCAACTCTGATTCCCCGCCTCTGATTCCCCAGCTCTGATTTCCCGCCTCTGATTCCCCACCTCTGCTTCCCCATCTCTGATTCTCTACCTCTGATTCGCCACCTCTGATTGCCCATATCTGATTCACCGCCTCTGTTTCCCCGCATCTGATTCCCCGCCTCTGATTCCCCATATTTGATTCCCCGCCTCTGATTCCCCATCTCTGATTCCCGGACTCTGATTCCCCAACTCTGATTCCCCGCCTCTGATTCCCCATATTTGATTCCCCTCCTCTGATTTCCCATCTCTGATTCCCGGACTCTGATTCCCCAACTCTGATTTCCCCGCCTCTGATTCCCCAGCTCTGATTTCCCGCCTCTGATTCCCCACCTCTGATACAACATATCTGATTCCCGGCCTCTGTTTCCCCGCGTCTGATTCCCCACCTCTGATTCACCATATCTGATTCCCCGCCTCTGATTCCCCACCACTGATTCCCCTCCTCTGATTCGCCAGTTATGATTGCCCGCCTCTGATTCCCCGTTTCTGATTCCCTGCCTCTGATTCCCCGCCTCTGATTCCCCATCTCTGACTCACCACCTCTGATTCCCCACCTCTGATACCCCATCTCTGATTCCGTACATCCGATTCCCTGCCTATGATTCCCCACCTCTGATTCCCCGCCTCTGATTCCCCATATCTGATTCCCTGCCTCTGTTTCCCCGCCTCTGATTCCCCACCTCTTTTTCCCCATATCTGATTCCCCGCCTCTGATTCCCCAACTCTAATACGCTGCCTCTGATTCCCCAGCTCTGATTCCCCGCCTCTGATTCCCCGCATCTGATTCCCTGCCTCTGATTCCCCGCCTCTGATTCCAGGCCTCTGATTCCCAGCATCTGATTCCGGCCTCTGATTCCCGGCCTCTGATTCCCTGCTTCTGATTCTGATTCCCTGCCTCTGATTCCCCATCTCTGATTCCGCACATCTGATTCCCTGCCTCTGATTCCCCACCTCTGATTCCCCATATCTGATTCCCCTCCTCTGATTCACCATATCTGATTCCCCGCCTCTGATTCCCCACCACTGATTCCCCTCCTCTGATTCGCCAGTTATGATTGCCCGCCTCTGATTCCCCGTTTCTGATTCCCTGCCTCTGATTCCCCGCCTCTGATTCCCCATCTCTGACTCACCACCTCTGATTCCCCACCTCTGATACCCCATCTCTGATTCCGTACATCCGATTCCCTGCCTATGATTCCCAGCCTCTGATTCCCCTTCTCTGATTCACCACCTCTGAATCCCCACCTCTGATTCCCCATCTCTGATTCCGCACATCCGATTCCCTGCCTCTGATTCCCCGCCTCTGATTCCCCACCTCTGATTCGCAACCTCTAATTCCCCACCTCTGATTCCCCATATCTGATTCCCCGCCTCTGTTTCCCTGCCTCTGATTCCCGGCCTCTGTTTCCCCATATCTGATTCCCCTCCTCTGATTCCCCAACTCTGATTCCCCGCCTCTGATTCCCCAGCTTTGATTCCCCGTCTTTTATTCCCGGCCTCTAATTCCCTGCCACTGATTCCCCGCCCCTGATTCCCCACCTCTGATTCCCCATATCTGATTCCCCGCCTCTGTTTCCCCACCTCTGATTCCAGGCCTCTTATTCCCAGCATCTGATTCCCGGCCACTGATTCCCTGCCTCTGATTCCCCGCCTCTGATTCCCCATCTCTGATTCCCCGCCTCTGATTCCCCGTGTCTGATTCCCTGCCTCTGATTCCCCGCCTCTGATTCCCCGCGTCTGATTCCATGCCACTGATTCCCTGCCCCTGATTCCCCACCTCTGATTCCCCATATCTGATTCCCCGCCTCTGTTTCCCCAACTCTGATTCCCTTCCTCTAATTCGCCAGCTATGATTCCCCGCCTCTGATTCCCTGCCACTGATTCCCTGTCCCTGATTCCCCACCTCTGATTCCCCATATATGATTCCCCGCCTCTGATTCCCCAACTCTGATTCCCCTCCTCTAATTCGCCTGCTATGATTCCCCGCCTCTTATTCCCTGCATCTGATTCCCTGCCTCTGATTCCCAGCCTCTGATTCCCCTTCTCTGATTCACCACCTCTGAATCCCCACCTCTGATTCCCCATCTCTGATTCCGCACATCCGATTCCCTGCCTCTGATTCCCCGCCTCTGATTCCCCGCCTCTGATTCCCCGCCTCTGATTCCCCGCGTCTGATTCCCTGCCACTGATTCCCTGCCCCTGATTCCCCACCTCTGATTCCCCATCTCTGATTCCCCGCCTCTGTTTCCCCACCTCTGATTCCCCGCCTCTGTTTCCCCATATCTGATTCCCCGCCTCTGATTCCCCAACTCTGATTCCCCTCCTCTAATTCGCCAGCTATGATTCCCCGCCTCTGATTCCCTGCATCTGATTCCCTGCCTCTGATTCCCAGCCTCTGATTCCCCTTCTCTGATTCACCACCTCTGAATCCCCACCTCTGATTCCCCATCTGTGATTCCGCACATCCGATTCCCTGCCTCTGATTCCCTGCCTTTTATTCCCGGCCTCTGATTCCCTGCCACTGATTCCCTGCTTCTGATTCTGAATCCCTGCCTCTGATTCCCCATCTCTGATTCCGCACATCTGATTCCCTGCCTCTGATTCCCCACCTCTGATTCCCCATATCTGATTCCCCGCCTCTGTTTCCCCGCCTCTGATTCCCCGCCTCTGTTTCCCCATATCTGATTCCCCGCCTCTGATTCCCCAACTCTGATTCCCCTCCTCTAATTCGCCAGCTATGATTCCCCGCCTCTGATTCCCTGTGTCTGATTCCCTGCCTCTGATTCCCAGACTCTGATTCCCCTTCTCTGATTCACCACCTCTGAATCCCCACCTCTGATTCCCCATCTCTGATTCCGCACATCCGATTCCCTGCCTCTGATTCCCCGCCTCTGATTCCCCGCCTCTGATACGCAACCTCTAATTCCCCACCTCTGATTCCCCATATCTGATTCCCCGCCTCTGTTTCCCTGCCTCTGATTCCCGGCCTCTGTTTCCCCATATCTGATTCCCCTCCTCTGATTCCCCAACTCTGATTCCCCGCCTCTGATTCCCCAGCTCTGATTCCCCGCCTTTTATTCCCGGCCTCTGATTCCCTGCCACTGATTCCCCGCACCTGATTCCCCACCTCTGATTCCCCATATCTGATTCCCCGCCTCTGTTTCCCCAGCTCTGATTCCCCACCTCTGATTCCCCAGCTCTGATTCCCTGCCACTGATTCCCCGCCCCTGATTCCCCACCTCTGATTCCCCATATCTGATTCCCCGTCTCTGTTTCCCCAGCTCTGATTCCCTGCCTCTGATTCCCTGCCCTGATTCCCCATCTCTGTTTCCCCGCCTTTGATTCGCCACCTCTGATTCCCCATATCTGATTCCCCGCCTCTGTTTCCCCGCCTCTGATTCCCTGCCTCTGATTCCCAACCTCTGATTCCACACCTCTGATTCCCCATATATGATTCCCCGCCTCTATTTCCCCATATCTGATTCCCCGCCTCTGATTCCCCAACTCTGATTTCCCGCCTCTGATTCCCCAGCTCCGATTCCCCGCCTCTGATTCCCGGCGTCCGATTCCCTGCTTCTGATTCCCCGCCTCTGATTCGCCATCTCTGATTCCCCGCCTCTGATTCCCCGTGTCTGATTCCCTGCCTCTGATTCCCCGCCTCAGATTCCCCGCCTCTGATTCCCTGCCACTGATTCCCTGCCCCTGATTCGCCACCTCTGATTCCCCATATCTGATTCCCCACCTCTGATTCCCCGCCGCTGATTCCCCATCTCTGATTCACCGCCTTTGATTCGCCACCTCTGATTCCCCATATCTGATTCCCCACCTCTGTTTCCCCGCCTCTGATTCCCCGCCTCTGATTCTCCATATCTCATTCCCCGCCTCTGAATCCCCATCTCTGATTCCCGGACTCTGATTCCCCACCTCTGATTCCCGGCCTCTTATTCCCAGCATCTGATTCCCGGCCTCTGATTCCCGGTCTCTGATTCCCCGCTTCTGATTCTGATTCCCTGCCTCTGATTCCCCATCTCTGATTCCGCACATCTGATTCCCTGCCTCTGATTCCCCACCTCTGATTCCCCATATCTGATTCCCCGCCTCTGTTTCCCCGCCTCTGATTCCCCGCCTCTGTTTCCCCATATCTAATTCCCCACCTCTTATGCCCCAACTCTGATTCCCCGCCTCTGATTCCCCAGCTCTGATACCCCGCCTCTGATTCCCCGCATCCGATTCCCCATGTCTGATTCCCCGCCTCTGTTTCCCCGCCTCTGATTCCCCGCCTCTGTTTCCCCATATCTGATTCCCCGCCTCTGATTCCCCAGCTCTGATTCCCAGCCTCTGATTCCCCGTGTTTGATCCCCTGCCTCTGATTACCTTCCTCTGATTCCCGGCCACTGATACCCCGCTTCTGATTCTGATTCCCTGCCTCTGATTCCCCATCTCTGATTCACCACATCTGAATCCCCGCCTCTGTTTCCACGCCTCTGATTCCCTGCCTCTGATTCCCAACCTCTGATTCCCCACCCCTGATTCCCCATATCTGATTCCCCGCCTCTGTTTCCCTGCCTCTGATTCCCCGCCCCTGTTTCCCCATATCTGATTCCCCGCCTCTGATTCCCCAACTCTGATTCCCCGCCTCTGATTCCCCAGCTCTGATTCCCCGCCTCTGATTCCCCGTGTTTGATTCCCTGCCTCTGATTCCCCGCCTCTGATTCCCCATCTCTGATTCACCGCCTTTGATTCGCCACCTCTGATTCCCCATATCTGATTCCCCACCTCTGTTACCCCGCCTCTGATTCCCCGCCTCTGATTCCCCATATATCATTCCCCGCCTCTGAATCCCCATCTCTGATTCCCGGACTCTGATTCCCCACCTCTGATTCCCGGCCTCTTATTCCCGGCATCTGAATCCCGGCCTCTGATTCCCGGCCTCTGATTCCCCGCTTCTGATTCTGATTCCCCGCCTCTGATTCCCCAACTCTGATTCCCCTCCTCTAATTCGCCAGCTATGATTCCCCGCCTCTGATTCCCTGCATCTGATTCCCTGCCTCTGATTCCCAGCCTCTGATTCCCCTTCTCTGATTCACCACCTCTGAATCCCCACCTCTGATTCCCCATCTCTGATTCCGCACATCCGATTCCCTGCCTCTGATTCCCCGCCTTTTATTCCCGGCCTCTGATTCCCTGCCTCTGATTCCCGGCCTCTGTTTCCCCATATCTGATTCCCCTCCTCTGATTCCCCAACTCTGATTCCCCGCCTCTGATTCCCCAGCTCTGATTCCCCGCCTTTTATTCCCGGCCTCTGATTCCCTGCCACTGATTCCCCACCCCTGATTCCCCACCTCTGATTCCCCATATCTGATTCCCCGCCTCTGTTTCCCCAGCTCTGATTCCCCACCTCTGATTCCCCAGCTCTGATTCCGTGCCACTGATTCCCCGCCCCTGATTCCCCACCTCTGATTCCCCATATCTGATTCCCCGCCTCTGTTTCCCCAGCTCTGATTCCCTGCCTCTGATTCCCTGCCCTGATTCCCCATCTCTGTTTCCCCGCCTTTGATTCGCCACCTCTGATTCCCCATATCTGATTCCCCGCCTCTGTTTCCCCGCCTCTGATTCCCTGCCTCTGATTCCCAACCTCTGATTCCACACCTCTGATTCCCCATATATGATTCCCCGCCTCTATTTCCCCATATCTGATTCCCCGCCTCTGATTCCCCAACTCTGATTCCCCGCCTCTGATTCCCCAGCTCTGATTACCCGCCTCTGATTCCCGACGTCCGATTCCCTGCTTCTGATTCCCCGCCTCTGATTCGCCATCTCTGATTCCCCGCCTCTGATTCCCCGTGTCTGATTCCCTGCCTCTGATTCCCCGCCTCAGATTCCCCGCCTCTGATTCCCTGCCACTTATTCCCTGCCCCTGATTCGCCACCTCTGATTCCCCATATCTGATTCCCCACCTCTGATTCCCCGCCTCTGATTCCCCATCTCTGATTCACCGCCTTTGATTCGCCACCTCTGATTCCCCATATCTGATTCCCCACCTCTGTTTCCCCGCCTCTGATTCCCCGCCTCTGATTCTCCATATCTCATTCCCCGCCTCTGAATCCCCATCTCTGATTCCCGGACTCTGATTCCCCACCTCTGATTCCCGGCCTCTTATTCCCAGCATCTGATTCCCGGCCTCTGATTCCCGGTCTCTGATTCCCCGCTTCTGATTCTGATTCCCTGCCTCTGATTCCCCATCTCTGATTCCGCGCATCTGATTCCCTGCCTCTGATTCCCTCCTCTGATTCCCCATATCTGATTCCCCGCCTCTGTTTCCCCGCCTCTGATTCCCCGCCTCTGTTTCCCCATATCTAATTCCCCACCTCTTATGCCCCAACTCTGATTCCCCGCCTCTGATTCCCCAGCTCTGATTCCCCGCCTCTGATTCCCCGCATCCGATTCCCCATGTCTGATTCCCCGCCTCTGTTTCCCCGCCTCTGATTCCCCGCCTCTGTTTCCCCATATCTGATTCCCCGCCTCTGATTCCCCAGCTCTGATTCCCAGCCTCTGATTCCCCGTGTTTGATCCCCTGCCTCTGATTACCTTCCTCTGATTCCCGGCCACTGATACCCCGCTTCTGATTCTGATTCCCTGCCTCTGATTCCCCATCTCTGATTCACCACATCTGAATCCCCGCCTCTGTTTCCACGCCTCTGATTCCCTGCCTCTGATTCCCAACCTCTGATTCCCCACCCCTGATTCCCCATATCTGATTCCCCGCCTCTGTTTCCCTGCCTCTGATTCCCCGCCCCTGTTTCCCCATATCTGATTCCCCGCCTCTGATTCCCCAACTCTGATTCCCCGCCTCTGATTCCCCAGCTCTGATTCCCCGCCTCTGATTCCCCGTGTTTGATTCCCTGCCTCTGATTCCCCACCTCTGATTCCCCATCTCTGATTCACCGCCTTTGATTCGCCACCTCTGATTCCCCATATCTGATTCCCCACCTCTGTTACCCCGCCTCTGATTCCCCGCCTCTGATTCCCCATATATCATTCCCCGCCTCTGAATCCCCATCTCTGATTCCCGGACTCTGATTCCCCACCTCTGATTCCCGGCCTCTTATTCCCGGCATCTGAATCCCGGCCTCTGATTCCCGGCCTCTGATTCCCCGCTTCTGATTCTGATTCCCCGCCTCTGATTCACCAACTCTGATTCCCCTCCTCTAATTCGCCAGCTATGATTCCCCGCCTCTGATTCCCTGCATCTGATTCCCTGCCTCTGATTCCCAGCCTCTGATTCCCCTTCTCTGATTCACCACCTCTGAATCCCCACCTCTGATTCCCCATCTCTGATTCCGCACATCCGATTCCCTGCCTCTGATTCCCCGCCTTTTATTCCCGGCCTCTGATTCCCTGCCACTGATTCCCTGCTTCTGATTCTGATTCCCTGCCTCTGATTCCCCATCTCTGATTCCGCACATCTGATTCCCTGCCTCTGATTCCCCACCTCTGATTCCCCATATCTGATTCCCCGCCTCTGTTTCCCCGCCTCTGATTCCCCGCCTCTGTTTCCCCATATCTGATTCCCCGCCTCTGATTCCCCAACTCTGATTCCCCTCCTCTAATTCGCCAGCTATGATTCCCCGCCTCTGATTCCCTGCGTCTGATTCCCTGCCTCTGATTCCCAGCCTCTGATTCCCCTTCTCTGATTCACCACCTCTGAATCCCCACCTCTGATTCCCCATCTCTGATTCCGCACATCCGATTCCCTGCCTCTGATTCCCCGCCTCTGATTCCCCGCCTCTGATACGCAACCTCTAATTCCCCACCTCTGATTCCCCATATCTGATTCCCCGCCTCTGTTTCCCTGCCTCTGATTCCCGGCCTCTGTTTCCCCATATCTGATTCCCCTCCTCTGATTCCCCAACTCTGATTCCCCGCCTCTGATTCCCCAGCTCTGATTCCCCGCCTTTTATTCCCGGCCCCTGATTCCCCACCTCTGATTCCCCATATCTGATTCCCCGCCTCTGTTTCCCCAGCTCTGATTCCCCACCTCTGATTCCCCAGCTCTGATTCCCTGCCACTGATTCCCCGCCCCTGATTCCCCACCTCTGATTCCCCATATCTGATTCCCCGCCTCTGTTTCCCCAGCTCTGATTCCCTGCCTCTGATTCCCTGCCCTGATTCCCCATCTCTGTTTCACCGCCTTTGATTCGCCACCTCTGATTCCCCATATCTGATTCCCCGCCTCTGTTTCCCCGCCTCTGATTCCCTGCCTCTGATTCCCAACCTCTGATTCCACACCTCTGATACCCCATATATGATTCCCCGCCTCTATTTCCCCATATCTGATTCCCCGCCTCTGATTCCCCAACTCTGATTCCCCGCCTCTGATTCCCCAGCTCTGATTCCCCGCCTCTGATTCCCGGCGTCCGATTCCCTGCCTCTGATTCCCCGCCTCTGATTCGCCATCTTTGATTCCCCTCCTCTGATTCCCCGTGTCTGATTCCCTGCCTCTGATTCCCCGCCTCAGATTCCCTGCCTCTGATTCCCTGCCACTGATTCCCTGCCCCTGATTGCCCACCTCTGATTCCCCATATCTGATTCCCCGCCTCTGTTTCTCCGCCTCTGATTCCCCGCCTCTGATTCCCCATATCAGATTCCCTGCCTCTGATTCCACAACTCTGATTCCCCGCCTCTGATTCCCCAGCTCTGAATCCCCGCTTCTGATTCCCCGCGTCTGATTCCCTCCCTCTGATTCACAACCTCTGATTCCCCACCTCTGATTCCCCATATCTGATTCCCCGCCTCTGTTTCCCCACCTCTGATTCCCCGCCTCTGATTCCACATATATGATTCCCCGGCTCTGATTGCCCACCTCTGATTCCCCGCCTCTGATTCGCCAGCTCTGATTCCCCGCCTTTGATTCGCCACCTCTGATTCCCCATATCTGATTCCCCACCTCTGTTTCCCCGCCTCTGATTCCCCGCCTCTGATTCTCCATATCTCATTCCCCGCCTCTGAATCCCCATCTCTGATTCCCGGACTCTGATTCCCCACCTCTGATTCCCGGCCTCTTATTCCCAGCATCTGATTCCCGGCCTCTGATTCCCGGCCTCTGATTCCCCGCTTCTGATTCTGATTCCCTGCCTCTGATTCCCCATCTCTGATTCCGCACATCTGATTCCCTGCCTCTGATTCCCCACCTCTGATTCCCCATATCTGATTCCCGCGTCTGTTTCCCCGCCTCTGATTCCCCGCCTCTGTTTCCCCATATCTAATTCCCCACCTCTTATGCCCCAACTCTGATTCCCCGCCTCTGATTCCCCAGCTCTGATTCCCCGCCTCTGATTCCCCGCATCCGATTCCCCATGTCTGATTCCCCGCCTCTGTTTCCCCGCCTCTGATTCCCCGCCTCTGTTTCCCCATATCTGATTCCCCGCCTCTGATTCACCAGCTCTGATTCCCTGCCTCTGATTCCCCGCGTTCTATTCGCTGCCTCTGATTCCCCGCCTGTGATTCCCCATCTCTGATTCACCACCTCTGATTCCCCACCTCTGATTCCCCATATCTAATTCCCCGCCTCTGCTTGCCCGCCTCTCATTCCCCGCCTCTGTTTCCCCATATCTGATTCCCCGCCTCTGAATCCCCAACTCTGATTCCCTGCCTCTGATTCACCAGCTCTGAATCCCCGCCTTTGATTCCCCCTTCTGATTCCCAGCCTCTGAATCCCCGTCTGATTTCTTGCCTCTGATTCCCCGCCTCTGATTCCCCATCTCTGATTCACTGCCTCTGATTCCCCACATCTGATTCCCCATCTCTGATTCCGCACAACCGATTCCCTGCCTCTGATTCCCCACTCTGATTCCCGGCCTCTTATTCCCAGCATCTGATTCCCGGTCTCTGATTCCCGGCCTCTGATTCCCCGCTTCTGATTCTGATTCCCTGCCTCTGATTCCCCATCTCTGATTCCGCACATCTGATTCCCTGCCTCTGATTCCCCACCTCTGATTCCCCATATATGATTCCCCGCCTCTGTTTCCCCGCCTCTGATTCCCCGCCTCTGTTTCCCTATATCTAATTCCCCACCTCTGATGCCCCAACTCTGATTCCCCGCCTCTGATTCCCCAGCTCTGATTCCCCGCCTCTGATTCCCCGCATCCGATTCCCCATATCTGATTCCCCGCCTCTGTTTCCCCGCCTCTGATTCCCCGCCTCTGTTTCCCCATATCTGATTCCCCGCCTCTGATTCCCTACTATGATTCCCCGCCTCTGATTCCCCAGCTCTGATTCCCTGCCTCTGATTCCCTGCGTTCTATTCCCTGCCTCTGATTCCCAGCCTGTGATTCCCCATCACTGATTCACCACCTCTGATTCCCCACATCTGATTCCCCATATCTAATTCCCCGCCTCTGTTTGCCCGCCTCTGATTCCCCGCCTCTGTTTCCCCATATCTGATTCCCCGTCTCTGAATCCCCAACTCTGATTCCCTGCCTCTGATTCCCCAGCTCTGATTCCCCGCCTTTGATTCCCCCCGTCTGATTCCCAGCCTCTGAATCCCCGTGTCTGATTTCCTGCCTCTGATTCCCCGCCTCTGATTCCCCATCTCTGATTCACCGCCTCTGATTCCCCACCTCTGATTCCCCATCTCTGATTCCGCACATCCGATTCCCTGCCTCTGATTCCCCAACTCTGATTCCCCGCCTCTGATTCCCCATCTCTGATTCCCCACCTCTGATTCCCCGTGTCTTATTCCCTGCCTCTGATTCCCTGCATCTGAATACCAGCCTCTGATTCCCCATATCTGATTCCCCGCCTCTGATTCCCTGCCTCTGATTCCCCAGCTCTGATTCCCCGCCTTTGATTCCCCCCGTCTGATTCCCAGCCTCTGAATCCCCGTGTCTGATTTCCTGCCTCTGATTCCCCTCCTCTGATTCCCCATCTCTGATTCACCGCCTCTGATTTCCCATCTCTGATTCACCACCTCTGATTCCCGGCCTCTGATTGCCCACCTCTGATTCCCCGCCTCTGATTCGCCAGCTATGATTCCCCCCCTCTGATTCCCCACGTCTGATTCCCCGCCTCTGATTCCCCAACTCTAATACCCCGCCTCTGATTCCCCAGCTCTGATTCCCCTCCTCTGATTCCCCGCATCTGATTCCCTGCCTCTGATTCCCCGCCTCTGATTCCAGGCCTCTGATTCCCAACCTCTGATTCCCCACCTCTGATTCCCAATATCTGATTCCCCGCCTCTGTTTCACCGCCTCTGATTCCCCGCCTCTGTTTCCCCGCCTGTGATTCCCCAGCTCTGATTCCCCGCCCCTGATTCCCCATATCTGATTCCCATCCTCTGATTGCCCACCTCTGATTCCCCGCCTCTGATTCGCCAGCTCTGATTCCCCGCCTCTGATTCCCCGCATCTGATTCCCTGCCTCTGATTCCCGCCTCTGATTCCCCATCTCTGATTCCCCGCCTGTGATTCCCCAGCTCTGATTCCCCGCCTCTGATTCCCCAGCTCTGATTCCCAGCCTCTGATTCCCCGTGTTTGATCCCCTGCCTCTGATTACCTTCCTCTGATTCCCGGCAACTGATACCCCGCTTCTGATTCTGATTCCCTGCCTCTGATTCCCCATCTCTGATTCACCACATCTGAATCCCCGCCTCTGTTTCCACGCCTCTGATTCCCTGCCTCTGATTCACAACCTCTGATTCCCCACCCCTGATTCCCCATATCTGATTCCCCGCCTCTGTTTCCCTGCCTCTGATTCCCCGCCCCTGTTTCCCCATATCTGATTCCCCGCCTCTGATTCCCCAACTCTGATTCCCCGCCTCTGATTCCCCAGCTCTGATTCCCCGCCTCTGATTCCCCGTGTTTGATTCCCTGCCTCTGATTCCCCGCCTCTGATTCCCCATCTCTGATTCACCGCCTTTGATTCGCCACCTCTGATTCCCCATATCTGATTCCCCACCTCTGTTACCCCGCCTCTGATTCCCCGCCTCTGATTCCCCATATATCATTCCCCGCCTCTGAATCCCCATCTCTGATTCCCGGACTCTGATTCCCCACCTCTGATTCCCGGCCTCTTATTCCCGGCATCTGAATCCCGGCCTCTGATTCCCGGCCTCTGATTCCCCGCTTCTGATTCTGATTCCCTGCCTCTGATTCCCCATCTCTGATTCCGCACATCTGATTCCCTGCCTCTGATTCCCCACCTCTGATTCCCCATATCTGATTCCCCGCCTCTGTTTCCCCGCCTCTGATTCCCCGCCTCTGTTTCCCCATATCTAATTCCCCACCTCAGATGCCCCAACTCTGATACCCCGCCTCTGATTCCCCAGCTCTGATTCCCCGCCTCTGATTCCCCGCATCCGATTCCCCATATCTGATTCCCCGCCTCTGTTTCCCCGCCTTTGATTCCCCACCTCTGTTTCCCCATATCTGATTCCCCGCCTCTGATTCCCAACTATGATTCCCCGCCTCTGATTCCCCAACTCTGATTCCCCGCCTCTGATTCCCCGCGTTCTATTCCCTGCCTCTGATTCCCCGCCTATGATTCCCCATCTCTGATTCACCACCTCTGATTCCCCACATCTGATTCCCCATATCTAATTCCCTGCCTCTGTTTGCCCGCCTCTGATTCCGCGCCTCTGTTTCCCCATATCTGATTCCCCGTGTCTGATTCCCTGCCTCTGATTCCCCGCCTCTGATTCCCCGCCTCTGATTCCCTGCCACTGATTCCCTGCCCCTGATACCCCACCTCTGATTCCCCGCCTCTGATTCCCCGCCTCTGATTCCCTGCTTCTGATTCCCAACCTCTGATTCCCCACCTCTGATTCCCCATATCTGATTCCCCGCCTCTGTTTCCCCGCCTCTGATTCCCCGCCTCTGATTCCCCAACTCTGAATCCCCGCCTCTGATTCCCCAGCTCTTATTCCCCGCCTCTGATTCCCCGTGTTTCATTCCCTGCCTCTGATTCCCTGCCCTGATTCCCCATCTCTGATACACCGCCTTTAATTCGCCACCGCTGATTCCCCATATCTGATTCCCCGCCTCTGTTTCCCCGTCTCTGATTCCCCGCCTCTGTTTCGCCATATCTAATTCCACGCCTCTGATTCCCCAACTCTGATTCCCCGCCTCTGATTCCCCAGCTCTGATTCCCTGCCTCTGATTCCCCGCATCTGATTCCCTGCCTCTGATTCCCCGCCTCTGATTCCCTGCCTCTGATTCCCAACCTCTGATTCCCCACCTCTGAATCCCCATATCTGATTCCCCGCCTCTGTTTCCCCGCCTCTGATTCCCCGCCTCTGTTTCCCCATATCTGATTCCCCGCCTCTGATTCCCCAACTCTGATTCCCCTCCTCTGATTCGCCAGCTATGATTCCCCGCCTCTGATTCCCTGCATCTGATTCCCTGCATCTGATTCCCCGCCTCTGATTCCCCTTCTCTGATTCTCCACCTCTGATTCCCCACCTCTGATTCCCCATCTCTGATTCCCCGCCTCTGTTTCCCCGCCTCTGATTCCCCGCCTCTGTTTCCCCATATCTGATTCCCCGCCTCTGATTCCCTACTATGATTCCCCGCCTCTGATTCCCCAGCTCTGATTCCCTGCCTCTGATTCCCTGCGTTCTATTCCCTGCCTCTGATTCCCCGCCTCTGATTCCCCATCACTGATTCACCACCTCTGATTCCCCACATCTAATTCCCCATATCTAATTCCCCGCCTCTGTTTGCCCGCCTCTGATTCCCCGCCTCTGTTTCCCCATATCTGATTCCCCGTCTCTGAATCCCCAACTCTGATTCCCTGCCTCTGATTCCCCAGCTCTGATTCCCCGCCTTTGATTCCCCCCGTCTGATTCCCAGCCTCTGAATCCCCGTGTCTGATTTCCTGCCTCTGATTCCCCGCCTCTGATTCCCCATCTCTGATTCACCGCCTCTGATTCCCCACCTCTGATTCCCCATCTCTGATTCCGCACATCCGATTCCCTGCCTCTGATTCCCCAACTCTGATTCCCCGCCTCTGATTCCCCATCTCTGATTCCCCACCTCTGATTCCCCGTGTCTGATTCCCTGCCTCTGATTCCCTGCATCTGAATACCAGCCTCTGATTCCCCATATCTGATTCCCCGCCTCTGATTCCCTGCCTCTGATTCCCCAGCTCTGATTCCCCGCCTTTGATTCCCCCCGTCTGATTCCCAGCCTCTGAATCCCCGTGTCTGATTTCCTGCCTCTGATTCCCCTCCTCTGATTCCCCATCTCTGATTCACCGCCTCTGATTTCCCATCTCTGATTCACCACCTCTGATTCCCGGCCTCTGATTGCCCACCTCTGATTCCCCGCCTCTGATTCGCCAGCTATGATTCCCCCCCTCTGATTCCCCGCGTCTGATTCCCCGCCTCTGATTCCCCAACTCTAATACCCCGCCTCTGATTCCCCAGCTCTGATTCCCCTCCTCTGATTCCCCGCATCTGATTCCCTGCCTCTGATTCCCCGCCTCTGATTCCCCGCCTCTGATTCCCCAGCTCTGATTCCCCGCCTCTGATTCCCCGCATCCGATTCCCCATATCTGATTCCCCGCCTCTGTTTCCCCGCCTTTGATTCCCCACCTCTGTTTCCCCATATCTGATTCCCCGCCTCTGATTCCCAACTATGATTCCCCGCCTCTGATTCCCCAACTCTGATTCCCCGCCTCTGATTCCCCGCGTTCTATTCCCTGCCTCTGATTCCCCGCCTATGATTCCCCATCTCTGATTCACCACCTCTGATTCCCCACATCTGATTCCCCATATCTAATTCCCTGCCTCTGTTTGCCCGCCTCTGATTCCGCGCCTCTGTTTCCCCATATCTGATTCCCCGTGTCTGATTCCCTGCCTCTGATTCCCCGCCTCTGATTCCCCGCCTCTGATTCCCTGCCACTGATTCCCTGCCCCTGATACCCCACCTCTGATTCCCCGCCTCTGATTCCCCGCCTCTGATTCCCTGCTTCTGATTCCCAACCTCTGATTCCCCACCTCTGATTCCCCATATCTGATTCCCCGCCTCTGTTTCCCCGCCTCTGATTCCCCGCCTCTGATTCCCCAACTCTGAATCCCCGCCTCTGATTCCCCAGCTCTTATTCCCCGCCTCTGATTCCCCGTGTTTCATTCCCTGCCTCTGATTCCCTGCCCTGATTCCCCATCTCTGATACACCGCCTTTAATTCGCCACCGCTGATTCCCCATATCTGATTCCCCGCCTCTGTTTCCCCGTCTCTGATTCCCCGCCTCTGTTTCGCCATATCTAATTCCACGCCTCTGATTCCCCAACTCTGATTCCCCGCCTCTGATTCCCCAGCTCTGATTCCCTGCCTCTGATTCCCCGCATCTGATTCCCTGCCTCTGATTCCCCGCCTCTGATTCCCTGCCTCTGATTCCCAACCTCTGATTCCCCACCTCTGAATCCCCATATCTGATTCCCCGCCTCTGTTTCCCCGCCTCTGATTCCCCGCCTCTGTTTCCCCATATCTGATTCCCCGCCTCTGATTCCCCAACTCTGATTCCCCTCCTCTGATTCGCCAGCTATGATTCCCCGCCTCTGATTCCCTGCATCTGATTCCCTGCATCTGATTCCCCGCCTCTGATTCCCCTTCTCTGATTCTCCACCTCTGATTCCCCACCTCTGATTCCCCATCTCTGATTCCGCTCATCCGATTCCCTGCCTCTGATTCCCCGCCTCTGATTCCCCGCCTCTGTTTCCCCATATCTAATTCCCCACCTCTTATGCCCCAACTCTGATTCCCCGCCTCTGATTCCCCAGCTCTGATTCCCCGCCTCTGATTCCCCGCATCCGATTCCCCATGTCTGATTCCCCGCCTCTGTTTCCCCGCCTCTGATTCCCCGCCTCTGTTTCCCCATATCTGATTCCCCGCCTCTGATTCCCCAGCTCTGATTCCCTGCCTCTGATTCCCCGCGTTCTATTCGCTGCCTCTGATTCCCCGCCTGTGATTCCCCATCTCTGATTCACCACCTCTGATTCCCCACCTCTGATTCCCCATATCTAATTCCCCGCCTCTGCTTGCCCGCCTCTCATTCCCCGCCTCTGTTTCCCCATATCTGATTCCCCGCCTCTGAATCCCCAACTCTGATTCCCTGCCTCTGATTCACCAGCTCTGAATCCCCGCCTTTGATTCCCCCTTCTGATTCCCAGCCTCTGAATCCCCGTCTGATTTCTTGCCTCTGATTCCCCGCCTCTGATTCCCCATCTCTGATTCACTGCCTCTGATTCCCCACATCTGATTCCCCATCTCTGATTCCGCACAACCGATTCCCTGCCTCTGATTCCCCACTCTGATTCCCGGCCTCTTATTCCCAGCATCTGATTCCCGGTCTCTGATTCCCGGCCTCTGATTCCCCGCTTCTGATTCTGATTCCCTGCCTCTGATTCCCCATCTCTGATTCCGCACATCTGATTCCCTGCCTCTGATTCCCCACCTCTGATTCCCCATATATGATTCCCCGCCTCTGTTTCCCCGCCTCTGATTCCCCGCCTCTGTTTCCCTATATCTAATTCCCCACCTCTGATGCCCCAACTCTGATTCCCCGCCTCTGATTCCCCAGCTCTGATTCCCCGCCTCTGATTCCCCGCATCCGATTCCCCATATCTGATTCCCCGCCTCTGTTTCCCCGCCTCTGATTCCCCGCCTCTGTTTCCCCATATCTGATTCCCCGCCTCTGATTCCCTACTATGATTCCCCGCCTCTGATTCCCCAGCTCTGATTCCCTGCCTCTGATTCCCTGCGTTCTATTCCCTGCCTCTGATTCCCCGCCTCTGATTCCCCATCACTGATTCACCACCTCTGATTCCCCACATCTAATTCCCCATATCTAATTCCCCGCCTCTGTTTGCCCGCCTCTGATTCCCCGCCTCTGTTTCCCCATATCTGATTCCCCGTCTCTGAATCCCCAACTCTGATTCCCTGCCTCTGATTCCCCAGCTCTGATTCCCCGCCTTTGATTCACAATCTCTGATTCCCCACCCCTGATTCCCCATATCTGATTTCCTGCCTCTGATTCCCCGCCTCTGATTCCCCATCTCTGATTCACCGCCTCTGATTCCCCACCTCTGATTCCCCATCTCTGATTCCGCACATCCGATTCCCTGCCTCTGATTCCCCAACTCTGATTCCCCGCCTCTGATTCCCCATCTCTGATTCCCCACCTCTGATTCCCCGTGTCTGATTCCCTGCCTCTGATTCCCTGCATCTGAATACCAGCCTCTGATTCCCCATATCTGATTCCCCGCCTCTGATTCCCTGCCTCTGATTCCCCAGCTCTGATTCCCCGCCTTTGATTCCCCCCGTCTGATTCCCAGCCTCTGAATCCCCGTGTCTGATTTCCTGCCTCTGATTCCCCTCCTCTGATTCCCCATCTCTGATTCACCGCCTCTGATTTCCCATCTCTGATTCACCACCTCTGATTCCCGGCCTCTGATTGCCCACCTCTGATTCCCCGCCTCTGATTCGCCAGCTATGATTCCCCCCCTCTGATTCCCCACGTCTGATTCCCCGCCTCTGATTCCCCAACTCTAATACCCCGCCTCTGATTCCCCAGCTCTGATTCCCCTCCTCTGATTCCCCGCATCTGATTCCCTGCCTCTGATTCCCCGCCTCTGATTCCAGGCCTCTGATTCCCAACCTCTGATTCCCCACCTCTGATTCCCAATATCTGATTCCCCGCCTCTGTTTCACCGCCTCTGATTCCCCGCCTCTGTTTCCCCGCCTGTGATTCCCCAGCTCTGATTCCCCGCCCCTGATTCCCCATATCTGATTCCCATCCTCTGATTGCCCACCTCTGATTCCCCGCCTCTGATTCGCCAGCTCTGATTCCCCGCCTCTGATTCCCCGCATCTGATTCCCTGCCTCTGATTCCCGCCTCTGATTCCCCATCTCTGATTCCCCGCCTGTGATTCCCCAGCTCTGATTCCCCGCCTCTGATTCCCCAGCTCTGATTCCCAGCCTCTGATTCCCCGTGTTTGATCCCCTGCCTCTGATTACCTTCCTCTGATTCCCGGCAACTGATACCCCGCTTCTGATTCTGATTCCCTGCCTCTGATTCCCCATCTCTGATTCACCACATCTGAATCCCCGCCTCTGTTTCCACGCCTCTGATTCCCTGCCTCTGATTCACAACCTCTGATTCCCCACCCCTGATTCCCCATATCTGATTCCCCGCCTCTGTTTCCCTGCCTCTGATTCCCCGCCCCTGTTTCACCATATCTGATTCCCCGCCTCTGATTCCCCAACTCTGATTCCCCGCCTCTGATTCCCCAGCTCTGATTCCCCGCCTCTGATTCCCCGTGTTTGATTCCCTGCCTCTGATTCCCCGCCTCTGATTCCCCATCTCTGATTCACCGCCTTTGATTCGCCACCTCTGATTCCCCATATCTGATTCCCCACCTCTGTTACCCCGCCTCTGATTCCCCGCCTCTGATTCCCCATATATCATTCCCCGCCTCTGAATCCCCATCTCTGATTCCCGGACTCTGATTCCCCACCTCTGATTCCCGGCCTCTTATTCCCGGCATCTGAATCCCGGCCTCTGATTCCCGGCCTCTGATTCCCCGCTTCTGATTCTGATTCCCTGCCTCTGATTCCCCATCTCTGATTCCGCACATCTGATTCCCTGCCTCTGATTCCCCACCTCTGATTCCCCATATCTGATTCCCCGCCTCTGTTTCCCCGCCTCTGATTCCCCGCCTCTGTTTCCCCATATCTAATTCCCCACCTCAGATGCCCCAACTCTGATACCCCGCCTCTGATTCCCCAGCTCTGATTCCCCGCCTCTGATTCCCCGCATCCGATTCCCCATATCTGATTCCCCGCCTCTGTTTCCCCGCCTTTGATTCCCCACCTCTGTTTCCCCATATCTGATTCCCCGCCTCTGATTCCCAACTATGATTCCCCGCCTCTGATTCCCCAACTCTGATTCCCCGCCTCTGATTCCCCGCGTTCTATTCCCTGCCTCTGATTCCCCGCCTATGATTCCCCATCTCTGATTCACCACCTCTGATTCCCCACATCTGATTCCCCATATCTAATTCCCTGCCTCTGTTTGCCCGCCTCTGATTCCGCGCCTCTGTTTCCCCATATCTGATTCCCCGTGTCTGATTCCCTGCCTCTGATTCCCCGCCTCTGATTCCCCGCCTCTGATTCCCTGCCACTGATTCCCTGCCCCTGATACCCCACCTCTGATTCCCCGCCTCTGATTCCCCGCCTCTGATTCCCTGCTTCTGATTCCCAACCTCTGATTCCCCACCTCTGATTCCCCATATCTGATTCCCCGCCTCTGTTTCCCCGCCTCTGATTCCCCGCCTCTGATTCCCCAACTCTGAATCCCCGCCTCTGATTCCCCAGCTCTTATTCCCCGCCTCTGATTCCCCGTGTTTCATTCCCTGCCTCTGATTCCCTGCCCTGATTCCCCATCTCTGATACACCGCCTTTAATTCGCCACCGCTGATTCCCCATATCTGATTCCCCGCCTCTGTTTCCCCATCTCTGATTCCCCGCCTCTGTTTCGCCATATCTAATTCCACGCCTCTGATTCCCCAACTCTGATTCCCCGCCTCTGATTCCCCAGCTCTGATTCCCTGCCTCTGATTCCCCGCATCTGATTCCCTGCCTCTGATTCCCCGCCTCTGATTCCCTGCCTCTGATTCCCAACCTCTGATTCCCCACCTCTGAATCCCCATATCTGATTCCCCGCCTCTGTTTCCCCGCCTCTGATTCCCCGCCTCTGTTTCCCCATATCTGATTCCCCGCCTCTGATTCCCCAACTCTGATTCCCCTCCTCTGATTCGCCAGCTATGATTCCCCGCCTCTGATTCCCTGCATCTGATTCCCTGCATCTGATTCCCCGCCTCTGATTCCCCTTCTCTGATTCTCCACCTCTGATTCCCCACCTCTGATTCCCCATCTCTGATTCCGCTCATCCGATTCCCTGCCTCTGATTCCACGCCTCTGATTCCCTGCCTCTGTTTCCCCATATCTAATTCCCCACCTCTTATGCCCCAACTCTGATTCCCCGCCTCTGATTCCCCAGCTCTGATTCCCCGCCTCTGATTCCCCGCATCCGATTCCCCATGTCTGATTCCCCGCCTCTGTTTCCCCGCCTCTGATTCCCCGCCTCTGTTTCCCCATATCTGATTCCCCGCCTCTGATTCCCCAGCTCTGATTCCCTGCCTCTGATTCCCCGCGTTCTATTCGCTGCCTCTGATTCCCCGCCTGTGATTCCCCATCTCTGATTCACCACCTCTGATTCCCCACCTCTGATTCCCCATATCTAATTCCCCGCCTCTGCTTGCCCGCCTCTCATTCCCCGCCTCTGTTTCCCCATATCTGATTCCCCGCCTCTGAATCCCCAACTCTGATTCCCTGCCTCTGATTCACCAGCTCTGAATCCCCGCCTTTGATTCCCCCTTCTGATTCCCAGCCTCTGAATCCCCGTCTGATTTCTTGCCTCTGATTCCCCGCCTCTGATTCCCCATCTCTGATTCACTGCCTCTGATTCCCCACATCTGATTCCCCATCTCTGATTCCGCACAACCGATTCCCTGCCTCTGATTCCCCACTCTGATTCCCGGCCTCTTATTCCCAGCATCTGATTCCCGGTCTCTGATTCCCGGCCTCTGATTCCCCGCTTCTGATTCTGATTCCCTGCCTCTGATTCCCCATCTCTGATTCCGCACATCTGATTCCCTGCCTCTGATTCCCCACCTCTGATTCCCCATATATGATTCCCCGCCTCTGTTTCCCCGCCTCTGATTCCCCGCCTCTGTTTCCCTATATCTAATTCCCCACCTCTGATGCCCCAACTCTGATTCCCCGCCTCTGATTCCCCAGCTCTGATTCCCCGCCTCTGATTCCCCGCATCCGATTCCCCATATCTGATTCCCCGCCTCTGTTTCCCCGCCTCTGATTCCCCGCCTCTGTTTCCCCATATCTGATTCCCCGCCTCTGATTCCCTACTATGATTCCCCGCCTCTGATTCCCCAGCTCTGATTCCCTGCCTCTGATTCCCTGCGTTCTATTCCCTGCCTCTGATTCCCCGCCTCTGATTCCCCATCACTGATTCACCACCTCTGATTCCCCACATCTAATTCCCCATATCTAATTCCCCGCCTCTGTTTGCCCGCCTCTGATTCCCCGCCTCTGTTTCCCCATATCTGATTCCCCGTCTCTGAATCCCCAACTCTGATTCCCTGCCTCTGATTCCCCAGCTCTGATTCCCCGCCTTTGATTCCCCCCGTCTGATTCCCAGCCTCTGAATCCCCGTGTCTGATTTCCTGCCTCTGATTCCCCGCCTCTGATTCCCCATCTCTGATTCACCGCCTCTGATTCCCCACCTCTGATTCCCCATCTCTGATTCCGCACATCCGATTCCCTGCCTCTGATTCCCCAACTCTGATTCCCCGCCTCTGATTCCCCATCTCTGATTCCCCACCTCTGATTCCCCGTGTCTGATTCCCTGCCTCTGATTCCCTGCATCTGAATACCAGCCTCTGATTCCCCATATCTGATTCCCCGCCTCTGATTCCCTGCCTCTGATTCCCCAGCTCTGATTCCCCGCCTTTGATTCCCCCCGTCTGATTCCCAGCCTCTGAATCCCCGTGTCTGATTTCCTGCCTCTGATTCCCCTCCTCTGATTCCCCATCTCTGATTCACCGCCTCTGATTTCCCATCTCTGATTCACCACCTCTGATTCCCGGCCTCTGATTGCCCACCTCTGATTCCCCGCCTCTGATTCGCCAGCTATGATTCCCCCCCTCTGATTCCCCGCGTCTGATTCCCCGCCTCTGATTCCCCAACTCTAATACCCCGCCTCTGATTCCCCAGCTCTGATTCCCCTCCTCTGATTCCCCGCATCTGATTCCCTGCCTCTGATTCCCCGCCTCTGATTCCCCGCCTCTGATTCCCCAGCTCTGATTCCCCGCCTCTGATTCCCCGCATCCGATTCCCCATATCTGATTCCCCGCCTCTGTTTCCCCGCCTTTGATTCCCCACCTCTGTTTCCCCATATCTGATTCCCCGCCTCTGATTCCCAACTATGATTCCCCGCCTCTGATTCCCCAACTCTGATTCCCCGCCTCTGATTCCCCGCGTTCTATTCCCTGCCTCTGATTCCCCGCCTATGATTCCCCATCTCTGATTCACCACCTCTGATTCCCCACATCTGATTCCCCATATCTAATTCCCTGCCTCTGTTTGCCCGCCTCTGATTCCGCGCCTCTGTTTCCCCATATCTGATTCCCCGTGTCTGATTCCCTGCCTCTGATTCCCCGCCTCTGATTCCCCGCCTCTGATTCCCTGCCACTGATACCCTGCCCCTGATACCCCACCTCTGATTCCCCGCCTCTGATTCCCCGCCTCTGATTCCCTGCTTCTGATTCCCAACCTCTGATTCCCCACCTCTGATTCCCCATATCTGATTCCCCGCCTCTGTTTCCCCGCCTCTGATTCCCCGCCTCTGATTCCCCAACTCTGAATCCCCGCCTCTGATTCCCCAGCTCTTATTCCCCGCCTCTGATTCCCCGTGTTTCATTCCCTGCCTCTGATTCCCTGCCCTGATTCCCCATCTCTGATACACCGCCTTTAATTCGCCACCGCTGATTCCCCATATCTGATTCCCCGCCTCTGTTTCCCCGTCTCTGATTCCCCGCCTCTGTTTCGCCATATCTAATTCCACGCCTCTGATTCCCCAACTCTGATTCCCCGCCTCTGATTCCCCAGCTCTGATTCCCTGGCTCTGATTCCCCGCATCTGATTCCCTGCCTCTGATTCCCCGCCTCTGATTCCCTGCCTCTGATTCCCAACCTCTGATTCCCCACCTCTGAATCCCCATATCTGATTCCCCGCCTCTGTTTCCCCGCCTCTGATTCCCCGCCTCTGTTTCCCCATATCTGATTCCCCGCCTCTGATTCCCCAACTCTGATTCCCCTCCTCTGATTCGCCAGCTATGATTCCCCGCCTCTGATTCCCTGCATCTGATTCCCTGCATCTGATTCCCCGCCTCTGATTCCCCTTCTCTGATTCTCCACCTCTGATTCCCCACCTCTGATTCCCCATCTCTGATTCCGCTCATCCGATTCCCTGCCTCTGATTCCCCGCCTCTGATTCCCCGCCTCTGTTTCCCCATATCTAATTCCCCACCTCTTATGCCCCAACTCTGATTCCCCGCCTCTGATTCCCCAGCTCTGATTCCCCGCCTCTGATTCCCCGCATCCGATTCCCCATGTCTGATTCCCCGCCTCTGTTTCCCCGCCTCTGATTCCCCGCCTCTGTTTCCCCATATCTGATTCCCCGCCTCTGATTCCCCAGCTCTGATTCCCTGCCTCTGATTCCCCGCGTTCTATTCGCTGCCTCTGATTCCCCGCCTGTGATTCCCCATCTCTGATTCACCACCTCTGATTCCCCACCTCTGATTCCCCATATCTAATTCCCCGCCTCTGCTTGCCCGCCTCTCATTCCCCGCCTCTGTTTCCCCATATCTGATTCCCCGCCTCTGAATCCCCAACTCTGATTCCCTGCCTCTGATTCACCAGCTCTGAATCCCCGCCTTTGATTCCCCCTTCTGATTCCCAGCCTCTGAATCCCCGTCTGATTTCTTGCCTCTGATTCCCCGCCTCTGATTCCCCATCTCTGATTCACTGCCTCTGATTCCCCACATCTGATTCCCCATCTCTGATTCCGCACAACCGATTCCCTGCCTCTGATTCCCCACTCTGATTCCCGGCCTCTTATTCCCAGCATCTGATTCCCGGTCTCTGATTCCCGGCCTCTGATTCCCCGCTTCTGATTCTGATTCCCTGCCTCTGATTCCCCATCTCTGATTCCGCACATCTGATTCCCTGCCTCTGATTCCCCACCTCTGATTCCCCATATATGATTCCCCGCCTCTGTTTCCCCGCCTCTGATTCCCCGCCTCTGTTTCCCTATATCTAATTCCCCACCTCTGATGCCCCAACTCTGATTCCCCGCCTCTGATTCCCCAGCTCTGATTCCCCGCCTCTGATTCCCCGCATCCGATTCCCCATATCTGATTCCCCGCCTCTGTTTCCCCGCCTCTGATTCCCCGCCTCTGTTTCCCCATATCTGATTCCCCGCCTCTGATTCCCTACTATGATTCCCCGCCTCTGATTCCCCAGCTCTGATTCCCTGCCTCTGATTCCCTGCGTTCTATTCCCTGCCTCTGATTCCCCGCCTCTGATTCCCCATCACTGATTCACCACCTCTGATTCCCCACATCTAATTCCCCATATCTAATTCCCCGCCTCTGTTTGCCCGCCTCTGATTCCCCGCCTCTGTTTCCCCATATCTGATTCCCCGTCTCTGAATCCCCAACTCTGATTCCCTGCCTCTGATTCCCCAGCTCTGATTCCCCGCCTTTGATTCCCCCCGTCTGATTCCCAGCCTCTGAATCCCCGTGTCTGATTTCCTGCCTCTGATTCCCCGCCTCTGATTCCCCATCTCTGATTCACCGCCTCTGATTCCCCACCTCTGATTCCCCATCTCTGATTCCGCACATCCGATTCCCTGCCTCTGATTCCCCAACTCTGATTCCCCGCCTCTGATTCCCCATCTCTGATTCCCCACCTCTGATTCCCCGTGTCTGATTCCCTGCCTCTGATTCCCTGCATCTGAATACCAGCCTCTGATTCCCCATATCTGATTCCCCGCCTCTGATTCCCTGCCTCTGATTCCCCAGCTCTGATTCCCCGCCTTTGATTCCCCCCGTCTGATTCCCAGCCTCTGAATCCCCGTGTCTGATTTCCTGCCTCTGATTCCCCTCCTCTGATTCCCCATCTCTGATTCACCGCCTCTGATTTCCCATCTCTGATTCACCACCTCTGATTCCCGGCCTCTGATTGCCCACCTCTGATTCCCCGCCTCTGATTCGCCAGCTATGATTCCCCCCCTCTGATTCCCCGCGTCTGATTCCCCGCCTCTGATTCCCCAACTCTAATACCCCGCCTCTGATTCCCCAGCTCTGATTCCCCTCCTCTGATTCCCCGCATCTGATTCCCTGCCTCTGATTCCCCGCCTCTGATTCCAGGCCTCTGATTCCCAACCTCTGATTCCCCACCTCTGATTCCCAATATCTGATTCCCCGCCTCTGTTTCACCGCCTCTGATTCCCCGCCTCTGTTTCCCCGCCTGTGATTCCCCAGCTCTGATTCCCCGCCCCTGATTCCCCATATCTGATTCCCATCCTCTGATTGCCCACCTCTGATTCCCCGCCTCTGATTCGCCAGCTCTGATTCCCCGCCTCTGATTCCCCGCATCTGATTCCCTGCCTCTGATTCCCGCCTCTGATTCCCCATCTCTGATTCCCCGCCTGTGATTCCCCAGCTCTGATTCCCCGCCTCTGATTCCCCAGCTCTGATTCCCAGCCTCTGATTCCCCGTGTTTGATCCCCTGCCTCTGATTACCTTCCTCTGATTCCCGGCCACTGATACCCCGCTTCTGATTCTGATTCCCTGCCTCTGATTCCCCATCTCTGATTCACCACATCTGAATCCCCGCCTCTGTTTCCACGCCTCTGATTCCCTGCCTCTGATTCACAATCTCTGATTCCCCACCCCTGATTCCCCATATCTGATTCCCCGCCTCTGTTTCCCTGCCTCTGATTCCCCGCCCCTGTTTCCCCATATCTGATTCCCCGCCTCTGATTACCCAACTCTGATTCCCCGCCTCTGATTCCCCAGCTCTGATTCCCCGCCTCTGATTCCCCGTGTTTGATTCCCTGCCTCTGATTCCCCGCCTCTGATTCCCCATCTCTGATTCACCGCCTTTGATTCGCCACCTCTGATTCCCCATATCTGATTCCCCACCTCTGTTACCCCGCCTCTGATTCCCCGCCTCTGATTCCCCATATATCATTCCCCGCCTCTGAATCCCCATCTCTGATTCCCGGACTCTGATTCCCCACCTCTGATTCCCCATATCTGATTCCCCGCCTCTGTTTCCCCGCCTCTGATTCCCCGCCTCTGTTTCCCCATATCTAATTCCCCACCTCAGATGCCCCAACTCTGATACCCCGCCTCTGATTCCCCAGCTCTGATTCCCCGCCTCTGATTCCCCGCATCCGATTCCCCATATCTGATTCCCCGCCTCTGTTTCCCCGCCTTTGATTCCCCACCTCTGTTTCCCCATATCTGATTCCCCGCCTCTGATTCCCAACTATGATTCCCCGCCTCTGATTCCCCAACTCTGATTCCCCGCCTCTGATTCCCCGCGTTCTATTCCCTGCCTCTGATTCCCCGCCTATGATTCCCCATCTCTGATTCACCACCTCTGATTCCCCACATCTGATTCCCCATATCTAATTCCCTGCCTCTGTTTGCCCGCCTCTGATTCCGCGCCTCTGTTTCCCCATATCTGATTCCCCGTGTCTGATTCCCTGCCTCTGATTCCCCGCCTCTGATTCCCCGCCTCTGATTCCCTGCCACTGATTCCCTGCCCCTGATACCCCACCTCTGATTCCCCATATCTGATTCCCTGCCTCTGTTTCCCCGCCTCTGATTCCCCGCCTCTGATTCCCCATATCTGATTCCCCGCCTCTGATTCCCCAACTCTGATTCCCCGCCTCTGATTCCCCAGCTCTGAATCCCCGCCTCTTATTCCCCGCGTCTGTTTCCCCGCCTCTGATTCCCCGCCTCTGTTTCCCCATATCTAAGTCCCCGACTCTGATTCCCCAACTCTGATTCCCCACCTCTGATTCCCCAGCTCTGATTCCCCGCCTCTGATTCCCCGCATCTGATTCCCTGCATCTGATTCCCAGCCTCTGATTCCCTGCCTCTGATTCCCAACCTCTGATTCCCCACCTCTGATTCCCCATATCTGATTCCCTGCCTCTGATTCCCCGCCTCTGATTCCCCGCCTCTGTTTCCCCATATCTGATTCCCGGCCTCTGATTCTCCGCCTCTGATTCCCCGCCTCTGATTCCCTGCCTCTGATTCCCCATCTCCGATTCCGCACATCGGATTCCCTGCCTCTGATTCCCCGCCTCTGATTCCCCGCCTCTGATTCCCTGCTTCTGATTCCCAACCTCTGATTCCCCACCTCTGATTCCCCATATCTGATTCCCCGCCTCTGTTTCCCCGCCTCTGATTCCCCGCCTCTGATTCCCCAACTCTGAATCCCCGCCTCTGATTCCCCAGCTCTGATTCCCCGCCTCTGATTCCCCGTGTTTCATTCCCTGCCTCTGATTCCCTGCCCTGATTCCCCATCTCTGATACACCGCCTTTAATTCGCCACCGCTGATTCCCCATATCTGATTCCCCGCCTCTGTTTCCCCGTCTCTGATTCCCCGCCTCTGTTTCGCCATATCTAATTCCACGCCTCTGATTCCCCAACTCTGATTCCCCGCCTCTGATTCCCCAGCTCTGATTCCCTGCCTCTGATTCCCCGCATCTGATTCCCTGCCTCTGATTCCCCGCCTCTGATTCCCTGCCTCTGATTCCCAACCTCTGATTCCCCACCTCTGAATCCCCATATCTGATTCCCCGCCTCTGTTTCCCCGCCTCTGATTCCCCGCCTCTGTTTCCCCATATCTGATTCCCCGCCTCTGATTCCCCAACTCTGATTCCCCTCCTCTGATTCGCCAGCTATGATTCCCCGCCTCTGATTCCCTGCATCTGATTCCCTGCATCTGATTCCCCGCCTCTGATTCCCCTTCTCTGATTCTCCACCTCTGATTCCCCACCTCTGATTCCCCATCTCTGATTCCGCTCATCCGATTCCCTGCCTCTGATTCCCCGCCTCTGATTCCCCGCCTCTGATTCCCTGCCTCTGATTCGCAACCTCTAATTCCCCACCTCTGATACCCCATATCTGATTCCCCGCCTCTGTTTCCCTGCCTCTGATTCCCGGCCTCTGTTTCCCCATATCTGATTCCCCTCCTCTGATTCCCCAAGTCTGATTCCCCGCCTCTGATACCCCGCCTCTGATTCCCCATCTCTAATTCATCACATCTGATTCCCCACCTCTGCTTCCCCATCTCTGATTCTCTACCTCTGATTCGCCACCTCTGATTGCCCATATCTGATTCACCGCCTCTGTTTCCCCGCATCTGATTCCCCGCCTCTGATTCCCCATATTTGATTCCCCGCCTCTGATTCCCCATCTCTGATTCCCGGACTCATTCCCCAACTCTGATTCCCCGCCTCTGATTCCCCATATTTGATTCCCCGCCTCTGATTCCCCATCTCTGATTCCCGGACTCATTCCCCTCCTCTGATTTCCCATCTCTGATTCTCGGACTCTGATTCCCCAACTCTGATTTCCCCGCCTCTGAATCCCCAGCTCTGAATTCCCGCCTCTGATTTCCCACCTGTGATATAACATATCTGATTCCCGGCCTCTGTTTCCCCGCCTCTGATTCCCCACCTCTGATTCACCATATCTGATTCCCCGCCTCTGATTCCCCACCACTGATTCCCCTTCTCTGATTCGCCAGTTATGATTGCCCGCCTCTGATTCCCCGTTTCTGATTCCCTGCCTCTGATTCCCCGCCTCTGATTCCCCATGTCTGACTCACCACCTCTGATTCCCCACCTCTGATACCCCATCACTGATTCCGCACATCCGATTCCCTGCCTCTGATTCCCCGCCTCTGATTCCCCGCCTCTGATTCCCTGCCTCTGATTCGCAACCTCATATTCCCCACCTCTGATTCCCCATATCTGATTCCCCGCCTCTGTTTCCCCGCCTCTGATTGGCACCTCTGATACCCCGCCTCTGATTCCCCATCTCTGCTTCCCCATCTCCGATTCTCTACCTCTGATTCGCCACCTCTGATTCCCAATATCTGATTCACCGCCTCTGTTTCCCTGCCTCTGATTCCCCGCCTCTGATTCCCCATATCTGATTCACCGCCTCTGTTTCCCTGCCTCTGATTCCCCGCCTCTGATTCCCCATATCTGATTCCCAACCTCTGTTTCCCGGCCTCTGATTCCCAATCCCTGATTCACCGCCTCTGACTCCCAGTGTCTGATTCCCTGCCTCTGATTCCCCGCCTCTGAATCCCCTCCTCTGATTCCCTGCCACTGATTCCCCGCCCCTGATTCCCCACCTCTGATACCCCATATCTGATTCCCCGCCTCTGTTTCCCCGCCTCTGATTCCCCACCTCTGATTCCCCATATCTGATTCCCTGCCTCTGATTCCCCAACTCTGATTCCCCGTCTCTGATTCCCCAGCTCTGATTCCCCGCCTCTGATTCCCCACCTCTGATCCAACATATCTGATTCCCCGCCTCTGTTTCCCCGCCACTGATTCCCCACCTCTGATTCCCCATATCTGATTCCCCGCCTATGATTCCCCACCTCTGATTCCCCGCCTCTGATTCGCCAGCTATGATTCCCCTCCTCTGGTTCCCCGCATCTGATTCCCCGCCTCTGATTCCCCGTGTCTGACCCTGCCTCTGATTCCACGCCTTTGATTCCCCATCTCTGATTCACCACCTCTGATTCCCCACCTCTGATTCACCATCTCTGATTCTGCACATCCGATTCCCTGCCTCTGATTCCCCACCTCTGATTCCCCGCCTCTGATTCCCTGCCTCTGATTCGCAACCTGTTATTCCCCACCTCTGATTCCCCATATCTGATTCCCCGCCTCTGTTTCCCTGCCTCTGATTCCCCGCCTCTGTTTCCCCATATCTGATTCCCCGCCTCTGTTTCACCGCCTCTGATTGGCACCTCTGATACCCCGCCTCTGATTCCCCATATCTAATTCATCACATCTGATTCCCCACCTCTGCTTCCCCATCTCTGATTCTCTACCTCTGATTCGCAACCTCTGATTCCGAATATCTGATTCACCGCCTCTGTTTCCCCGCTTCTGATTCCCCGCCTCTGATTCCCCATATCTGATTCCCCGCCTCTGATTCCCCACCTCTGTTTCCCGGCCTCTCATTCCCCATCCCTGATTCACCACCTCTGATTCCCAGTGTCTGATTCCCTGCCTCTGATTCCCCGCCTCTGAATCCCCTCCTCTGATTCCCTGCCACTGATTCCCCGCCCCTGATTCCCCACCTCTGATACCCCATATCTGATTCCCCGCCTCTGTTACCCCGCCTCTGATTCCCCACCTCTGATTTCCCATATCTGATTCCACGCCTCTGATTCCCCGCCTCTGATTGGCCGCCTCTGATACCCCGACTCTGATTCCCCATCTCTAATTCATCACATCTGATTCCCCACCTCTGCTTCCCCATCTCTGATTCTCAACCTCTGATTCGCCACTTCTGATTCCCCATATCTGATTCACCGCCTCTGTTTCTCCGCCTCTGATTCCCCGCCTCTGATTCCCCATATTTGATTCCCCGCCTCTGATTCCCCATCTCTGATTCCCGGACTCTGATTCCCCAACTCTGATTCCCCGCCTCTGATTCCCCAGCTCTGATTTCCCGCCTCTGATTCCCCACCTCTGCTTCCCCATCTCTGATTCTCTACCTCTGATTCGCCACCTCTGATTGCCCATATCTGATTCACCGCCTCTGATTCCCCGCCTCTGATTCCCCGCCTCTGATTCCCCATATTTGATTCCCCGCCTCTGATTCCCCATCTCTGATTCCCGGACTCTGATTCCCCAACTCTGATTCCCCGCCTCTGATTCCCCATATTTGATTCCCCTCCTCTGATTTCCCATCTCTGATTCCCCACCACTGATTCCCCTCCTCTGATTCGCCAGTTATGATTGCCCGCCTCTGATTCCCCGTTTCTGATTCCCTGCCTCTGATTCCCCGCCTCTGATTCCCCATCTCTGACTCACCACCTCTGATTCCCCACCTCTGATACCCCATCTCTGATTCCGTACATCCGATTCCCTGCCTATGATTCCCCACCTCTGATTCCCCGCCTCTGATTCCCCATATCTGATTCCCTGCCTCTGTTTCCCCGCCTCTGATTCCCCACCTCTGTTTCCCCATATCTGATTCCCCGCCTCTGAATCCCCAACTCTAATACCCTGCCTCTGATTCCCCAGCTCTGATTCCCCGCCTCTGATTCCCCGCATCTGATTCCCTGCCTCTGATTCCCCGCCTCTGATTCCAGGCCTCTGATTCCCAGCATCTGATTCCGGCCTCTGATTCCCGGCCTCTGATTCCCTGCTTCTGATTCTGATTCCCTGCCTCTGATTCCCCATCTCTGATTCCGCACATCTGATTCCCTGCCTCTGATTCCCCACCTCTGATTCCCCATATCTGATTCCCCGCCTCTGTTTCCCCGCCTCTGATTCCCCGCCTCTGTTTCCCCATATCTGATTCCCCGCCTCTGATTCCCCAACTCTGATTCCCCTCCTCTAATTCGCCAGCTATGAATCCCCGCCTCTGATTCCCTGCGTCTGATTCCATGCCTCTGATTCCCAGCCTCTGATTCCCCTTCTCTGATTCACCACCTCTGAATCCCCACCTCTGATTCCCCATCTCTGATTCCGCACATCCGATTCCCTGCCTCTGATTTCCCGCCTCTGATTCCCCGCCTCTGATTCGCAACCTCTAATTCCCCACCACTGATTCCCCATATCTGATTCCCCGCCTCTGTTTCCCTGCCTCTGATTCCCGGCCTCTGTTTCCCCATATCTGATTCCCCTCCTCTGATTCCCCAACTCTGATTCCCCGCCTCTGATTCCCCAGCTTTGATTCCCCGTCTTTTATTCCCGGCCTCTGATTCCCTGCCACTGATTCCCCGCCCCTGATTCCCCACCTCTGATTCCCCATATCTGATTCCCCGCCTCTGTTTCCCCACCTCTGATTCCCGGCCTCTTATTCCCAGCATCTGATTCCCGGCCACTGATTCCCTGCCTCTGATTCCCCGCCTCTGATTCCCCATCTCTGATTCCCCGCCTCTGATTCCCCGTGTCTGATTCCCTGCCTCTGATTCCCCGCCTCTGATTCCCCACGTCTGATTCCCTGCCCCTGATTCCCCACCTCTGATTCCCCATATCTGATTCCCCGCCTCTTTTTCCCCAACTCTGATTCCCTTCCTCTAATTCGCCAGCTATGATTCCCCGCCTCTGATTCCCTGCCACTGATTCCCTGCCCCTGATTCCCCACCTCTGATTCCCCATATATGATTCCCCGCCTCTGATTCCCCAACTCTGATTCCCTTCCTCTAATTCGCCAGCTATGATTCCCCGCCTCTTATTCCATGCGTCTGATTCCCTGCCTCTGATTCCCAGCCTCTGATTTCCCTTCTCTGATTCACCACCTCTGAATCCCCACCTCTGATTCCCCATCTCTGATTCCGCACATCCGATTCCCTGCCTCTGATTCCCCGCCTCTGATTCCCCGCCTCTGATTCCCCGCCTCTGATTCCCCGCGTCTGATTCCCTGCCACTGATTCCCTGCCCCTGATTCCCCACCTCTGATTCCCCATCTCTGATTCCCCGCCTCTGTTTCCCCACCTCTGATTCCCCGCCTCTGTTTCACCATATCTGATTCCCCGCCTCTGATTCCCCAACTCTGATTCCCCTCCTCTAATTCGCCAGCTATGATTCCCCGCCTCTGATTCCCTGCATCTGATACCCTGCCTCTGATTCCCAGCCTCTGATTCCCCTTCTCTGATTCACCACCTCTGAATCCCCACCTCTGATTCCCCATCTCTGATTCCGCACATCCGATTCCCTGCCTCTGATTCCCCGCCTTTTATTCCCGGCCTCTGAGTCCCTGCCACTGATTCCCTGCTGCTGATTCTGATTCCCTGCCTCTGATTCCCCATCTCTGATTCCGCACATCTGATTCCCTGCCTCTGATTCCCCACCTCTGATTCCCCATATCTGATTCCCCGCCTCTGTTTCCCCGCCTCTGATTCCCCGCCTCTGTTTCCCCATATCTGATTCCCCGCCTCTGATTCCCCAACTCTGATTCCCCTCCTCTAATTCACCAGCTATGATTCCCCGCCTCTGATTCCCTGCGTCTGATTCCCTGCCTCTGATTCCCAGCCTCTGATTCCCCTTCTCTGATTCACCACCTCTGAATCCCCACCTCTGATTCCCCATCTCTGATTCCGCACATCCGATTCCCTGCCTCTGATTCCCCGCCTCTGATTCCCCGCCTCTGATACGCAACCCCTAATTCCCCACCTCTGATTCCCCATATCTGATTCCCCGCCTCTGTTTCCCTGCCTCTGATTCCCGGCCTCTGTTTCCCCATATCTGATTCCCCTCCTCTGATTCCCCAACTCTGATTCCCCGCCTCTGATTCCCCAGCTCTGATTCACCGCCTTTTATTCCCGGCCTCTGATTCCCTGCCACTGATTCCACGCCCCTGATTCCCCACCTCTGATTCCCCATATCTGATTCCCCGCCTCTGTTTCCCTAGCTCTGATTCCCCACCTCTGATTCCCCAGCTCTGATTCCCTGCCACTGATTCCCCGCCCTTGATTCCCCACCTCTGATTCCCCATATCTGATTCCCCGCCTCTGTTTCCCCAGCTCTGATTCCCTGCCTCTGATTCCCTGCCCTGATTCCCCACCTCTGTTTCACCGCCTTTGATTCGCCACCTCTGATTCCCC